>NC_088357.1:24020000-24392500 GCF_036884655.1 Musa acuminata AAA Group
AAATCTTAATTTGTAAATATCACGGAACCAAGATCATTATTTTGATAAAACTCATTCAAATTCAAATCACCAAAAATCATTTTTATGGTTCACAAAATTCGTAATATATTTTCCCCTTTTTTAAGTATTTCATTTTAAGTGATTGATTTCATCTTAGCATGCTTTTTCATTTATGTTAAACATGCATCAACGTTTAGGATCAAAAAATGAATTTCATCATAAAACCATCAAGATCAATAGATTCTCAAAAATGAACTATTATGATCAAGAAAATTCGAAAATAAAATTTAACACTTTCATGCATTCGGACAAGGTTTTGCAATAGATTTTCAAGTTCAATCATGAAGATAAAACATGCTCATGATCATAAAAATTTTTGTATCCAAATCACATAATTTCCAACATGTTATTAAGGCATGTAATAGTGTAAAATCATCATGGCAATTAAGTGTTTTGAATATTGAATCAAGAAAGTCCGAAAAATAATCTTAACAAGTTCATGCATTTGAGCACATTTTTGCCATAGTTTTTCAAATACACTCATGAAAATAACAAATGCTTATCATCATGTATAGCTTAAAATCTCATGCATAAAATTGTTAATCAAAATATTTAATTTCATCATTATGCATTTCTTCAAATCAAACATGCTTTTTTTTTAATCAAAATTGAGAAATAACAATGAAAATCAACGTAATACACATTATTACTTTTTAACCATGATTTCATATTTTCAATCAAGATCATTTTATTTGTTTATCATAAAATATGTAATATTATTATTTTTGAAATTACTTAGCATGATCATAATTTTTTTTTTTAAACATGTAATTTTTAAGAAAATTAATTCTAAACTAAAAAAAAAATACATCATGAAGGCATCAAGTAATTTCAAAATAAATTAGAGGAATTTTAATTACCTCATCATTGAAAGCGGTTAAGGCGTAGTTTGCCACCTCGCCTTTCTTGATTTTCTCCTCGTCTTCGGAGGAGCTCGATTCATCCCACTTTGTGTTCTTCTTCTTTGGCCTCTTCCTTCGTTCAAGTTTATTGTTTATTTTAGATTTTTGTTTAATAAACTTATTAAGATTTAGTGTTCGAAGTTCAAGTTCATCATTGTCCTCATCACTTGAGTCATCGCTCAAGTGGTATTCATTTGTCCGGAGTTCCAAATCCTTCCTGTTCTTTGGAAGGTGATTTTGTTCATCATGTGCATTGTGCACCATTTCATATGTCATCAATGAACCAATTAGTTCTTCAAATGGTAAGTTGTTTAGGTTTTTAGCTTCTTGTATTGCAGTTACTTTTGAATCCCACTTCTTAGAAAGAGAACGCAAAATCTTGTTTATGAGTTCAAAATCCGAAAAATATTTTCCAAGAGCTCTTAAACTATTGACAACATCCGTGAAACGGGTGTACATGTCGCCTATAGTCTCACTTGGTTGCATTCGAAAAAGCTCAAAATCATGCAATAAAATGTTAACTTTTGAGTCTTTGACTCTACTAGTTCCCTCATGCGTGATTTCAAGTGTTCGCCAAATGTCAAAAGCCGTTTCGCACGTAGAAATCCGATTGAACTCATTTTTGTCTAAAGCGCAAAATAAGGCATTCATAGCCTTTGCGTTTAAAGAAAAATACTTCTTCTCCAAATCCGACCATTCGTTCATCGGTTTGGAGGGAAGTTGAAAACCGTTTTCAATGATATTCCATAAATCCAAATTCATAGAAATCAAGAAAACTCCATTCGAGTTTTCCAATAAGTGTAGTCCAATCCGTTAAACAACGGTGGACAAACAACCGATAAGCCCTCTTTGAAAGCCATGAAGAGCCATTTCTCTCGGGTGTAAATCCGAAATGAGAAATACTGGGCTCTGATACCAATTGTTAGGATCAAGAGCACTAAGAGGGGGGGGGGGGTGAATTAGTGTAGCGGAAAACCTTCTACGATAAAAATCGCGTTCGTTCGATAAAAGTGATTTCGGTAGGAAAGCTGATTCGTAAATTACTTTAACTTTTGATTAAGCGAGATGCAACAAAGATATAAGTGCAATTTGCAGTTATGGTTCAAATCAAATAGTAGGCGCAAACTGAAATATGATATTCATATAAAAAAATTGATTTACATCTAAATGCTAATTCGTAAATCACTTGATTAAGCGAGATGCAGTTAAAGCAAGAATATAAAGGCAGTTTGCAATTATGATAGAAATCAAAATGTAAACGCAAACTGAAATATGATGATCGTACGATAAAACTGATTTACATCTAAACGCCGATTCGGAAAGTGCAAAGCTTGAAACCCGATCGTATATGCGCAGAAAGCAGTAAGCTTTTGAGGAGATTTGCAGTAAGGATAAGATGCTCAAAGTAAATGCAAACCGAGATTTAGAGTGGTTCGGTCAATCTTGACCTACTCCACTTTTGGCTTCCTCCACCGACGAGGTCGCCGATGTCAACTAGAGGCCTTCCTTCAATAGGCGAAGGCCAACCACCCTTTTACAGTTTCACTCCTTTTGACGGGCTTAGGCGACAACCCTTACAAAATTTTCTCTCTCTTTAAAGATCAGAACTTGGAAGAAAAGAGGGAGAAGAACTTTTGGCCTTTACAATAATTTTGAGCTCGAAGAATAATAGAATAAGATCAGGATTTCGGTGTGTGTTTGTTTCCTTTCAGTGCTGAATGGGTGGGGTATTTATAGGCCCCAACCCAGTTTGAAATTGGAGCTCAAAACTGTCAATTCCCGGAATTCTGGGATCTGGCGGTTGCACCTCCTGATTGGAGCGGTCGCACCGCCTGGCAGAGCTCGAAGACTGAGCCTCTGGGCGGTGCCACCTCCAATCAGGGGCGGTTGCACCTCCTGACAGAGCTCGAAGACCGAGCTCAGGCGGTGCCACCTCCTAACTGAGGCGGTTGCACCGCTCAACCAGAGCTCGGAGACCGAGCCCAGGCGGTACCACCTCTGTCAGGGGCGGTTGCACCTCCTGCCAGAGCTCGAAGACTGAGCTCAGGTGGTGCCACCGCCTGACTGAGGCGGTTGAACCGCCTAGCAGAAATCAGGGTCCGAATGGGTTGATCCATTCGGCCCAATTTGGGTTTTTTAAGGGCCCAATTGCCCCAAGATTAAGTTAATGGGATCACCTCTCATTTCCAACTTAATCATTGTGCTAACTAGGATATTTCCTAAGATATTTACTGCAACTTGCTCTGGTGCGTTAATCGTTTTTTCCGGCGAGCTTCCGGCGAACTTCCGCGATCATCCGATGAACCCTCGGTGATGCTCCTACGGACTTCCGGCAAACTCCTGGACTTACGACGATCCACTTGGCGAGTTCCGACGAGCTTCTTTGGCAAGCTCATGGACTTCTCGGATTTGTTCCCGCAGAACCTCCGACGACTGTCCGAACTTCCGTCGAACTCTCGAACTCCCAACGTGATCATTGTCTTGACTCCGGCGTAACTCCTACTACATATCTTACTTTCATCGTAGTTAATCATACACACTTAAAAAAAAGCTTCGATTGTGATAATTAATCTTAAGCAATTAACTAAGTTGTCCGGCATGTCATTGGTCTCTCGACTCTTCGTCCGATTCTTCGGCGCATCATCCTTTACTGCAGCCTATTGCCCAATCGGCCAGTTGACTCCGCAACTCCGATATCCTTGGCATAATACCTGCTCTTCTTGGCCCGATGCTCGAGTCCACGGCCCGAAGCCTTCTGTTGATACGTCGACCGATCCACCAGCTCGACGTCCAATCTTATGACATGTTCCTCCGGCACAACATGATTTTCTTGCTTTAATTGTCTTATCCTGATCGAAGCATCCTACGTCACTCAAAACTCAGATTAAATCATAAACAAATATCAAGTAGTTTCATCATCAAAATACGAGATTCAACATCCGGTAGAACTTCCAATGAACGTTCGGACTTCCGACGAACTCTCAAACTCCTAACGAAATCACGTTCTTGACTCTGGAAATTCATTTTGATTTATACCTTGTTATCGTAGTTAATCCTGCATATGTAAAAACACACTTCGATCTAGATAATTATTACTAAGCTTGAATCATGTTGTCCAGCATGTCATTGGTCCATCGACACTTCGTCCGATTCTTCAGCGCATCGTCCTCTCTTACGGCCTATTGCCCAATCGACCAGTTGACTCCACAACTTCGATATCCTTGACACAATATCCGCTCTTCTTGGCCTGATGCTCGAATCCATGGCCCGAAGCCTTCTGTCGATACGTTGACCAATCCTTTGACTCGACATCTAATCATCTAATATGTTCCACCAACCCAACATGATTCTTCCTGCTTTAATTGTCTCATCCTGATCGATGCATCCTGCGTCACTAAAAACATAGATCAAATCATAAACACTTATCAATTATTTTCATCATCAAAATATGAGATTCAACAATCTTTCCCTTTTTGATGATGACGACCAATTGATGACGGAGTTAAACTTAACTCCCGAAGTTTAAACAAACTCCCCCTATCAATATTCCATATTGATAGAGACTCTTGGATTAAAAAATCCAAGTAACATGTTATCATAAACTTATGCATAACATCATACTTCTCCCCCTTTGTCATCAACAAAAAGGAGAAGTGCCAACTATCATGTGTTTGAGATATAAGTTCAAATCATTGCATGATAAACATAATTTCAATTTTTATCATTATGCAAGCTAGCAATAATCAAAGATGTGCAAGTTTAGCATATTTTCTTTTCTTGAGATAACAACTTTTTACTTCTCTTTAGATTACAAGCTAGAAATTTTTATGATATGCAAGTTTTACAACATACAACTAGCATATTTGTTCATCTCCTTACAACATGCATAATCACCAAATCATCATTAATTTTGAAGATGTGCAAGATCGTAAATTTTGCAAGTTTGTATTTTTGCTTCTTAAGATAGGCAAGCTAACAATCTTCGGTGATGTTCAAGACAACAGTTTCTTCTCTTTTGAGAGTATGATTTTTTGCTTCCTTTGCAAAATGCAAGCTAACAAAATTTTACATCATTTTACAACATGGAAGCTAGCAATTTGGCAAGTGTTACTTCTCTTTGAAGTATAAAGGTTAACAAGTTTTTGAAAAAGAATGCAAGATAGCAATGCATCATTTTAGAATATGTAAGCTAGCAAATATGCAAGTTTGTAAATTTTGCTAGATGTGCAAGTTTAGCATTCTTTGCTTTTCTTTTGAGATGAGCAAGCTTTTCTCTTCTCTTTATGATGTGCAAACTAGCAACATTTCTCCCCCTTTGTCATTGTCAAAAAGAAGGAAAGAATATAATTTTGTAATTCTTTTCCCTTTACAACAATTTTTACATCAATGCTCTACTTATAACATGAGGTTTACAACCACAAGTACAAAGAAATTTTCATCGTGTCATGGAAGATAATAATATCAAATCATGAATGCCACAAGACATGATCATAATAAAATCATAGGTATTGTATGTATCATTCTAAATCATAAATATTTCACATCATGATGGTATTAATTTATCAAATTATATCCTACCATGCATGATCATAGCTTCTTATTTGTATGTATCAAAATAAATTTATTAGTATTTCATGCATGATTTCATATCATCACATGATAAAGATCAAGAGAATTTTAGTGTTAATTTCATATAATTCCGAGAAATCAAGAGACACCATGATTCATTTTAACAAATCTCCTCTTAAATAAATAATGAAAGGAATTCTTAGGAGATCATGATATAGATAAAATTCATTCAATCTTGTAGGAGAACAAGAAATTAATTCATGCATAGAAAATCTCTCAATTCATTATGAATCATAAAAATTGTAGTTCCAAAAAATCACGATTCATTTAGAAAAATTTCCTCTTTAGTAAACGACAAGAAAAATATAGCAATGATACCAATCATGATTCATTTGGATTGTAGATGGCAAAAAGAAACATTGAGGATAAAAGATCTTGATTTATATAGAGTAAATATCAAGTTATAAATCTCGAAAAATCAAGATAAAGCTCATTCAAATTTAAATCATCAAATCAAAATCATTTTCAAGAGATTCATAAAAAGATGATCAATTAGATTCATCAAAATCAATAAGATATAGAAAAAGAATTTTCAAGAAAAATATTTTTCTCTATTCAGTTGTTTCAATTCATGTGATTTATTTCATTTATGCCAAATAAAAATATGCATCAACATTTCAAAACCGAAAAAGCCACTTTCATTACCGTAAAAATCAATAATCCATAAATCTCAAGAATCATCATGCATAATTTTGAAATTTATTAAGCATGATCATTATGCATGACATCAAAATATGGTTTCAAAATATTTAATATTTTCATTAAATAATTACATCATTATGCATCATCGAAATTGGTTTCATCAAACATAAAGCATTTTCCATCAAGATCATTTTGTTTGTTGTAATTATGCATTTTTCTTTTTAGGTGAATCTAACTTTTCATGCTTAGTTTTCTATACAAAAGCCATGCATCATCATTAAGCATGATATCAAACCGTTTAATATTTTCATTAAGACATCAAGCATGGTTTCAATCAAAATTAGAAATCAACAAGATACACATTATTTCTTTTTGAAAAACATACATAGGATCATCATTAGATTTAAATCTAACATTTTATTCCTTTAAAATAAAATATATAATTTTCATTATCATTTTTAAAATTACTAGCATGATCATAATTTTTACATTTTCATTTTTAAATATATAATTTTTAAGAAAAATAACTATTCTAAACTATATTAAAAATAACTCATGAAAAGCATCATGTAATTTCGAAATAAATTAAAGGAGTTTTGATTACCTCATCATTGAAAGCCGTTAAGGCGTAGTTTGCCTCCTCGCCTTTGTTGATTTTCTCCTCATCTTCAGATGAGCTTGATTCATCCCAAAGAGCTTCCCTCTTTTTGCGTTCATAGCAAATAGTTACGTTCTTTTTGTTCTTTAATTTTTGTTTTATGAACTTTTTAAAATTCATAGTGAGGAGTTCAAGTTCACCATCACTTGAGCTTATGCTTGAGTGGTCTTCGATTGTTCTAAGTTCAAAATCCTTCCTATTCTTTGGAAGGTTATTCTCATATTCATTTTGTGCCACATTGGTCATTTTGTATGTCATTAAAGACCCGATAAGTTCTTCGATCAGAAAAGTATTCAAATTTTTTGATTCTTGAATAGCCGTTACTTTCGAAATCCAATTTTTAGAAAGTGATCGTAAAACTTTACTAACAATTTTAAAATTCGAAAAAGTTTTACCAAGAGTTTTTAAACCATTGATGACATCCGTAAAACAAGTGTACATGTCTCCAATGGGTTCGCTTGGTTTCATATGAAACAATTTAAATCATGCATCAAAAAGTTGATTTTTGAATCTTTAACTTTGTTAGTGCCTTCATGTGTGATTTCAAGAGTACGCCAAATTTTGAAAGTCATTTCGCACATAAAAATTCGATTAAACTTGTTTTTGTCTAAGGCGCAAAATAGAGCATTCATAGTTGTAGCATTTAAAGAAAAAATATTCTTCTCCAAATCATTCCAATGGTTCATTGGAAGAGAAGACCTTTCAAATCTGTTTTCAATAATATTCCATAAATTTAAATCCAAGGAAAGTAAGAAAACTCTTATTCGAGATTTTCAATATGTATAATCCGTCCCAATGAACAAGAGAGGACGAATGAGTAACCCTCTTGAAAGCTGAAAAAAGTCATTTCTCTTGGTGTTAATCCAAATGAAAAATACAAGGCTTCAATACTAACTGTTAGGAATGAGTCGACACTAAGAGGGGGGGGGGGGGGGGGAATTAGTGTCATGGTAAAAATGTCGGTTCTAGAAAATTCTTTCGTACGTTGAAAACCAATTTCGGAAACTTGAAAGCGTATGCGAGTGTAGGCATAGTAAAAACATAGTAAGGAGGAAAGGCAGTTTGCTATAAAAGTAAATTACAAGAAGGAAACACAAATAAGATTTTTATAGTAGTTCGGTCGTTGTGATCTACATCCACTCCACCGATTCCTCTTTCGTCGAGGCCATCGGCATTCACTATCGGTCTTCCTTCAATAGGCGAAGACCAACCACCTTTTACAACTTAAATATCCTTTTATTGGGTTTAGGACATAACCCTTACACCCCTACTTACTCCTCTCTCAAACTATTCTAACATTTAGAAAAAGGAGAGGAGTTCACACAAGATTGCAACAGTGTTTCTTTCCTTTTTTACTCTTAAGTCTTCTGTGTCTTAACCAGAGATGAGAGGGGTATTTATAGGCCTTAAGTTGATTCAAATGTGGAGCCTAAAAACATCTCATCTTGGGTTTCCTGAGTTCGGGTGGTACTATTGAATCTCAGATTTTGATGATGTTTAAAAACTAATTGATTGTGTTTAGATGTTTAACTACATTTTGAGTGATGCAGGTCTACTCGATCATGATTAGATAGTTAACGCAGGAGGAATTGACGTTGCACCAGAGAATATCACGTTAGGATATTGGATGGCAGAAGGCTTCGGATGTCGAGCATCGGGCCAAGACCAGAATTGCGCCAAGGATATCGGGGTTGCGGAGGTCAACCGCAGATTGGGCAACAAGCCGCAAGAGAGGATGATACACCGAAGAATCGGACGAAGCGCCAACCAATGAATTGCCGGGCAACAGAATGTCAATTCGCTTTGTAATAATTATCTAGATTGGAGTAGAGTTTTGGCTTGTGTGTGCAGGATTAACTACAATAACGACGAAGACATAAAGCGAAACAAAGTGCAAAGTCAAGCACGAAGGATTTGTTGTGAGTTCGAGAGTTCAATGAAAGTCCGAAGGTTCATCGGGAATGCTACCGGAACTAGCCGAGAATGAGTAGGGAGCTTGCCGAAGGGTTTTCCGGAAGCTCGCTAGAAGGTTCATTGGAAGTTCGCGGAGCTCGCCGAGAAAGATCGGAGCTTGCCGAAGAAGCTCATTGGAACTCGTCAAGATCAAATCATGAAGTCTAGGAGCTTGCTGGGAGTCCGTAGAATGGTTTCCGAGATTTCGTCAGAAGACCGTCGGAAGTTCACCGGAAGCTCGCCGGAAAAAGTCTTAACTTGCGGACTTTATAATAGCTTAGAAAATGTCTTTAAATTCGTAGTTAGCATGTTAATTAGGGTTAGGATTAGGTGTTAATTCTATAACTCAAGTAGGGGCCAATTAGGCCCGAGTTCGGACTGGTTTGGGCCAAGTTTGGAGCCCAACCAGTGAGCTAAAATAGTGTAGGCAGTGGCACCGCCAGATTAGGCGGTGGCACCGCCTAGAACCCGAGAACCAAGCGGTGGCACTGCCCAACACCCGAGAACCAAGCGGTGGCACCGCCAGTACACTATCAGTGTCAGACACTGACAAGCGGTGGCACCGCCAGCATCGGGAACCAAAGAAAATTCAAATTTTGGAGCCCAAATTTGAATCCTCTTGAGGCCTATAAATACCTCTCAATTCTCAGCTGAGATTACAACTTTTTGAGAAGCAATAGATTGAGAAAAAGGTCTTAGAAAAGTCTTAGCAAGTCTTGTTTTCAATTTGTTAGAGTGTTCACCTCCTTCTTTATTGCTGAAAATTTATAAGATTGTGAACCGCTTGTAAAAGGTTGTAAGAGGGGTATTTGTCCTTCCCCTTTAAGAGATTTGCTGGTGGAAGGTGGGAGCCTCATCGAAGAGGGCCTCGCAAGTGGATGTAGGTCATTTGACCGAACCACTTTAAAATTGGCGTGATCTCTGGTTTGTATTTTCTTATTGCTATTTACATTACTACAAACCTTCTTACATGCTTTATTTCCTCATTACCTTTGCTGCACAGCTTTACGAACACGCGTTCAAGTTAAGCTTTTCAAGTTCGATTTTTATCGTACGAAATATTTTCCAAAACCGACGTTTTAATCCATTGCACTAATTCACCCCCCCCCCCTTTTAGTGACGCTCCGATCCTAACAATTGGTATCAGAGCCCGGTATTTCTCATTTCGGATTTACACCCGAGAGAAATGGCTCTTCATGGCTTTCAAGAGGGCTTATCGGTTTTTCGTCCACCATTGTTTAATGGATTGGACTTCACTTATTGGAAAACTCGAATGAGAGTTTTCTTGATTTCTATGAATTTGGATTTATGGAATGTCGTTGAAAATGGTTTTCAACTTCCCTCTAAACCGATGAACGAATGGTCGGATTTGGAGAAGAAGTATTTTTCTTTAAACACAAAGGCTATGAATGCCTTATTTTGCACTTTGGACAAAAATAAGTTCAATCGGATTTCTACGTGTGAAATGACTTTTGATATTTGGCGAACATTTGAAATCATGCACGAGGGAACTAGTAGAGTTAAAGACTCGAAAGTTACCATTTTCTTGCATGATTTTGAGATTTTTCGAATGCAACCAAGCGAGACTATTGGCGACATGTACACCCGTTTCACAGATGTCGTCAATAATCTGAGAGTACTTGGTAAATCTTTTTCGAATTTTGATCTCGTAAGTAAGATCTTAAGATCCCTTCCAAAAAGGTGAGATCCTAAAATAATCACAATACAAGAAACAAAAGATTTAAATATTTTTCCACTTGAAGAACTAATTAATTCATTGATGACATATGAAATGGTGTACAATGCACATGATGAACATAATGAACAAAATCACCTTCCAAAGAACAGGAAGAATTTGGAACTCCGGACAAATGAATACCACTTGAACAATGACTCAAGTGATGAGGACAATGATGAACTTCAACTTCGAACACTAAATCTTAATAAATTTATTAAACAAAAATCTAATATAAACAATGAACTTGAACAGAGGAAGAGGTCAAAGAAGAGGAAGGCAACCAAGGATGAATCAAAAACTTCCAAAGGTGAAACGGCGAATTGGGCTTTGACGAGCCTCAACTACAAGGTAAGTAACTCAACTCTCTTGAATTATTTTGAAATTACATAATACTTTTCATGAGTTATTTTTAATTTCGTTTAGGATTAATTTTCTTAAAAACTACATGAAAATAAAAAATTAGAAATCATGCTTATCATTCTAGTAATTTTGAAAATAATCATGAAAATTGTATGTTTATGATAAACAAAATGATTTTGATTAAAAATGCCTTATGAAATATGATATCATGCCTAATAAATTTATTTTTTTTTTAAGCTATGCATGATGATGATGAGTTTTGGGTAATTTATAGTTTATTGATTATTGATGATTTCCATAATGATCTTTTACGATTTATGGATTATCGATTTATACCATAATGAAAGTTGCTTTCGAAAATGATGCACGGCTTTTGTATGCAAACTAAGCATGAAAAGATAGATTCACCTAAAAAGAAAAATGTACGACTACAACAAATAACAAATGATTTTGGTTGAAAATACTTTATACTCAATGAGACCATCATTGATGAATATGCTTTATGTTTAATAGTTTCTTTGGCTTATATGCTCTATCATGATAAATATTTTAAAAATAAATGAAATCATGTTTGATTTGAAGTAATGCATAATGATCATGCTTAATGATGCATTTTTTGATTTGACATAAAAGTGACTTTAAAAAATGATGTATGTTTTGATTTGACATAAATGAAATAGGTATGCTTATATGAAATAGTGAATTGTCATGCTTAACAATTGTATACTTAGTGATGCATAAAGTTGTAATGAAAATATTAATATTTTAATACTATGATTTGATGATTTTATGCATGACATTGTAAAGTTATATATAATGATGCATAATGATGAAATTATGTAATAAAAATATTAAACATTTTGAAACCATGTTTTAGTGTCATGCATATTGATCATGCTTAATAAATCTCGAAATTATGCATGATGAATCTTACGATTTGTGATCTCTTGAAATTTATAACATGAAATCCTTTATCAATCAAGATTGTTTTCTATTTAAAAGGAGATTTGTCGAAATGTTTCATAGTCTTTTAGTATTCATGATCTTGATAATTATGTTTTGAAACTTTATGTAAACCAAGAATGTTCATCATGATTCTCTCTTTGAATATTTAAAGAGGAGAATTTTCTAGATGAATCATGATTTTGATGATTGAATATTTGATGTGCATGAATTGAGATCTTGCTCTCCTACTATTCTTTTTGCTATTCACCAAAAGGAAGACTAATTCTAATAAACCATGATATGCTATATGAATTTTATTGTATTCATGAAGTAATATCTCATCACTAATTTTTGTTTATATTCCTTCATGTGATGATATGAATGTATGAAACACTTATGATATGATTTTTTATATAATTCCCTGTATTCATGAAATATTTATCTCATCACCCAATTAATTCCTCTTGATACTTGGAATATTTTAAAATGTGATCTTGATAAGAATGTTTCAAGTTGCTCTTTGTGCTATATCTTTTCAAATGAATCTTGATCGTGAAATTGTTAAGAAGAATTTTAATGAACCATGAATCATATCCTTGGTATTAATGAATTGATCCTTATTGATATATTTCATGAATTCTTTGCATATTTAGCTTGTTGAATGGTTGAAATTTTTAGCCATTGAGTCCTCCCTTTCTTTTTGACTTTGATAAAGGGGGAGAAGGTTTTGCTAGCTTGTGCATTGAAAATGAAAGTAAACTTCCTAGCATGCTAAGGAAGTAAAACTTGCAAGTTTGCACTTCTCAAAAAGAGAAGAAAGATCTTGCCTATCGAAAGAAGCAAAAAGTGCAAAACTTCGAAAACTTGCAACAAAATTGCTCTTGCCATGCTTTGTATCAAAAATAGGTTGATATCCTTAAAAGCATCACATTAAATTTTTTAGTATCGCAATGTATCACATGTATCGCAAATTGAAATTTTTGAGACTATTATTATATCATGTTTAACAATTGATGTCTTTCATGACATGATTTCTTTGTATTTTTGTCTTGTATATATCATGTGATGATTGAAATATTGATTGATGTAAATTCATAATTTATGTAAAAGTCTAAATCATTGGTTCCTCTCCTTCTTTTTGGCAATGACATAGGGGGAGAAAGATTGCTAGCTTAAGGCAAATGCTGGCTAGCTTGTACTCTTCCCTTCTTTTCGACAAAAACAAAGGGGAGAAAGCTTTTGCTAGTTAGAACATGCAAAGAAAAGCAAAGTGCAATCTTGCACAAGAAGCAAGTCTTGAATTGCCATGATTGAACTTAAGAATTTTACTATGCTTTTGTGCTTATATGTTGTGATGAAAATCTAGCTTCATGTTACAAAAACTTGAATATCTTTTAAAATAGTGAGAGCTACTTCTCCTTTTTGTTGATGATATAGGGGGAGAAGTATATTGATGACTTCATGCATTGAATTGAATATTTTATATATATTTGCATGATGGTTTAAATGTTTTTCATAACATGTGATGAATGTTACTTGGATTTGTGATAGTCCAAGTGTTCTATCAATGGCATATTGATAGGGGCAATTTGGTTAAACTCCGGGAAGTTAAGGTTAACTCCGTTAGTCATCAATTAGTTGTCATCATAAAAAAGGGAGAGATTATTGAATCTCGAATTTGATGATGAAACTAATTGATTGTGTTTAGATGTTTAACTGCATTTTGAGTGATGCAGGTCTACTCGATCAGGATTAGACAGTTAACACAGGAGGAATTGACGTTGCACCAGAGGAGATCACATTAGGATATTGCATGGCAGAAGGTTTTGGACGTCGAGCATCGGGCCAAGAGCAGAATTGCACCAAGGATATCGGGGTTGCGGAGGTCAACCACCGATTGGACAACAAGCTACAAGAGAGGACGATGCACCGAAGAATCGGACGAAGCGCCAACCAATGACGTGCCGGGCAATATAATGTCAATTCCCTTTGTAATAATTGTCTAGATCGGAGTAGAGTTTTGGCTTGTGTGTGCAGGATTAACTACGATAACGATGAAGACATAAAGCAAAACAAAGTGTCGGAGTCAAGCGCGAAGGATTTGTTGTGAGTTCGAGAGTTCGACGAAAGTCCAAAGGTTCGTCGGGAATGCTGCCGGAACTAGCCGAGAATGAGTAGGGAGCTTGCCGAAGGGTTTTCCGGAAGCTCGCCGGAAGGTTCATTGGAAGTTCGCAGAGCTCGCCGAGAAAGATTGGAGCTTGCCGAAGAAGCTCATTGGAACTCGCCAAGATCAAATCGTGAAGTCTAGGAGCTTGCCGGTGTTGAATCTCGGATTTTGATGATATAATCAATTGGTGGGTTAATTGATCTAATCCATATTATTGAGTTAAGTGTGCAGGATTAACTACGATAACCAGAAAACATAAAGCAAGGATACCGGAGTCGAGCTCGATGGACGTTTAAGAGACCGAAGAATCATCGGAGATGCTGCCGGAACCAACCGAGAAGAAATCGGGAACATGTCGGAAGTTCGCCGAAGAAATCGTCGGAGGCTCGTGGAGATCACCGAGAAGGCTCGACTACTCGTTAAAGTCATCACAAAGATTGGGAGCTTGCAGGGAGTCCGTCAGAAGAAGTTCGTCGGAAAGCTCGCCGGAACAAGACTCGACGTTCGCGGTTAAAAAACTTGCTTAGGATGTTTTTTTTGTGTTATGTAGTTCACTTGTAATTAGGATTAGGATTAAGAGATAATCCTATATCCTTGTTAGGGGCCAACTGGGCCCAAAGTCAGATTTGGTTTGGGCTAAAATTAAGCCAAACCAATGAATCGGAGAGCTAGGCGGTGGCACCGCCTGGCTGGGTGGTGAAACCGCCCAGCACCCGAGTGCTGGGCGGTGACACCTCCTTGGCTAGGCGGTTGCACCGTCCAGCACCCGAGCGCTGGGCGGTGGAACCGCTTGGCTGGGCGGTGGCACCTCCAGCACCGGGAACCCTAAGAGAATTCAAATTTTGGAGCCCAAATTTGAATCCTCTTGAGGCCTATAAATACCCCTCAAATCTCAGCTGAGGTTACAACTTTTGATAAGCATTTTGATTGAGAAAAAAGTCTTAGAAAGTCTTAGCAAGTCTTGTTTTCAATTTGCTAGAGAGTTCTCCTCCTTCTTTCTTATTGAAAATTTGTAAGAGGTTGAACTGCTTGTAAAAGGTTGTAAGAGGGGTGTTTACCCTTCCATTTCAAGAGATTTGCTAGTGGAAGGTGGGACCCTCATCGAAGAGGGGCATCGCAAGTGGAGTAGGTCATTTGACCGAACCACTCTAAAAATCGGCGTAATCTCTGGTTTGCATTTTATTATTATCATTTACATTACTGCAAATCTTCTTACTGCTTTAGTTCCTTATTACCCTTGCTGCGCAACTTTAAGAATACGCTTTCAAGTTAAACTTTTCAAGTTCCGTTCTTATCGTACGAAAGATTTTATTAAAATCGAAGTTTTAATCCGCTGCACTAATTCACCCCCCCCCCTCTTAGTGCCGCTCCGATCCTAACAAGTGGTATCAGAGCAAGGTTATCTCTCATATTT
Source organism: Musa acuminata AAA Group (assembly GCF_036884655.1). Classification (NCBI taxonomy): domain Eukaryota; kingdom Viridiplantae; phylum Streptophyta; class Magnoliopsida; order Zingiberales; family Musaceae; genus Musa; species Musa acuminata. Next base: position 24,035,469 of record NC_088357.1, read on the forward strand.
GGTTTAATACCCAAGAGAGATGGCTTACTCCGACATGCAAGAGGGCCATTCTATTGCACGACCACTTTTGTTTAATCGGTCGGATTACACATATTGGAAGACTCGCATGAGAATCTTCCTCATTTCTATGGACTTTGAGCTTTGGTCTATTGTCGAGAATGGATTTCAAAAATCTTCTCTTCCGATGAGCGAATGGAATGAATCGGAGAAGAAGGTTTTTGCTTTAAATGCAAAGGCTATGAATGCCTTGTTTTGTGCATTAGACAAAAACGAATTTAATCGTGTTTCAATGTGTGATTCAGCTTTTGATATTTGGAGAACTCTTGAGGTCACTCATGAAGGCACTAGCCGAGTGAAAGAGTCCAAAATCAACATCCTTGTGCACTCTTACGAATCCGAATGAAACTAAGTGAGTCCATCGGAGACATGTACACCCGGTTTACGGATGTCATCAATGGACTCAAAGCTCTTGGTAAAGATTTTACTAACTTTGAACTAGTAACTAAAATCTTAAGATACCTCCCTAAAAGTTGGGATCCAAAAGTTACGGCCATTCAAGAGGCCAAAGACCTTAAAGCATTCCCTCTTGAAGAACTAATTGGGTCTCTAATGACCTACGAAATGACATGTCAAGCTCATGACGTGCTCGAGAACCCCCTTCCAAAGAACAGGAAGGATATTGCACTCAAATCACAAGAAGACCACTTGAAAGGAACATCAAGTGATGAGGACAGTGACAATGACATTGCACTTTTGACTCAAAAATTTAAAAAATATTTAAGAAAGAACAAATTTAAAAATAATATAAAAAATAAATTTGAACAAAAGAAGGACCAAGTGATTTGCTATGAATGCAAAAAACCGGGACACTACAAGAACGATTGTCCTCAAGCCAAAAAGAGGACATCAAAGAAGAAGACACTCAAGGCAACATGGGATGATTCAAGCGTGTCCGAAGAAGAGGAGTCCAACACCGAGCAAGTTGCTCATTACGCGCTAATGGCTTTAGGAGAAGAGGTATGTGATTTATTTAATGAAGATTTATCTTTTGAAGAACTCTCTATTGCTTTTCATGAATTATTTGATGAATGTAGAACTATTAGCAAGAAGTTAAGTATCTTAAAGAAAGAGCATGCTTTGCTACAAGATAAGTTTGATAGTCTTCAAACTCCTCCATGCTCTAAGTGTGAGCATTTAGAAGCAATAAAAAATAAAAATTTTCTTCTTAAGAAAACCTTAAACAAGTTTAAGGTTGGTAGCAAAGGATTAGATATGATCCTTGCACACAAGGGTCACATCGCAAATAGAAATGGAATTGGATTTGTAAAAGGATTACATCAAAATCCTACCACTTTCATAAAAGGACCTACATTACATGTTTCCTCTTATATGAAATGCAACTTCTGTTGCAAATCCAGACATATTGCCTACAAATGTCCATTTAGGAAAATTAGTTCACAAAAATTAATATGGGTTCCTAAAGGAACTATAAAGGATTCAAAAATAAATAACAAGGTTAGTGGATCAATTTTTGAGGCACCCAAAATCAAATGGGTACCTAAAAATCATCCTCTTTTGTAGACAAACCCACAAGCTAGGAGCAAGAGATGGTATCTCGATAGTGGATGCTCAAGACATATGACTGGAGATCCATCTCATTTCTCTATGCTCACTAGCAAAGAAGAAGGGTACGCCACCTTCGGAGACAACAACAAAGGCAAAATCATTAGCAAGGGAACTATTGGTAACAAATTTAGTTTTTTCATTGATGATGTTTTACTAGTTGATGGATTAAAACATAATCTCTTGAGTATTAGTCAACTATGCGATAAAGGTTATATCGTTAGATTTGAATCAAATATGTGGATTATTGAAAAACCAAATCATAACATGACTATGATTGCTTTAAAACAAAATAATGTCTATACCATCAATCTTGATGAACTAAGTAATGAAATGTGTTTCTCCGCCGTAAATGATGATGCTTGGCTTTGGCATAGGAGATTAGGTCATGCAAGCATGAAAACAATATCGAAAATCTCATCTCAAGAATTAGTACGAGGGATTCCGAATATGAAGTTTATTAAGGATAAGGTATGCGATGCATGTCAACTAGGCAAATAAATAAAAACAAGCTTCAAACCAAAAAATCAAATTAGCACCACTAGACCATTACAATTGATCCATTTGGACTTATTTGGACCAATTGATACAACAAGTCTAGGTGGAAGCAAATATGCTTTCGTGATTGTGGATGACTACTCTAGATACACTTGGACCTATTTCTTAGCTCACAAAAGTGATTGCTTCAAGTGTTTCTCTAAATTTTGTAAACTCACTCAAAACGAAAAAGGCTTCATGATTTCATCAATTCGGAGTAATCACGGTGGTGAATTCCAAAACCATGACTTTCAAAATTTTTGCGAAGTTAATGGGTACAATCACAACTTCTCAACTCCAAGAAATCCTCAACAAAATGGAGTAGTTGAAAGGAAAAATAGAAACCTACAAGAAATGGCAAGAACTATGTTAAATGAACATAGTTTACCCAAATATTTTTGGGCCGAAGCCGTAAATACGGCTTGTTACATCATGAATAGGGTCCTAATAAGACCATCTCTATCAAAAACTCCCTATGAATTATGGAATAACAAAAAACCAAATATTTCTTATTTTAAAGTTTTTGGTTGTAAATGCTTCATTTTAAATGAAAAGGATGACCTAGGTAAATTTGATGCTAAATCCGATGAAGGCATTTTTCTTGGTTACTCCTCCGTTTCTAAGGCCTTTCGTGTCTTTAACAAAAGGACCTTAGTAATAGAAGAGTCTATTCATGTAGTTTTTAATGAAATTTCTAATTCAAAGAAAAATGATTTTGATGATGATCTTGGTTTTGATAATCTGAATTTAAACGAACCCCCTCCTCAAAATAGCCATTTGAATGCATCTTCTTCCGAAATTTCTTTACCCAAAGAATGGAAGTATGTAGATGCTCATCTAAAGGAGCTAATTATAGGAGATACAACAAAAGGGGTTCAAACTCGTTCTTCTTTCAAGAATTTTTGTGCTAACGCCGCTTTCCTTTCTCAAATTGAACCTAAATGCATTGACGAAGCCTTAAAAGATGATTTTTGGGTCATTGCAATGCAAGGAGAATTGAACCAATTTGAGAGGAATGAGGTATGGAAGCTTGTTCCTAGACCAAGTGACCACTTAGTCATAGGTACTAAGTGGGTCTTTAGAAACAAGCAAGACGAAAATGGTATCGTGGTTAGAAACAAGGCTAGATTAGTGGCCAAAGGTTTCAACCAAGAAGAAGGTATCGATTACGAAGAAACCTTCGCTCCCGTGGCTCGATTAGAAGCCATAAGGATGCTCCTTGCCTATGCTAGTAGTAATAATTTTAAACTATTTCAAATGGATGTCAAAAGTGCTTTCTTGAATGGTTTTATTTCCGAAGAAGTATATGTCGAACAACCTCCCGGATTTGAAAATTCTCTACTTCCTAATCATGTATTCAAATTGACTAAAGCTCTCTATGGCTTGAAACAAGCTCCTAGAGCTTTGTATGAAAGGCTTAGTTGCTTTCTTATTTTAAATAATTTTACCAAAGGCAAGGTTGATACTACATTGTTTATTAAACATTTTAAAAATAATTTTCTTATTGTGCAAATTTATGTTGACGATATTATTTTTGGCTCTTCGGATGAATCACTATGTGAATCATTTGCCAAATGTATGAGTCATGAATTTGAAATGAGTTTAATGGATGAATTAACTTTCTTTTTAGGATTACAAATCAAACAACTTAGTGATGGTATATTTCTTAACCAATCCAAATATACATTAGAATTGTTAAAACGATTTAACATGGATAATTCAAAAGCAATAAACACCCCTATAAGCACTGCGACTAAGTTAGATATGGATGAAAATAGTGAAAATTTCGATAAAAAAACATATAGGGGAATGATAGGTAGTCTACTCTACCTCACCGCGACTAGACCAGATATTATGTTTAGTGTAGGACTTTGCACTAGGTTTCAATCTAATCCTAAATTATCTCATCGTAAGAGTGTTAAAAGAATATTTAGGTATCTTAAAGGAACTCCAAATTTAGGATTGTGGTATCCAAAATCTGAAAAATTTGATCTAATAGCTTATGCAGACGCCGATTTTGGCGGATGCAGGATCGATAGAAAAAGTACATCCGGAACATGCCAATTTTTAGGATATGCACTTGTTTCTTGGACTTCCAAGAAACAAAATTCAGTTGCACTATCTACGGCGGAAGACGAATATATTGCTGCAAGTGCATGTTGTGCACAAGTCATTTGGATGAAAAATACATTAGAAGACTATGAAATTCACTTTAAAAACATTCCCATAAAATGTGATAATACTAGTGCCATATGTCTTACTAAAAATCCAATTCTGCACTCTAGAACTAAGCACATCGATGTTAGGCATCATTTCATACGCGATCATGTCCTTAACAATGATGTTGTTCTAGAATTCATTGACACAAAGCATCAATTAGCAGAATTCATTGACACATTTTAGGCATGTTAAACTGTCCCTAAAATGAGCTTCACGAAAAATGACTCGTCCTTTTCCTTTCTTTTATGAATTTGATTTCTTCCTTCTTCTTCAATTCAAATGATCCATTAAAGTATAACTTATGATCTTGAGGGAAGAAGCTAAACAAAAGGGAGGAAGAAAAATTTTTTTTTTTCTCTCCACGGGATGCCAGCGGTGGCACCGCCAGATCCGGCGGTTGCACCGCCTGGCGCTCGGGCACCAGGCGGTGACACCGACCGGTTTGGCGGTGACACCGACCGAGCGACCCCTATTAACCCGAGGGGTTAGGGCCGGCGGTGACACCGCCCCCAACCCAAAAAAACACTCTCAAAACCCTCTCCCATTCCCTCTAACCCTCATTCTAACTCTTAGAAGCATTGGAGAAGGATTCTTGGTGGTCCAAGCTTTCCATCTCTCGACATAATCTCCATAAGGTAACATTTGAAATCCCTCTTTTTGGTATTCCATTTCCTCTTTTCTTTCCTCTTTTCCTTGCTTATTTTTCACAATTTCATCATCATCTTGTCTAGATTATAGCTCCTAAGAGTTCAAAAGGAAAAATGATTGAAGGAGATTCATTTGACCATGATCTTTTTAGATCAAAAGAGGTAGCCCTTAGCTTTCCAAAATTTGAAACACGATGTATCCATAAGGGAAAATACGTTGATCTGGATGAACTAGAGGACTTAGAACCCATTAGGTGGTTTGCACACCTAGAAGCTCTACCTCTACTACAAATAGATGAACCAATCTATCCGCGATTAGTTAGATTGTTCTATGCCAACCTTTATGAGGACAACGATAGCCTAAGCACTTACCTTCTAGGAACACCCATTAGAATATTTGACAACACTATTTGTGAGCTAATTGGCATAACTGAAAAAGATAGGGGATGCTATTTTAAAGGTAAATGGGACGTCAAAACAATAGGAACAACCTATACCGAAGCCGTGAAAACAATTTTTGCAAATCCAAACCTTGACTTCCTACCCAAGAGCTGTGAACACTTATTGCCTTTCAACTCTAAAATTCTTCATCACATTATCACAAGCATCATATTCCCCAAACAATTTCATCTTGACGAAATAAGTCAAATAGAGATAGGAACCATGTATTGGATTATGACTGGTCAGCATAATTGTTTTGGGTACTTAATTCGCCAACACATGCAGGATATTATGACTAAAGATACTATATTACCATATGGGAGGTTAATCACTAGAATTCTTCATGCCTATGACATTTGCATTCCACCCGATGAAGAATCTATTCAAAATGATCGATATAACATAATAAATAAAAACCTACTGAAAAGACTTAGGTGCACTTTTAGCAATGGCATATGGGTTAGGCAGCCTAGAAGGACGGATCCAATTCCTCCACCAATAGAACAACCCGAAACACCAATTCTTATGGGAAATGAATCTCCTCCTCCTAGTCCCTTTGGCGCAGCACCTTCAGCTCCTGTTTCCTCCTCTGAAGATATCATTATGGCGGAGCTATCTCAGATCAAATCACAGCAAGAACAAATTCAGAATCAACAAGTTGAAATTTTGAAGACACTACGACAGATGAATGAAAAAATAGATATCATGTATCAGCACTGTGGATTACCTCCTAAGGATTAAATTGATGTATCTTTTTATTCTGTTCTGTTTGCTTTTAACAACAAGTTCAAGTTTGTCATCGATTGAACGATAACTGATCTTTCCTTTTAGATAACTACTGTTTTAATCTGCATAAATGATGATGTCTTTTGGATAAACTATTTCTGGCAAATTTGAATGATGAACTTTGATAAATGCTAAACCTTTTTCTATGATCATCAATTAGCTGGCTTGTCCCTTTTTGTTGATGACAAAGGGGGAGAAGTGATGACTTACACCAGAACGATAGCATGACTAATATGAATTACAAAAACTTGTATGATATGAATGTCTTATATGACTTGCAAATCCTTGAAAATATCACAAGATTGATATCATGAAATTTATATTGAAAATCTTTATCTTCTCTCGTAGCAAAATTCGTCCCTTATCATTTAACTTATGATTTTCATCGAAGTTTCGTACTTACTATTGTTTAATGAGGATAACGATAAGTTCTACGATTAGAACTTATCGGGTTATGCTTGAATCCAATGGGATGGAATTCAAGTGTTTTTTATCTTCTCATAATATGGCATATAGATAGGGGAAGTTATGTTTAACTCCGTCATCAATTGATTGTCATCATCAAAAAGGGGGAGATTGTTGAATCTCGGATTTTGATGATATAATCAATTGGTGGGTTAATTGATCTAATCCATATTATTGAGTTAAGTGTGCAGGATTAACTACGATAACCAGAAAACATAAAGCAAGGATACCGGAGTCGAGCTCGATGGACGTTTAAGAGACCGAAGAATCATCGGAGATGCTGCCGGAACCAACCGAGAAGAAATCGGGAACGTGTTGGAAGTTCGCCGAAGAAATCATCGGAGGCTCGCGGAGATCACCGAGAAGGCTCGACTACTCGTTAAAGTCATCACAAAGATTGGGAGCTTGCAGGGAGTCCGTCGGAAGAAGTTCGTCGGAAAGCTCGCCGGAACAAGACTCGACGTTCGCGGTTAAAAAACTTGCTTAGGATGTTTTTTTTTTGTTATGTAGTTCACCTGTAATTAGGATTAGGATTAAGAGATAATCCTATATCCTTGTTAGGGGCCAACTAGGCCCAAAGTCAGATTTGGTTTGGGCTAAAATTAAGCCAAACCAATGAATCGGAGAGCCAGGCGGTGGCACCGCCTGGCTGGGCGGTGAAACCACCCAGCACCCGAGTGCTGGGTGGTGACACCTCCTTGGCTGGGCGGTTGCACCGTCCAGCACCCGAGTGCTGGGCGGTGGCACCGCTTGGCTGGGCGATGGCACCTCCAGCACCGGGAACCCTAAGAGAATTCAAATTTTGGAGCCCAAATTTGAATCCTCTTGAGGCCTATAAATACCCCTCAAATCTCAACTGAGGTTACAACTTTTGAGAAGCATTTTGATTGAGAAAAAAGTCTTAGAAAGTCTTAGCAAGTCTTGTTTTTAATTTGCTAGAGAGTTCTCCTCCTTCTTTCTTATTGAAAATTTGTAAGAGGTTGAACTGCTTGTAAAAGGTTGTAAGAGGGGTGTTTACCCTTCCATTTCAAGAGATTTGCTAGTGGAAGGTGGGAGCCTCATCGAAGAGGGGCATCGCAAGTGGAGTAGGTCATTTGACCGAACCACTCTAAAAATCGGCGTAATCTCTGGTTTGCATTTTATTATTGTCATTTACATTACTGCAAATCTTCTTACTGCTTTAGTTCCTTATTACCCTTGCTGCGCAACTTTAAGAATACGCTTTCAAGTTAAACTTTTCAAGTTCTATTCTTATCGTACGAAAGATTTTATTAAAATCGAAGTTTTAATCCACTACACTAATTCACCCCCCCCCCCCCCTCTTAGTGCCGCTCCGATCCTAACAGCCGGGAGTCCGTAGAATGGTTTCCGAGAGTTCGTCGGAAGACCGTCGGAAGTTCGCCGGAAGCTCGCCGGAAAAAGTCTTGACTTGCGGACTTTGTAATAGCTTAGAAAATGTCTTTAAATTTGTAGTTAGCACATTAATTAGGGTTAGGATTAGGTATTAATCCTATAACTCAAGTAGAGGCCAATTGGGCCCGAGTTCGGACTGGTTTGGGCCAAGTTTGGAGCCCAACCAGTGAGCTGAAATAGTGTAGGCGGTGGCACCGCCCGATTAGGCTGTGGTACCGCCTAGAACCTGAGAACCAAGCGGTGGCACCGCCCAGCACCCGAGAGCCAGGCGGTGGCACCGCCAGTACATTGTCAGTGTCAGACACTTACAAGCGGTGGCACCGCCAGCATCGAGAACCAAAGAAAATTCTAATTTTGGAGCCCAAATTTGAATCCTCTTGAGGCCTATAAATACCCCTCAATTCTCAACTGAGATTATAACTTTTTGAGAAGCAATAGATTGAGAAAAAGGTCTTAGAAAAGTCTTAGCAAGTCTTGTTTTCAATTTGTTAGAGTGTTCACCTCCTTCTTTATTGCTGAAAATTTATAAGAGTGTGAACCGCTTGTAAAAGGTTGTAAGAGGGGTATTTGTCCTTCCTATTCAAGAGATTTGCTAGTGGAAGGTGGGAGCCTCATCGAAGAGGGCCTCGCAAGTGGATGTAGGTCATTTGACCGAACCACTTTAAAATTGGTGTGATCTCTGGTTTGCATTTTCTTATTGCTATTTACATTAATGCAAACCTTCTTACATGCTTTATTTCCTCATTACCTTTGCTGCACACCTTTACGAACACGCGTTCAAGTTAAGCTTTTCAAGTTCGATTTTTATCGTACGAAAGATTTTTCAAAATCGACGTTTTAATCCGCTACACTAATTCACCCCCCCCCCCCCCCTCTTAGTGCCGCTCCGATCCTAACAGGTACCACCGCCTGTGCTGGGCAGTACCACTGCCAATGTAAGTCTGACGCTGACACTACAGTGGGCAGTACCACGACCCAAACTAGTGGTACCACCGCCCAGACTGGTGGTACCACCGCCCAGACTGGTGGTACCACCGCCGAAACTGGTGGTACCACCGCCTTGCACCCTGCCAAGGGTGGTTCCACCATCCAGATTGGCGGTACCATCGCCTGACATAGTCTTGGAAATTGTGCCACGACGGTGCCACGTCTTGGGTCACTATTTAGGCCTTTCATTGGGCCCAACACAGTCCTTACAAGGCCCCAATTGACCCCTAATTGGGTTAGCCCAATTCCAATTCCAATTATGTGCTAACTATAATATTTAAGACATTTTTTAAGCTAAACAAGTCCGTAAGTCTAGTTTTCTTTCGGCGATCTTCCAATGAACTTCCGACGATCTCTCGGCAATGTTCCAACTGACTCTCGGCAAGCTCTTAGACTTCACGACGATCTTCTTTGCAAGTTCCGATGAGCTTCATTTTTATGCTCCTGGACTTCTCGGTTGGTTCTGGCAGAACTTCCGATGAACGTTTGGACTTTCGACGAACTCTCGAACTCCCAACGAAATTGCATTCTTGACTCCGAGACTTCATTTTGCTTTATGCCCTGCTATCATAGTTAATCCTGCATATGTAAAAACACACTTCAATCTAGACAATTATTACTAAGCATGAATCATATTGTCCGGCATGTCATTGGTCCATCGACGCTTCGTCCGATTCTTCGGCGCATCGTCCTCTCTTGCGGCCTATTGCCCAATCAGCCAGTTGACCTCCGCAACTCTGATAACCTTGGCACAATATCCACTTTTCTTGGCCTGATGCCTGAATCCATGGCCCGAAGCCTTCTATCAATACATCGACCGATCCTCCGGCCCAACGTCCAATCTTCTGACATGTTTTCCTCCGGCCCAACATGATTCTTCCTGCTTTAATTGTCTCTCTCTGACCGAAGCATCCAGCATCACTCAAAACATAGATCAAATCATAAATACTATCAATTGGCTTCATCATCAAAATCTGAGATTTAACAATCTCCCCCTTTTTGATGATGACAACCAATTGATGACGGAGTTAACCTAAACTCCTGGAGTTTAAACAAACTCCCCCTATCAATATGCCATATTGATGGAACTCTTGGATTCAAAAATTCAAAAAATTTGTTATCATAAACTTATGCATAACATCATACTTCTCCCCCTTTGTCATCAACAAAAAGGAGAAATGCAACTATCAAGTGTTTAGAATATAATATCAAACATTATATTTATCATCATGCAATTTGTAAGCTAGAAAATTTAACAAGTGTTACATCATATTTAGAACATACAAGCTAGCAAATTTTATATCACTTTACAACATGCATAATCATCAAATCATCATTAATTTTAAAGATGTGTATGATTGCACAGTTTGCAAGTTTGTATTTTTGCTTCTTAAAATAGGCAAGCTAGTGATGTTCAAGATAGCAAGCTCTTTCTTATCTTTTAAGAAGTGTGATTTTTGCTTCCTTTGTAAAGTACAAGCTAGCAAAATTTTACATTATTTTACAACTTGCAAGCTAGTAATTTGGCAAGTGTTACTTCTCTTTGAAGTATGAAGGCTAGCAAGTTTTTGAAAAATAATGCAAGATAACAAGCTAGCAAGATACAATGTTTTACATGAGCAAGCTATATGAAGTACATTTGCATCTTCTCTTTAGATGTGCTAGCAAGCAAGCAAGTTTTTCTCCTTACAATTTGTGAGCTAGCAAATTTTACACACATGAAAGTTGGCCAGATTTTCGCATCTTTTTGAGATGAGCAAGTTTTTTGCTTCTTCTTGAAGTATGCAAGCTAGCTAGCAAGCTAGCAAAATTTACTCCCCCTATGTCATTGTCAAATAGAAGGGAAGAATGCAATATTGTAATTCTTTTCCCATTTTATCAATCATGACAAAGGTAAAGTATCATTCTTATGTTTGTGTATCATTAAACCATGACAATTTCAAAACCTTACATTTCATTTTTCATGCATGATACCAAAAATAAATCATCACTATATCATACATGATACTCATAAGCTAGCAAATTTATATCATTTTAGAGCATCAAAATGAGTATTTCATGCATTCATATCATCACATGAAGAGTATCAAGAAGAATTAGGTGATGAGATATATTTCAAGAATAAAAGGAATTATACAAAGCCAAAAAAAATCATATCATGAAAGATGAGATCATGTGAATACCAAAAGACATGATTCATTTTGACAAATCTCCTCTTAAATATTTAAAGAGAAATCTTAGGAGATCAAATAATAAAAGATATTCAAATGAAATTTTAAGTCATGAATTTTGAAAAAGATATTCTCTTTAGTAAATCATAAAAGGAAACATAGGAGAAAAAGATTTCAATTCATGCATAATAAATCTTATGATTCACATAGAAAATCTCCTCTTTAGTAAAATACCAAGAAAAATCGTAGGAGTACAAAGAAGAGATCTTGATTAAAAAAAATCAAGTAATTCTAAGAAATCAAGATAAAGCCCATTCAAATTCAAATCATTAAATCAAAATCATTTTCAAGAGATTCTAAAAAAAAAAGATAGATTCATTAGTCTCTCCTTTTTGAAAAGCCAATAAAGTAGAGAAATTTTTCAAGGAGAAAGCTTTCTTCTTTTTAGTGATTCAATTCATAAGATTGATTTCTTGGAAGTATGCCTTTTTCATTTATGCCAAAAAAAAAACAACATGCATCAACGTTTAGGATCGAAAAATAAGTTTCGTCATAAAAGCCATCCATCTTGTTTATAACCGAAAAATCAATTTTCATTGCGATAAAGATCAATAGGCCATGAATAACAAAAATCATCACGCATAATTTCACATTAAGCATGATAACAAACCTCTTAATAGTTTCATTAAGAAATCAAGCATGGTTTCAATCAAAATCCAAAATCATCAAGATACACAGTATTTCTTCTTTTAAAACATATATATGATTATCATTAGATTTAAATCTAATATTTTATAAAACATATAATTTTCATTATCATTTTTAAAATTACTAGCATGATCCCAATTTTTGCATTTTAATTACATCATTAAACATGCAATTTTACAAAAGAAATTTATATAATTTTTTAAACTAAATTAAAAACAACTCATGAAGAACATTAAGTAATTTCAAAGTAAACTAAATGAGTTTCGTTTGTGTTGTTTACCTCGTTATCGAAAGCCGTTAAGGCGTAGTTTGCCATCTCTCCTTTATTGATTTTCTTCTTGTCTTTAGAGAAGCTCGATTCATCATAAAGTACTTCCCTCTTTTTGCATTCATAGCAAGTAATTGCGTTCTTTTTATTCTTTAATTTTTGTTTCAAGAAATTTTTAAATTTCATAGTGATGAGTTCAAGTTCACCATCACATGAGCTTATGCTCGAGTAGTCTTCAATTGTTTGAAGTTCGAAATCCTTTCTGTTCTTTGGAAGGTTGTCCTCAAGTTTGTTTTGTGCATTGTGCGCTATTTCATATGTCATTAATGAACCAAAAAGTTCTTCAAGTGAAAAATTATTAAGATCTTTAGCCTCTTGTATTGCGGTTACTTTCGGATTCCAACTCTTATAAGAGAATGTAAAATTTTGTTAATAAGTTCAAAATCTGAAAAAAATTTACCAAGTGCTTTTAAACCATTGACGACATATGTAAAATGGGTGTACATGTCAACAATGGTTTCGCTTGGCTTCATTCGAAAAAGTTTAAAATCATGCATTAAAAGATTTATCATAGAATCTTTTACTATACTAGTATCTTCGTGTGTGATTTCGAGAGTGTGCCATATATCGAAAGTCGTTTTGCAAATAGAAATTCGATTAAATTCATTTTTGTCGAAGGCACAAAATAGAGCGTTCATAGCTTTAGCATTTAAAGAAAAAGTCTTCTCCAAATCATTCCAATGGTTCACTAGAAGAGAAGACATTCGAAAACTACTTTCGACAATATTCCATAAGTTCAAATCCAAAGAAAGCAAAAAAACTCTCATTTGAGTTTTCCAATATGTGTAGTCCATCCAATTGAAAAAGGGAGGACGAATGAGAGAGTAACCCTCTTGAAAGCTAAAAAGAGCCATTTCTCTTAGGTGTTCAACCAAATGAGAAATCACGAGGCTATAATACTAACCATTAGGATCAAGAGCGGCACTAAGAGGGGGGGTGAATTAGTGAAGCGGTAAAAACATCGGTTTCAAAAAATTCTTTCGTACGATTAAAACTGATCTCGAAAGATGTTAACTTGAAAGCATATTCGTAAACATATTGAAAGCAGTAAGCAAGTAAAGAGGTTTGCAGTAAGATAAATTGCACAAAAGAAATGCAAACTAGATTTCAATAGTGGTTTGATCGTCGTGACCTACATCCACTCCACCAATTCCTCTTCCGTCAAGGCCATCGGCATCCACTATCAATCTTCTTTCAATGGGTGAAGATCAACTACCCTTTTACACCCCTCTTCTCCTTTTCACAAGTTTAGGAGACAACCTTTACAAGCATACACTCTTCTCTAAACAGAACTCTAAGTTTAAGCTAGAAAAGGGGATTTCTCAAGTGATTTCTACAATGTTTTCTCACTTTTAAACTCTCTATGCTTATGTGAGTTAACCAGGGATGAGAGGGGTATTTATAGGCTTCAAGTTAATTCAAACTTGAAGCCTAAAAAGGTCTCATCCTAGGTTTCCTAGGTACTGGCGGTACCACCACCGTCGTTGATTTGCCACTGGGCGGTACCACCACCTTACAGGGGTTGTACCACCGCTGGCAGCATTCATTGCTGGTGGTACCACCGCCCAGAAATCCTGGGATGTTGTTTCCTGGGCTTTCAGCATCCTGGTTGGGCCTTGAATCTGGCCCAAACCATCCTAACTTCGAGCCCAATTGGCCCCTAACATAGTTGATGGGATTAACTCCTAAATCACACTCTAATTATGTGCTAACTATGATTCCTAAGACATATTCTAAGCAAAATACGTTCGGTTTCTTCCAGCGAGCTTCCAATGAACTTCCGACGATTTCTCGGCAATGTTTTGATGGGCTCCCGGCAAGCTCCTAGACTTCACAATAATCTTCTTGGTGAGTTCTAATGAGCTTCTTTAGCAAGCTCTAGGACTTCTTGGTCAATTTTGCCAGAACTTCCGACGAACGTTCGGACTTCTAACTAACTCTCAAACTCCCAATGAAATCACGTTCTTAACTCCGGGACTTCATTTTTCTTTATGCCTTGCTATCATAGTTAATCGTGCACACATAAAAACACACTTCAATCTAGACAATTATTACTAAGCATGAATCATGTTGTCCGGCATGTCATTAGTCCATCCACGCTTCGTCCGATTCTTCGGTGCATCGTCCTCTCTTATGGCCTATTACCTAATCGGCCAGTTGACCTCCGTAACTCCGATATCCTTAGTGCAATATCCTCTCTTCTTCGCCCGATACCCAAATCCATGGCCTGAAGTCTTCTATCGATATGTCAACCGATCCTTTGGCCCGACGTCCAATCTTCTGACATGTTTTCCTCTGGCCCAACATGATTCTTCCTACTTTAATTGTCTCTCCCTGATCTAAGCATCCTGCATCACTCAAAACGTAGATCAAATCATAAATACTATCAATTGGTTTCGTCATCAAAATTTGAGATTCAACAAGACCTCTCTTAGAATTTTTTATGCCAAACCTTTTGACAATGGTGTCTATGTACCTGAACTAGGACAAGCCAAGCATCCTCCTCGATCTATCTCTATAGATCTAAATCCTCAAGATATAGGATGCTTCCCTTAAGTCCTTCATGGAGAAGTATCTAGATAACCAAGCCTTTACTGTAGATAGCATTCCTACATCATTCTCAATTATCAGGATGTCATCCACATATAACACCAAGAATATGATAGCGCTCTGAATTACCTTCCTATACACACTAGGCTCATCTTCATTCTTAACGAAGTCATAAGATCTCATTGCCTCATTAAATCTTATGTTCCAACTTTGAGAAGCTTGCTTTAGTCCATAAATAGACCTAAGCAACCTACACACCCTATTTGGGAAGTCCTTAGACACGAATCCCTCAGGCTGTATCAAATACACCTCTTCCTCGAGGTTGCCATTGAGGAACATGATTTTTACGTCCATCTATCATATCTCATAATCATAGTGTGTTACAATAGCCAATAGTATTTGAATAGGATTTAGCATGGCTACGGGTGAGAAGGTTTCGTCATAGTCAACACCTTGCCTTTGACGATAGCCCTTAGCCATTAGCCTTGCTTTATAGGTCTCTACCTTTCTATCTACTCCGACCTTCTTCTTGAAGATCCACTTGCAACCGTTGGGTACAACACCCTCGGATGCATCAACTAGGTTCCAAACCTTGTTGATGTATATATAATTTGTCTCAAAATTCATGGTTTCTTGCCACTTCCTAGAGTCTTTACTCATAATAGCCTCCTTTTAGGTCTATGAATCAATATCTTAAACACCCTCTCCTCTAATATATCCCACATATCTCTTAAGATGATGGGATACTCTATCGGACCTACGTAAAGTTGAAACTTGTGTGCTAGGTACCTAAATAAACTCGGGGTGTGGCGTGGTGCTTGAGCTAAGTTCTCCAACCTCGCTCAACTCTATCATGCTCCTACTGTCTCCACCAAGAATGTGTTCCTTCTCAAAGAACACCGCTCTATTGACTACAAAGATCTTTAGATTCTCGGGATGATAGAAATAATACCACAAGTTTCCTTGGGGTATTCCATAAACTTGTGTCGCTCCGTCCTCAATTCCAACTTATCAGGGTTGTATCTTTTAACATGAACAAGGCAACCCCATATCTTAACAACCTTTAGATCAGGCTTCTTCCCTTTCTATATCTCATATGGTGTAGACACTACTAACTTAGTTGGAACTCTGTTCAGAAGGTAAGCTGCAGTCTCTAGGGCGTATCCCAAGAATAAGATGGGTAGATCGGCAAAGCTCATCATTGACTGCTCTATGTCTAATAGTGTACGATTCCTCCTTTCAGATATATCATTGAGTCGAGGTGTATAAGGAGGTGCATATTATGATAGAATCCCATGGTCCTTAAGGAACTCGATGAACTCTGTACTTAAGTAATCACCTCCTCGATCTAATTGAAGAGTCTTGATACTCTTTCCAGTTTGGTTCTCCACTTTATTTTTATACTCTATGAATTTATCAAAAGCCTTAGACTTGTACTTCAGCAAGTACACATGCCCATACCTTAATAAATCATTAGTACAAATAATAAAGTATGAGTAGCCACCTATGGCTTGAGTTGACATGGGTCCACATACATCATTATGTGTTCCAACAACTCAATAGCTCTCTCTCCAGTTCTACTAAAAGAATAGTTGGTCAATTTTCTACGAAGACAAGGCTCACAAGTTGCATATGACTCATGGTCGAATGGATCTAGATATCTATCATTTAGTAACTTTTGAATCCTTCTTGTTAGGATCAAGAGCACTAAGAGAGGGGGGGGGGGGTGAATTAGTGAAGCGGATAAAAACATCAACTTTGTCAAATCTCTCGTACGATAAAAACTGTTTCCGACGTAAAACTAATTTCAGAAACTTAACTTAAAAGCATACGTAAATGTATTGAATGCAGTAAGCTATTGAAGGGGCTTGTAGTAAGGTAATAGCGGGAAATAAAATGTAAACTAGAGAAGACGGGAGTTTATAGTGGATCGGTCAATCGTGACCTACATCCACTCCTACGATTCCTCTTCCGTCGAGGCCACCGGCATCCACTAACGATCTTCCTTTACTAGGTAAAGATCAACCTCCTTCTTACACCCCTCTTCTCCTTTTACCGGGTTTAGGAGACAACCCTTACAAGCACTCACTCTTCTCTCTAAACAGAATTCTAACACTTCGAATTTAGAGGAGGGAAATTCTAGAGATTGCAGCAATGTTTTCTCTCTTTTAATCTCTCTATGCTTGTGTGTATTAACCAGGGATGAGAGGGGTATTTATAGGCCCCAAACTGGTTTGAATTTGGAGCTCAAAAATGTCATTTCCCGGATTTCCGGGGTCCTAGCGGAACTACCACCTGATTGGGGCGGTACAGCCTCCTAGCAACTCGGAGACTAAGCCTCTGGGCAGTGCCACCGCTTGACAGGGGCGGTTGCACCGCCCAGTCTCGCTTGGAGACTGAGCCCAGGCGGTGCCACCGCCTGATTGGTGCAGTTGCACCGCTTGGTAGAGCTTGGAGACCGAGCTCAGGCGGTTCCACCGCCTGTCAGGGGTGGTTGCACCGACCAGCCTAGCTCAGAGACTAAGCCCTAGGCGGTGCCACCATCGACCTAGGCGGTGCCACCATTGGCCAAGAAATCTACATCCGAATGGGCTGATCCAATCGGCCCAATTTGGGTCTGTCAAGGGTCTAATTGCCCCAAGATTAAGCTAATGGGATCACCACCCATTTCTAACTTAATCATCGTGCTAACTATGATATTTCTTAAGACATTTACTGCAACTTGCTCTGGTGCGTCAATCGCTTCTTCTGGCGAGCTTCCGGCGAACTTCCGTCGATAATCTGATGAACCCTTGGTGATGCTCCTGCAGACTTCCGGTAAACTTCTGGACTTGCGACGATCCACTTGGCGAGTTCCGATGAGCTTCTTTTGGTAAGCTCCTGGATTTCTTGGATTTGTTCCCGCAGAACCTCCGACGACCGTCCTAAGCAATTAACCTTCGATCGTAGTTAATCCTGCACATATAAAATAAAACTTCGATCGAGACAATTAATCCTAAGCAATTAACCAAGTTGTCTGGCATGTCATTGGTCCCTCAACGTTTCGTCCGATTCTTCGGCTCATCGTCCTCTCCTACAGCCTATTGCCCAATCGACCAGTTGACTCCGCAACTCTGATATCCTTGGCGCAATACCCGCTATTCTTAGCCCGATGCCTGAGTCCACGGCCCGAATCCTTCTGTCGATACGTCGATCGATCCACCGGCCCGACGTCCAATCTTCTGACATGTTCCTCCGGCACAACATGATTTTTCCTTCTTTAGTTGTCTCATCCTGATTGAAGCATCCTGTGTCACTCAAGGTGCAGATTAAAATATAAACATATATCAAGTGGTTTCATCATCAAAATATGGGATTCAACAATCTCCCCCTTTTTGATGATGACAACCACTTGATGATGGAGTTAACCTTAACTCCCGGAGTTTAAACAAACTCCCCCATATCAATATGCCATATTGATAGAAACCCTTGGATTCAAAAATCCAAGCAACATGTCATCATAAACTTATGCATAATATGTCATGTCATCAACATACTTCTCCCCCTTTGTCATCAACAAAAAGGAGAAGTATAACTATTCTTGTGTTTGTGATATAAGTTTAACTCATTGTATGAAAAACATAATATCAGGTTTTATCATCATGTAGTTTTGAAGCTAGAAAATTTAGCAAGTGTTACATCATGCTTAGAACATTCAAGCTATCAAGTTTTAGATATGCAAGTTTTACAACATACAAGATAGCACTTTTACTTCTTTTGAGATAGCAACTTCTACATCATACAAGCTAGCAAATTAGAGATGTTCAAGAAGGCAACTCTTGCTTCTTGAAATATGCAAGTTGCAAGCTAGCAAATTTTTGCTTCCTTTGCAATGTTTGAGCTCACAATTTTGCTTCCATTGCAAAGTGCAAGTTTAGCATGTTTAGCTTTTCTTGAGATAGCAACTGTTTGCTTCTCTTTAGACTACAAGCTAGCTTTTCATCACAACATATAAGCATAAAAGCATAGCAAGATTCTTAAGTTCAATCATGGCAATTCAACACTTGCTTCTTGTGCAAGATTGCACTTTGTTTTTCTTTGCTTGTTCTGACTAGCAAAAGCTTTCTCCCCTTTGTTTTTGTCAAAAAGAAGAGAAGAGTACAAGCTAGCCAGCATTTGCCTTGAGCTAGCAATCTTTCTCCCCCTATGTCATTGCCGAAAAGAAGGAGAGGAACCAATGATTTAGACTTTTACAGAAACTATGAATTTATATCAATCAATATTTCAATCATCACATGATATATACAAGACAACAATGCAAAGAAATCATGTCATGAGAAACATCAATTGTTAAACATGATAAGATAATAGTCTCAAAAATTTCAATTTGCAATACATGTGATACATTGTGATACACTAAAAAATTTAATGCGATGCTTTTAAGGATATCAACCTATTTTTGATACAAAGCATGGCAAGAGCAATTATATTGCAAGTTTTCTAAGTTTTGCATTTTTTGCCTCTTTCGAGATAGCAATTCTTTGCTTCTCTTTATATTGCAAGATTTGCAATTCATTGGTAATGTTCATGATAGCAAGTTCTTTCAATGAAATGATCGAGCTAGCAAATTTTCCTTCCATTGAAATATGTAGGCTAGTAAACTAACTCCCCCTTTATCATTATCGAAAAGAAAGGAGAAATCAATGGCTAAAAAATTTAATCATTATACAAGCCATATTACAAAATCATGTCATGATATCAAGAAAATTCAAGAAGGACATGATTCATTTGACAAATCTTTTTAATAGGGCAAAAGAATTATACAACCAAGGATCATGATTAAAATATATCAATATCATAGACCAAGTCATGATTCGTGATTCATCATAAAGCAAATTAATTTTCAATCATCACATAAGGCATTTAAAGAATTTTTGAAACATAGGAGAGTGATTAATTTAAGCATGCAATGTTTCAATCAAATTCAAGTCATGAATACCAATACTTTCATATCGTGAGTATCAATTCATGAATACCAAAAGATATTATTTGTTATTCCAATTTTGCAAGATCAAGATTATGATTTAGATAAAACTCATTCAAGTCAAATCGTTAACTTGAAACTCATAATCAAGTCATCAAAATCAATTTCGAGATTCATAAAATATCATGAAATCATTAATCTCGATCAGATGGGAAAGGCATTTTTTAAGTGATTCTTTTAAATCGCATGCCTTAGTCTTTATATGCCAAATCAAGATAAGCATGAAAGTTCAAGACGTAAAGGCAAAATCTTATACAACAACTCATCAAGCAAGATTTTAAACATCTATTTTCAAGCCATATAAAGAGTAAGTCAATGATTCAATTATCTCATGTCATGAATTCCAATAGTTATCTCAAATTATCAACATCACATTAAAAGGATATTTCAAAAAGATATATCGATAAATGATTCATTTGTATCATTTCATTCATTCAGAAGATTCTCCTCTTTGGTAAATAAATCTAGGAGAATAAAATGAATTAAGGGAGATGTAACATGATTGAAGCTTTGAACATGATTCATATTTAAAATGTGTCTCATGTCATAAGTATGAATCAAGCATTTGTGAAATCCAAAATCATCCTCAAAATCACATTCAATAAATTCATATATGACAAGCATAGATTTATTGAAAAGACGATAATGTTAGGATCAAGAGCACTAAGAGGGGGGCGGGGGGTGATTAGTGCAACGGAAAACTTTCGACGATTAAAACTACGTTCGTACATTGAAATCCGATTCCGACGTAAAAGTCGTTTCGTGCAGATAATAACTTTGAAAGCTTACGGAAATATATTTGAAGTAAAGTAAGGAAGGCAGTTTGCAGTTAAGATAGAAATCAGAATGTAAGCGCAAACTGAAATATGATGTTCATATGATAAAATCGATTTTCGTCTTAACACTGATTCGAAAAATACTTAACTAAGAAACACATTCGTAAATGAGCAGAAGGCAGTAAGCTACTGAGGAGGTTTACAGTAAAGATAAGATGCTCAAACTAAATGCAAACCGAGATTTAGAGTGGTTCGGTCAATCTTGACCTACATCCACTTTTGGCTTCCTCCACCAACGAGGTCACCGACGTCCATTAGAGGCCTTCCTTCAAAAGGCAAAGGCCAACCACCCTTTTATAGTTTCACTCCTTTTGACGGGCTTAGGAGACAACCCTTACAAACTTTTCTCTCCTCTCTTGAAAGATCAAAACTTGGAAGAAACGAGGGAGGATAACTTCTAGACTTTACAACACTTTTGAGCTCTACAATCACAGAGTAAGATCAAGCTTTCGGTGCCTTTGGTTGCCCTTTCATTGCTGAAAGGGTGGGGTATTTATAGGCCCCAAACTAGTCTGAATTCCGAGCTCAAAACTATCATCTCCCTGAATTCCGGGGTCTGGCGGTTGCACCGCCTGGCAGAGCTCGGAGACTGAGCCTCTGGGCAGTGCCACCTCCTGTCAGGGGCGGTTGCATCGCTTGGCAGAGCTCGGAGACTAAGCCTCTAAGCAGTGCCACCGCCTGACAAGGGCAGTTGCACCGCCCAGTCTCGCTCGGAAACTGAGCGTAAGCGGTGCCACCGCCTGACTGGGGTAGTTGCACCGCTTGGCAGAGCTCGGAGACCGAGCTCAGGCGGTTCCACCGCCTGTCAGGGGCGGTTGCACCACCCAGCCTAGCTCGGAGACTGAGCCCTGGGCGTTGCCACCGTTGGCCAAGAAATCTAGGTCCAAATGGGCTGATCCATTCGACCCAATTTGGGTCTGTCAAGGGCCCAATTGCCCCAAGATTAAGTTAATGAGATCACCTCCCATTTCTAACTTAATCATCGTGCTAACTATGATATTTCTTAAGACATTTACTACAACTTGCTCCGGTGCATCAATCGCTTCTTTCGGTGAACTTCCGTCGATCATCCGATGAACCCTCGGTGATGCTCCTGCGGACTTTCGGCAAACTCCTGGACTTGCGACGATCCACTTGGCGAGTTCCGATGAGCTTCTTTAGCAAGCTCCTGGACTTCTCGGATTTGTTCCCGTAGAACCTCCGACGACCGTCCGGACTTTCGTCAAACTCTCAAACTCCCAACGTGATCATAGTCTTGACTCCAGCATAACTCCTGCTACATGTCTTACATCCATCGTAGTTAATCCTGCACATATAAAACAAAACTTTGATCAAGACAATTAATCCTAAGCAATTAACCAAGTTGTCCGGCATGTCATTGGTCCCTCGACGCTTCATCCGATTCTTCGATGCATCGTTCTCTCCTGCAGCCTATTGCCCAATCGGCCAGTTGTCTCCGCAACTCCGATATCCTTGGTGCAATACCTGCTCTTATTGGCCCGATGCTCGAGTCCACGGCCCGAAGCCTTCTGTCGATACGTCGACCGATCCACCGGTCCGACGTCTAATCTTCTGACATGTTCCTCTGGCACAACATGATTTTTCTTGCTTTAATTGTCTCATCTCGATCGAAGCATCCTGCATCACTCAAAACACAGATTAAATCATAAACATATATCAAGTGGTTTCATCATCAAAATATGAGATTCAACAATCTCCCCCTTTTTGATGATGACAACCACTTGATGACGGAGTTAACCTTAACTTACGCAGTTTAAACAAACTCCCCTTATCAATATGCCATATTGATAGAACTTTGAATTCAAACTGATTTCAAGTCATTGCAATATTCATCATGAATACTTACAACACGCCATCATGAACTTATGCATAAACTTATGCATAACATCATACTTCTCCCCCTTTGTCATCAACAAATGGAGAAGTTCCAACTCTAATGTGTTTGTGATATTAATTCAACTTATTGTATGAAAAATATTATATCAAGTTTTATCATCATGCAATCTAGCAATTAAAGATGTGCAAGTTTAGCATGTTTTCTTTTCATGAGATAGCAACTCTTTGCTTCTCTTTAGACTACAAGCTAGCAATTTTTATGATATGCAAGTTTTACTACATACAAGCTAGCAAAGATTTCAAAAGCTAATGTAAGATAGCTTTCTTGTGTAAGCACATGATTCTTGCTTCCTTTGCAATGTTTGAGCTCGCAATTTTGCTTTCGTTGCAAAGTGCAAGTTTAGCATGTTTAGCATCTTGAGATAGGCAAGATATAACATTTTTGCATTTTCTTGAGATTTCAATTATCAGTGATGTTCAAGATAGCAATTTCTTCTCTTTTAAGAAGTGGAATTTTTACTTTCGTCTTGAATTGTGCAAGCTAGCTAGTTTGCCTCTTTTCATGATGTCCACGCTAGAAATTCTTACTCCCCCTTTGTCATTGTCAAAAAGAAGGGAAGACCCTTATATCAATTTTCAGATTATGACAAAGGTGAGTAATGATTCTTATTTCAAAATTCTATAATTGAGATAAATCTTGAATTCAAATTAAGGCAATTTTAATCATGATACACATCATATGCAATACATCACATACATCATAATAAAAGGCATAAGTATTGCATGCATAATGCCAAATCATCATGTATATAAAATATAACATCATCATTACATGCATGATTCTAAATCATAATTCTATCATAAATTGATAATTATTGATTTTCACATTATTTAAAAAAAAATTTAAAGTGTTGCATGCATTTTTATCTAAGGGAAAAATCATAGTGTTGCATGCATCATTCCAAAACATTTCAAGCCATGCAAGCTATAAATACAAAGAAATTATGTCATGAAGGATAAAATCATTTGAATACCAAAAGACATGATTCATATAGTAAATATCTTCTTTAAATAAAATATCAAGAAAAATCATAGGAGTATAAAGAAGAGATCTTGTTTTAAAAGAAAATCAAGTAATAAATCCAAGAACTCACAAGGAAAAATAATGATTCATTTAGAAAATCTCCTCTTTTGAAAATATCCCATGTATATAAAAAATGTACATAAAATCTCATGTATAGAATCGTAGGAGATTGATTAATGAGAAATTTTGATTCATAATAAAATCTCATGTATATAAAAAATGTCGAGAAATCAAAATGATGATTTATATAAAAAATATCACAAGGTATATTCAAGAGAAACATCATCATTCATTTTCAACTCCTTCAATTTGTCAAATCAATATTTCTTAGATATGCATGATACCAAAACATGGTTTCAAATGTTTGACATATAACATGCATAAATTCAAAAATTGAAAGGAGAAGGAAATAATTCAAAGGTACAAAGATTTCAATCATCTCATAAACAAATGTAAGACCAAGTCATGAATCTAAAATTCCATGAATTAAAATGATCATCAAAGGTAATCTCATCTTAGTCCAAGAAATCAATATCATGATTTTGATAAAACTCATTTCAAATTCAAATCATCAAAATCACTTTTATGGTTCATAAAATTCATAACATAGGTAGATTCATGATTTCATTGATAATATATTTTCTTTTTTTTTTAATTATTTCATTTTAAGTGATTGATTTCATGTTAGCGTGCTTTTTCATTTATGTTAAATAAAAACATACATCAACGTTTAGGATCGAAAAATGAATTTCGTCATAAAACCATCAAGATCAATAGATTCTCAAAAATGAATTGTTATGATCAAGAAAATCTGAAAATAAAATTTAACACTTTCATGCATTCGGACATGGTTTTGCCATATGTTTTTCAAATACACTTATGAAAATAACACATGCTTATCATCATGTATAACTTAAAATCTCATGCATAAAATCGTCAATCATGGTATCAAAAACATTTAATATTTTCATTACATCATTATGCATTACTTCAAATCAAACATGATTTCATTTAATCAAAAATCGAGAAATAAGTTAATCAAACATGATACCATTCAACAATGTTAATCAAACATGATACACATTATCACTTCTTAACCACATATAGCATGATTTCATAAGGCATTTTTAATCATTTTGTTTATCATAAACATGTATTTTTCATGATTATTTTCGAAATTACTAGAATGATAAACATGATTCCTGATTTTTGCATTTTCATTATAAAACATGTAATTTTCAAGAAAATTAATTCTAAACAAAAAAAAAAAGGAAAATGCATCATGAAAAATATCAAGTAATTTCAAAATAAATTAAGGGGGTTTCGATTACCTCATCGTTGAATGTCGTTAAGGCGTAGTTTGCCACATCGCCTTTCTTGATTTTCTCCTCGTCTTTAGAGGAGCTCGATTCATCCCACTTTATGTTCTTATTCTTGCGTTCAAAGCAAGTAGTTCCGTTCCTTTTGTTCTTAAATATTTGTTTCTTTAATTTTTTAAATTTCATTTGTAGTTCTTGTTCACCATCACTTGAGCTTATGCTCGAGTGGTCTTCAAATGTTCTATGTCCCAAATCCTTCCTGTTCTTTAGAATGTTGTTTTGTTCATCATGTGCATTGTGCACCATTTCATATGTCATCAACGAACCAATTAGTTCTTCAAGTAAAAAAATATTTAAATCTTTTTTTTCTTATATTACCGTTACTTTTGATTCCCAAGCTTTAGAAAGTAATCGTAAAACTTTACTAACAAGTTCAAAATTTGAGAAACATTTACCAAGAGCTTTTAAACAATTGACGACATCCGTGAAATGGGTGTACATGTCAACAATGGTTTCGCTCAGCTTTATTCGAAAAAGCTCGAAATCATGCAGCACAAAATTTACTTCAGAATCTTTTACACTACTTGTGCCTTCGTGTGTGATTTCAAGAGTGCACCAAATATCAAAAGCTGTTTCGCACGTAGAAATCCGATTGAACTCATTTTTGTCCAAAGCGCAAAATAAGGTATTCATAGCCTTTGCATTTAAAGAAAAATACTTCTTCTCCAAATCCGACCATTCGTTCATTGGTTTAGAGGGAAGTTGAAAATCATTTTCAATAATATTCCATAAATCCAAATTCATAGAAATCAAGAAAACTCTCATTCGAGTTTTCCAATAAGCGTAGTCCAATCCAACAACGGTGGATGAACAACTTATAAGCCCTCTTGAAAGCCATGAAGAGCCATTTCTCACGGGTGTAAACCTAAAATGAGAAAATGAGAAATACTAGGCTTTGATACCAATTGTTAGGATCAAGAGCACTAAAAGGGGGGGGGGGGGGTGAATTAGTGTAGCGGAAAACTTTCAACGATTAAAACTGCATTCGTACGTTAAAATTCGATTCAGACTTAAAAGTCATTTCGTGTAGATAATAACTTTGAAAGCTTATGGAAACGTATTTGAAGTAAAGTAAGGAAGGCAGTTTGCAGTTAAGATAGAAATCAGAATGTAAGCGCAAACTGAAATATGATGTTCGTACGATAAAACTGATTTCCATCTTAACGCTGATTCGGAAAATACTTAACTAAGAAACACGTTTGTAAATGAGCAGAAGGCAATAAGCTACTGAGGAGGTCTGCAGTAAAGATAAGATGCTCAAAGTAAATGCAAACCGAAATTTAGAGTGGTTCGGTCAGTCTTGACCTACATCCACTTTTAGCTTCCTCCACCAACGTGGTCACCGACGTCCACTAGAGGCCTTCTTTCAATAGGCGAAGGCCAACCACCCTTTTACAGTTTCACTCCATTTGACGGGCTTTGGAGACAACCCTTACAAACTTTTCTCTCCTCTCTTGAAAGATCAAAACTTGGAAGAAAAGAGGGAGGTGAACTTCTAGACTTTACAACACTTTTGAGCTCTAAAATCACAGAGTAAAATCAAGCTTTCGGTGACTTTGGTTGCCCTTTCATTGCTGAAAGGGTGGGGTATTTATAGGCCCCAAACCAGTTTGAATTCCGAGCTCAAAACTGTCGTCTCACGGAATTCCGGGGTCTAGCGGTTGCACTGCCTAGCAAAGCTCGGAGACTAAGCCTTTGGGTGGTGCCACCTCCTATCAGGGTCGGTTGCACCACTTGGCAGAGCTCAGAGACTGAGCATTTGGGTGGTGCCACTGCCTGACAAGGGCGGTTGCACCACCTAGTCTCACTCGGAGACTGAGCCCAAGCGGTGCCACCGCCTGACTGGGGCGGTTGAACCGCTTGGTAGAGCTCAGAGACCGAGCTCAGGCGGTTCCACCGCTTGTTAGGGGCGGTTGCACCGCCCAGCCTAGCTCGGGGACTGAGCCTTGGGCGGTGCCACCGCCGACCCAGGCGGTGCCACCGTTGGCCTAGAAAATTGGGTCTGAATGGGCTGATCCATTCGGCCCAATTTGGGTCTGTCAAGGGCCCAATTGCCCCAAGATTAAGTTAATAGGATCACCTCCCATTTCTAACTTAATCATCATGCTAACTACGATATTTCTTAAGACATTTACTGCAACTTGCTTCGGTGCGTCAATTGCTTCTTCCAGCGAGGTTCGGGTGAACTTCTGTCGATCATCCGATGAACCCTCGGTGATGCTCCTGCGGACTTCCGGCAAACTCCTGAACTTGCGACGATCCACTTGGCGAGTTCCGACGAGCTTCTTTGGCAAGCTCCTGGACTTCTCGGATTTGTTCCCGTAGAACCTTCGATGACCGTCCGGACTTCCGTCAAACTCTCGAACTCCCAACGTGATCATAGTCTTGACTCCGGCGCAACTCCTGCTGCATGTCTTACATCCATTGTAGTTAATCCTGCACATGTAAAATGAAACTTCGATCGAGACAATTAATCCTAAGCAATTAACCAAGTTGTCTGGCATGTCATTGGTCCCTCGACGCTTCGTCCGATTCTTCGACGCATCGTCCTCTCTAGCTGCCTATTGCTCAATCGGCTAGTTGACTCTGCAACTCTGATATCCTTGGTACAATTCCCGCTCTTCTTGGCCCGATGCCCTGAGTCCACGGCCCGAAGCCTTCTATCGATATGTCGACCGATCCATCGGCCCAACGTCCAATCTTCTGACATGTTCCTCCAGCACAACATGATTTTTTCTACTTTAATTGTCTCATCCTGATCGAAGTATCCTGCGTCACTCAAAACGTAGATTAAATCATAAATATATATCAAGTGGTTTCATCATCAAAATACGAGATTCAATAGATAAGATAGAGGATCGCATTTCGTTTTTATAAATTTCTATTCATATGATTTGCTTCTTATAAGCATGCCTTTAACTTTAATAAAACAAGTGTCAACATTTAAGACGGAAAGGTAAAAAACAAATCATCAAGCATGATTCCATGATAACATCCTTTTAATATCTTGATATTCATCATTAAGTATGATTTCAAAAAGTATGTTAAAGAGAAATCATTAAGATCAAATGCATGATACATTCATTTATTTTCAAAATATTCATCATGTTTATTTTCATAAGATTCATAAGATTGGTAAAAATAAATTTATTAATCTCAATAGGATAGAAAATTCATTTCCATTTCATACAAATGATTTCATGTGAGGGTATTTAAGTCTTTTGTGAAAACATGTATCATCATTTAAAATCAAAATACAAGTTTCGTCATGAAGCCATCAAGACCAAACACATCATGATATCACATCTATCATCGAAAGACTATCAAGAAATTCATACATAGATGTACATGCACTATGTCATCTTAATATGTCATGAGAATATCATCTTAATTCGTCATAAAAATGATTAGACCAAAAACATGTTAATCTAAAATGAGAGTTTCAAATCAACATTTACTTCAAAAACTCATGCATGACATAAAATCATAAAGATACACATGCATGGATTAATCCTAAGTATTATCATATATCATATAATTATCATCCTTAATGTTGCATACATCATTTAACATTTCAAAACATAACATGCATGAAACCTTAGCAATATACTTTTCATGATCAAATTTTTAATTTTTCAAAGATGCTAAAAAGAAAAACATGATATAATTTTTGGAAAACAATTTTTTATTTCCTATTCCTACTATCTAAATTAAGCACTCATGAAAGACTTCGAGTAATCTCAAAATAATTCAAGAGAGTTGAGTTACTTACCTTGTAGTCGAAGCCTGTCAAAGCCCAATTCGCCGTTTCACCTTTGGAAGTTCTTGATTCATCCTTGGTTGCCTTCCTCTTCTTTGGCCTCTTCCTCCATTCAAGTTCATTATTTATTTTAGATTTTTGTTTAATAAACTTATTAAGATTTAGTGTTCGAAGTTCAAGTTCATCATTGTCCTCATCACTTGAGTCATCACTCAAGTGGTATTCATTTGTCCGGGGTTCAAAATCCTACCTATTCTTTGGAAGGTTGTTTTGTTCATCATGTGCATTGTGCACCATTTCATATGTCATCAACGAACCAATTAGTTCTTCAAGTGGAGAAATATTTAAATCTTTTGTTTCTTGTATTGCGGTTATTTTAGGATCCCACCTTTTTGGAAGGGATCTTAAGATCTTGCTTACGAGATCAAAATTTGAAAAAGATTTACCAAGAACTCTTAGATTATTGACGAAATCCATGAAACGGGTATACATGTCGCCTATAGTCTCGCTTGGTTGCTTTCGAAAAAGCTCAAAATCATGCAATAAAATGTTAACTTTCGAGTCTTTGACTCTACTAGTTCCCTCGTGTGTGATTTCAAGTGTTTTCCAAATATCAAAAGCTGTTTCGTACGTAGAAATCCAATTGAACTCATTTTTATCCAAAGCGCAAAATAAGGCATTCATAGCTTTTGCTTTTAAAGAAAAATACTTCTTCTCCAAATCCTACCATTCGTTCATCAGTTTAGAGGGAAGTTGAAAACTGTTTTCAACAATATTTCATAAATCCAAATTCATAGAAATCAAGAAAACTCTCATTCAAGTTTTCCAATAAGTGTAGTCCAATCCGTGAAACAACAGTGGACGAATAACCGATAAGCCCTCATGAAAGCCATGAAGAGCTATTTCTCTCGGGTGTAAATCTAAAATGAGAAAAACTTGGCTCTGATACCAATTGTTAGGATCAAGAGCACTAAGAGGGGGGGGTGAATTAGTGTAGTGGATAAAAACGTTAACTTTGTCAAATCTCTCGTACGATAAAAACCATTTCCGACTTAAAACCAATTTTGGAAACTTAACTTAAAAGTATATGTAAATGTATTGAAGGCAGTAAGCTATTAAAGGGGTTTGCAGTACGGTAATAGCAGGAAATAAAATACAAACCAGAGAAGACGAGAGTTTATAGTGGTTCGGTCAATCGTGACCTACATCCACTCCTCTGATTCCTCTTCCGTCGAGGCCACCGGCATCCACTAACGATCTTCCTTTATTAGGTGAAGATCAACCTCCTTCTTACACCCCTCTTCTCCTTTTACCGGGTTTAGGAGACAACCATTACAAGCACTCACTCTCCTCTCTAAACAGAATTATAACACTTAGAATTTAGAGAAGGGAAATTCTAGAGATTGCAACAACGTTTTCTCTCTTTTAATCTCTCTGTGCTTATGTGTATTAACTAAGAATGAGAGGGGTATTTATAGGCCCCAAACTGGTTTGAATTTGGAGCTAAAAAATGTCATTTCCCGGATTTCCGGGGTCCTGACGGTACTACCTCCTGACTAGGGCAGTACAACTGCTTGGTAGCTCGGAGACTGAGCCTCTGGGCAGTGCCACCGCCTGACAAGGGTTGTTGCACTGCCCAATCTCGCTCGGAGACTGAGCCCAGGCGGTGCCACCACTGACGGGCGGTTGCACCGCTTGGCAAAGCTCAAAGACCGAGCTCAAGTGGTTCCATCGCTTGTTAGGGACGGCTGCACCGCCCAGCCTAGCTCGAAGACTAAGCCTTGGGCGATGTCACCGCCGAGCAAGGCGGTGCCACCGCTGGCCAAGAAATTTGGGTCCGAATGGGCTGATCCATTTGGCCCAATTTGGGTCTGTCAAGGGCCCAATAGCCCCAATATTAAGTTAATGGGATCACCTCCCATTTCTAACTTAATCATCATGCTAACTACGATATTTCTTAAGACATTAACTGCAACTTGCTCCGGTGCATCAATCGTTTCTTCCGGCGAGCTTTCGGCGAACTTCCGTCGATCATCCGATGAACCCTCGGTGATGCTCCTGCGGACTTCCGGCAAACTCCTGGACTTGTGACGATCCACTTGGTGAGTTCCGATGAGCTTCTTTTGGTAAGCTCCTGGACTTCTCGGATTTATTCTCGCAGAACCTCCGACGACCATCCGGACTTCCGTTGAACTCTCAAACTCCCAACGTGATCATAGTCTTGACTCCGGAGCAACTCCTACTACATGTCTTACTTCCATCGTAGTTAATCCTACACATGTAAAACAAAATTTTGATCCAGATAATTAATCCTAAGCAATTAACTAAGTTGTCCGGCGTGTCATTGGTCCCTCGACGCTTCGTCCGATTCTTTGGCGCATCATCCTCTCTTGCAGCCTATTGCCCAATCAGCTAGTTGACTCCGCAACTCCAATATCCTTGGCGCAATACCTGCTCTTCTTAGCCCGATGCCTGAGTCCACGGCCCGAAGCCTTCTATCGATACGTCGACCAATCCACCGGCCCAACATCCAATCTTCTGGCATGTTCCTCCGGCACAACATGATTTTTCCTGCTTTAATTATCTCATCCTGATCGAAGCATCCTGCATCACTCAAGGCGCAAATTAAAACATAAACATATATCAAGTGGTTTCATCATCAAAATACGAGATTCGACACTTCCCTTATGGATGTGACCTAGCCTACAATGCCACAAATATATATTGTTCACTTCATCTGGTTTCCTCTTGGACACACTTATATTCATGATATGTGGAGTAGTGTCTAGTATAAATAAACCATTATGCAATATTCCACTAATGATGGTCTTATCAGCTAATATTTTTGAACAACCATTGTTCTTAAAAACTAATTTATATCCACTAATTGTCAAACATGAAAGGAAAATAATATTTTTAATAATAAAAGGAATAAAATAATATGCATCCAATGCAATAATAGCTCTACCAAGCATATTTAAGATGACCTCGCCAACAGTTACTGCAATAACTTTTGCTTCATTGCCCATCTTGAGGTCCATCTCGCCTCTCGCCAATCTCCTAGATCTTGCCAGAACCTATAACGAATTGTAAATGTGATAAGCACAACCGATATCCAATACCCATGAGTTATCATAAGAGTCTGACAAATGGAGACTGATCATGAATGTACCTAAAGCTTCTCCAAGCTTCTATTTCGCCCTCTCTACAAGGTAGTCTTTACATTTCCTCTTCCAATGTCCATCTTTGCCATAGTGGAAGCACTAGTCTTTGTCCTTTGTTGGGTCTTTCTTTGCAACATTTGCTTTACCTAGTCTGTCCTTGCCCTTGCCCTTTTTAAGAGATTTTTTTGCCTTCCTTTTTTCTCTGGTCTCAATAGTATAGAGAATTGGCTTCTCTTTCTTGATAGTGCTCTCTACCTCTCTCAACATATTGAGGAGCTCAGGAAGAGTCATCTCAAGCTTGTTCATATTAAAACTCATTATGAATTGTGAAAAGGAATGCAGTAAGAATTAAAGCACAAGATCCACACACAAGTTATCCTCTTGGACCATTCCTAGACCTATGAGTTTCTCTATCCACTTAATCATCTTTAAGATATGGTTCTAAATCGGTATCTCCTTAGTCATCCTACTACAGAAGAGGCTCTTGGATATCTCATATCGCTGAATCCTTCCCTGTTCCTCAAATAGTTTCTGGACATGTAGGAGAATGGATCTAGCATCCATCTTTTCATGTTGTCTCTATAACTCAAGGATCATGGAGCCCAACATATAATACTTAGCAAGAGTAGAGTCATCTAGGTATTTCACATAGCGAGCGATCTCATTCTCGTTTGCCCTTTCCTTAAGTGTAAGCATCACTATAACAAGGATGTACGCGATTTTCTCCGACGTATATGATTTTCTCTACCGTAAGAACAATTCTTAGGTTACGGAGCCAATCCATATAATTTGGACCAATGAGGCGGCTGAAATCAAGTATGCCATGTAAGGGATTTGAAAGCAACATTTTCTTAAAATAAAGATGCAGTAGAAATAAATAACATGCAAATTTCATAAAAAAATAAATAAGATATGGACTTCTATCTTAATCTACTCCCACTATTTTTCTGGCGAGTCACGTGACACCCTCAATACTTGAAACGGAAGTCTCCGATAGACTTCTAGTGGGGATCGGGATTCGATCAGCATCTTAGTGTAAGCATGAGGGACTCGACCAATCACACTAAACCCAAAAGTTAGGCAACTCTTGTCGATCACAACTTGTTATGATTCTCATCTTGTTTGACCTCCGAACTACTATGGTCTTGAGGGACTTGACCAACCGTGATGATTGGTTAAGTCAATACCATTGTTACAAGATGAGTCTAATTTGATGATATACCTGTTAGGACTCTAGCTAGGAGAGTCTTAATTGAGAGGGACATTCTGTTAGGACTCTAGCTAGGAGAGTCCTAATTGAGAGGGACATTCATGTAAGAGGTTTTTTCTTAGAGAAGAATTAGGAGTTGTAAGGGAATAGGAGTCTTGAGTAGGAGTCCTATTAGGAGTTGGTTAGAAGTAAGAGTCTTAAGTAGGAGTCCTATTAGGAGTTAGGGTTTAGAAGCCCTATAAATAGCCATGTATTCCTTCTCTTTTCTTAAGCAATAGATGAATATTTTCTGCAGCCTTTGAGTAGCAACTTGGAGGGAGGAACCCCCATAGAGTTCCAAGGAGGCCGATCCCCTAAAGAGATCAACCCCAAGATTAGAATATGCAAGGGTTCTGCCACCTGGTATCAGAGCAGCGTTCTTGGCATCTTGCTGTCCTTCCACAGCCATCCATCAACCCTCCACAACTGCCCAAAGCAATTCCCATAATTGCTTAAAAGATCATCGCCAAATTCCGCCATCATCTCCACCACTGTGGATCTTCCTGTGAATTGCAACAGGTTCTGGTTTCCTACCTTACTGCTGCTGCAATTTAGTTATTCCTATCCGAAAATCCAAAAAAAAAAAAAATTGTTCCTATATTGCTGCATAAACTTTTCGTCACAAAGTTTTCATCCCTACAACGAAAGATACGTTGCAGAATTTCAACCGCATAGCACTGTTTGTTTGATTTCGATACTATATTTTCTCTATCATATAAACTAAGATATTATTGTCAATTCCTTCCTCAAATCTCTCAAATTTTTGGTGGAGATTTCATCGAGAAACCGCTGTTTCTTCAACGATAATTTTGCTCTTACAAGATAACACAATTCTACAGCAAACTTTCACTGATTTCTATCAAACCTATACATGCCTTTAACCCGTCAACAAAAGAGAGATCTTAATATCACATATTTGGAGTCATATACTATGGCATCTGAGGAGGCAATCAATGCTAAATTTGAAGCCTTTGAGGCACGAATGGAGGATAAGATTCGGACTCTCCTTACCGAATTCAGTTTGGACCGACCACCAAGCTCGAAGAAATCACATCAAGGAGAGAGCTCTAACCAATCACATCATGCCCAAAGAGATGACTTCCAAGAGAGGGGAGGCTCTATGACTGACCCCAACTATTTGCGCATGAGAGTGGACTTCCCTAGATGGGAAGAAGGAGACCCAATTGGTTGGATCTCGTGCACGGAGCGATATTTTCGGTACCATAAAACTGCGGATGCATCCATGGTGGAAATTACAGCTATACATCTTGAAGGGGATGCCATACAATGGTTTGACTGGTTTAAATACACTTATGGAGTCCTTTCATAGCGACAATTCAAAGAAGGACTACTGATCCGCTTCGGACCAACTTATTACGAGAACATTGATGGACAACTAGCAAAGATCCGACAAACCTCCACCATTCAGGAGTACCAAACCAGGTTTGAAAGATTATCTAATCAAACTCATGATTGGTCTGAAAAACAACTATTGGGGACCTTTATTGAGGGCTTAAAGCCGGAGATCCGGGGAGAAGTTAAGGCGTGATAACCATACACGCTTATGGCAGCCATCTCTTTTGCTTGACTTCAAGAGGAGCGATTGAACCATGAAGCCCAGAGGACTAGGATCACTCCATGACCTACAATACTAAAGCCCTCAGGCCCCCCTACTATCAACCGAGTCCCTGTACCGAAAAGGTTAACAAGAGAAGAACTTCGGGAGCAATCTGCGAAGGGGTTATGTTGGCATTGCGACGAGCCGTGAGCATCGCTGTAAAAAAGGTAGACTTCTTATGATTGAACCAGTAGAAGAAGAGGTCATTGAACATCTAGAAGAGAGCCTTGAACATGAAGAAAAAGATATGGAAGAAGAGCCACAACTGACCGACATTATGGTACACGCACTAGTCGGCTACTCAAATCCGCAAATGATGAAAGTTGGAGGCCTTCTCAAACAACAGCCAATCACTGTTCTCATCGACACGGGTAGCACTAATAACTTCTTGAATAGTAAGGTTGCTGCTCATATGACACTGCATATTGAAGGTTGCAGAAAGTTCGATGTAAAGGTTGCCGACGGCAGAATCCTAAAGTGCGACCAAAGATGCCCGCAGGTGAAACTATTACTGCAAGACCAAGAAATTATCACCGATTTCTTCCTCCTACCAATCGATGACTATGAGGTAGTGCTTGGTATAGAATGGCTGATTACTCTAGGTGATGTCTCTTGGAACTTTTCTAAATTAATTATGAAATTCTATTGTAAGGGCAAACAGATCATCCTACGCGGGAAGTGCGGAAGCAACGTTACCACTGTTTCGACCCAACGAATGGAGAAAGTTTTGCACAAGGTAAATGGTGGCTTTTTGATGCATCTCCAGCCACAACCAGAAGAGAAGAAAATAAAAATTGAAGATCAAAATCTTGCCCAATTGCTTACTGAATTTGCTGACATATTTGCTGAATCGCACGGTCTTCCTCCTTCTCGGCAACATGACCATCGAATTCTAATCCTTCCGGGCAAGCCACCAGCAAACACTCGACCATAACGATATCCTCACCTCCAGAAAGATGAAATTGAAAAGATCTTAAAGGAGATGCTTGAAACAGGGGTGATTCAGCCAAGTTGCAGCCCCTATTCCTCACTAGTGCTACTTGTATGCAAGAAGGACGGAACTTGACGGATGTGCATCGACTACCGAGCTTTAAATGACATCACCGTCAAGGACAAGTACCCAATACCAGTGGTGGATGAACTTCTTGATGAATTGAAAGGAGCTTGAGTCTTCACGAAGTTGGACCTCCGATCCGATTACCACCAAATTCAGGTATGTGACGATGACATTCCAAAAACTATATTTCGCACACATGATGGCCATTATGAATTCTTGGTAATGCTCACTAATGCTCCTTCAACCTTTCAAAGTCTCATGAATGATATATTTTGGAGCTTTCTTCGTAAATTTGTGCTGGTATTTTTCGATGATATTCTCGTTTACAGCCCTTCTCTTGAGACTCACTTTCAGCATTTACGGATTGTTTTGACGATCCTTCGGGAGAATACTCTTTTTGTTAAGCAACCAAAGTGCAGCTTTCTCTAGCAAAAAGTAGAGTACCTTGGACATATAATATCAGAAGAAGGAGTGGCGGTAGACCCAACAAAAATTGAGGCAATGCAAGGCTGGCCGAAACCAACAAACGTGAAATTACTGCGGGGGTGTTAGGACTCTAGCTTGGAGAGTCCTAATTGAGAGGGACATTCATGTAAAACTATTAGGACTCTAGCTAGGAGAGTCCTAATTGAGAGGGACATTCATGTAGGAGGTGTTTTCTTAGAGAAGAATTAGGAGTTGTAAGGGAATATGAGTCTTGACTAGGAGTCCTATTAGGAGTTGGTTAGAAGTAAGAGTCTTAAATAGGAGTCCTATTAGGAGTTAGGGTTTAGAAGCCCTATAAATAGTCATATATTCCTTCTCTTTTGATAAGCAATAGATGAATCTTTTCTGCAGCCTTTGAGCAGCAACTTGGAGGGAGGAACCCCTATAGAGTTCCAAGGAGGCCGATCCCCTAAAGAGATCAACCCCAAGTTTAGAATCTGCAAGGGTTCTAGCACCTGGTATCAGAGCAGTGTTCTTGGCATCTTGCTGCCCTTCCACAGCCATCCATCAACCCTACACAACCATCCAAAGCAATTCCCACAATTGCTTAAAAGATCATCACCGAATTCCGCCATCATCTCCACCACCACGGATCATCCTTTGATCTCCCCGTGAATTGCAACAGGTTCTGGTTTCCTACCTTACTGCTGCTGCAATTTAGTTATCCTTATTCGAAAATCCAAAAAAAAAAAAAAATCGTTCCTATATTGCTGCATAAACTTTTCGTCACAAAGTTTTCATCTCTACGACGAAAGATACATTGCATAATTCCAGCCGCATAGCACCATCTGTTTGATCTTGCTATTGTGCTTTTTCTTTCCAAATTTTTACGAAATTTTTATGACATCTTTGAAACTTCCTAACAGTGGATTTCCCTTTGGTTTCATCAAAAAATTCTCAATATAAACTACTGATCTTTTATGTCCAATCTGCTGCACTTGAATTGCAGAATTCAAGCCGCATAGCACCATCTGTTTGATCTTGCTACTATGCTTTTTCTATCGAAATTTCTATGAAATTTTTATGACATCTTTGACACTTCCCAACAGTAGATTTCCCTTTGGTTTCATCGAAAAATTCTCAATATAAACTACTGATCTTTTATGTCCAATCTGCTGCACTTGAAAATCTATGCTGCAGAAAATTTCAGCTACATATCGTTGCCTTAACCCATCTATTTGCAATCTTTTTTGAATGAAATTTCTTATACACTTCATAGATCATCTTGGCTTCCATCTAAGATTGATCTATTAAGAAATTCATCTCTAAATATGATTTTATGTTGCTGCAAATTTTCATCATATCCCGCTGAAATTTTTCGATGACAATTCTGCAATTGCAACTTGCACCAATTTCATTGCTATTATACTGCCGAAATTTTCTTGATTAAATTAGATATCCTTGCTATCATATAAACTGTGATTTTGCTATCAATTCCCTCCTCAATTCTCTCAAGTTTTTGGTGGAAATTACATCGAGAAACCGTTGTTTCTTCGACGATAATTCTACTCTTACAAGACAGCACATACTTGCTGCAACTTCCACTGATTTTTGTCAAACTTTTGCTACCATCTACCACAGATCCAAAACTTTCATCCACAGCCCTAAAACTCTACCAAACCACACCCTCAAACTGCACCCAAAACAGCCACAAAACAAGCCTAAACCGCAGCCTACATCCACCAATCCACCAACACTTTCGACCATTACTCCTCTCAACCTATACATGCCTTTAACCCAACAGCAAAAGAGAGATCTTAACATCATTGATTTGGGGCCATATACTATGGCATCTAAGGAGGCAATCAATGCTAAATTTGAAGCCTTGGAGGCGCGAATGGAGGATAAGATTCGGACGCTCTTTACCGAACTCAGATTGGGCCGACCACTAAGCCCGAAGAAATCATATCAAGGAGAGAGCTTTGCCCAATCACACCAAGCCCGAAGAGATGACTTCCAAGGGAGGGTAGGCTCTATGACCAACCCCAACTATCCATGCATGAGAGTGGACTTCCCTAGATGGGAAGAAGGAGACCCGATTGGTTGGATCTCGCACGCGGAGCGATATTTTCGGTACTATAAAACCGTGGATGTATCTATGGTGAAAATTGCAGCTATACATCTTGAAGGGGATGCTATACAGTGGTTTGACTGGTTTGAACATACTTATGGAGTCCTTTCATGGTGACAATTCAAAGAAGGACTGCTGATTCGCTTCAGACCAACCGATTACGAGAATATTGACGAACAACTAGTAAAGATCCGACAAACCTCCACCATTCAGGAGTACCAAACCAGGTTTGAAAGGTTATCTAATCAAACTCATGATTGGTCTCAAAAACAGCTATTGAGGATCTTCATTGAGGGCTTGAAGCCGGAGATCCGAGGAGAAGTTAAAGCGCGACAACCGTATACGCTTATGGCAGCCATCTCTTTCGCACGACATCAAGAGGAGCAATTGAACCATGAAGCTCGGAGGACTAGGGTCGCTCCTCAACCAGTAATATTGAAGCCCTCAGCCCCCCTTACTGTCGACCAAGTCCCTACACCAAAGAGGTTAACAAGAGAAGAGTTTCGGGAGCGATATGCGAAGGGGTTATGTTGGCATTGTGATGAGCCGTGGAGCCGTGAGCATCGCTGTAGTAAAGGGGGACTTCTTATGATTAAACCGATAGAAGAAGAGGTCATTAAACATCCAAAAGAGAGCCTTGAACATGAAGAAGTAGATGCAGAAGAAGAGCCACAACCGACCGAAGTTACGGTACATACACTAGCTGGCTACTCAAACCCGCAAACGATGAAAATTGGAGGCCTTCTCAAACAACAACCAATCACTGTTCTCATCGACACGGGCAGTACTACTAGCTTCCTAAATAGTAAGCTTGCTGTTCGGATATCATTACCTATCGAGAATCGCTGCAGGTTTGATGTTAAGGTCATCAACGGACGGATTTTGAATTGTGATCGTAGGCGCCCGCAGGAGAAACTATTGCTGAAGGACCAAGAGATAATTGTAGATTTCTTCCTTCTCCCTCTTAACAATCATGAGGCCATGCTCAGAATTAAATGGTTGATGACATTATGTGATATTTTCTGGAATTTTATGAAACTAATTATGAAATTTTACAGTAAGGAGAAACAGGTGACATTGCACGGGAA
This sequence comes from Musa acuminata AAA Group, assembly GCF_036884655.1. Classification (NCBI taxonomy): domain Eukaryota; kingdom Viridiplantae; phylum Streptophyta; class Magnoliopsida; order Zingiberales; family Musaceae; genus Musa; species Musa acuminata. The sequence continues at coordinate 24,075,017 of NC_088357.1, forward strand.
ACGTGGGGGCGACATAACAACGATTTGCACACAACAAATGGAGAATGTTTTGCATAAAGCATGCAGCGGCTTTTTGGTATAACTTGAGCAGCAAACTAAGGGAGAGCCAATAGAATTTGAAGATCCAAATCTACTTCCTTTGCTTGCTGAATTTTCAAATATATTTGACGAACCGCGCAACCTACCTCTTACCTGTCGGCATGATCATTGTATAATGATTCTTCCAGGCAAATCTTCAGCAAATGCTCAGCCATATCAGTATCCACATCTCTAGAAGGATGAAATAGAAAGAATTATAAAAGAGATGCTCGAAACAGGAGTTATTCGGCCAAGTTGCAACCTATACTCTTCGCCGGTGCTACTTGTACGCAAGAAGGACGGAACAAGGCGAATATGTGTTGATTGCCGAGCTCTCAATGGCATAATCATCAAGGACAAATACTTTATTCCAATAGTAGATGAATTGCTAGATGAAAGGGAGCACAAATCTTTACAAAGCTGGACCTTTGATCTGGGTATGATCAAATATGAGCATGCGAAGAAGACATACGGAAAACCACCTTTTGAACACACAACAACCACGAATTTTTGCTTTCTTCAACAAAAGGTGGAATATCTTGGGCATATCATATCAGAGGAAGGTGTGGCAGTGGACCCCTTCAAAATTGGAGCAATGCAAAACTGGCCAACCTCGAGAAACATAAAATTGCTACATGGCTTTCTAGGTTTAACAGGCTACTACTACAAGTTCGTGAAAAACTATGGAGAGATTAGTGCACCAGTTACTTCCTTACTGAAAAAAGATGTCTTCCAATGGTCGGACAGAGCCTCCGCTGCCTTCGACAAACTTAAGATAGCCATGACGACGACGCCGGTGCTAACACTACCAGATTTCAACCGACCCTTCATTATTGAGGCCGACACATCTGGAGACAGAATTGGAGCCATTCTCATGCAAGATGGTCAACCACTCACATACACTAGCAAGGCATTATCTCCCTCCCATCAAAATAAGTCAACATATGATAAGGAGATGCTTGCCATTGTGCGTGCAGCAACGAGGTGGAGACCCTACTTGATTGGTCGACGATTTTAAATTAAAACCGACCATAAAAGCCTCGAGTACTTTTTGGAGCGAAAGATATCATCCCCTGAGCAGCAAAAATGGGTAACAAAACTTCTTAGATTTGATTATGAAATAACTTACAAAAAGGGGAAAGAGTATGTTCTTGCAGATGCGCTTTCGCAGCTACCCGAGCAAGCTGAAGTTTCGGCCATTTCACTTCCGACCAGCAACTTTCTTAAGGATATTAAGATGGAATGGCAGGAAGATTCAGAGACTAGTAAGATTATAAAAAAATTGGAGGAAGCACCAAGCTCCGTGGCTCATTACAATTGGGACTCAAAAGAATTACACTATAAGGGACGCATTGTGCTTATGATAAATTCTACTTGCATCTTCACGAGTAGATTTTGGACCAAGTTATTCTATATGCAGGGTACTAAATTAAAAAGGAGTATGGCATATCACCCACAAATCGACGGCGAGAGAGTTGTAAATTAGTGCTTGGAGACAGCCCAAGGCCACCCACCAAATATGACTACCCAAAGAGAACTCCAGACCCAGCGAAGTGCCATTATTGATCGACGGATCGTGACTCGATGACGACGACCCACTAATGAAGTTCTAATACAGTGGGCGAACCTACCAATAGAAGATGCCACTTGGGAGAACTATGACGACTTGAAGATCAAATTCCCAGAATTCATAAATCATCAGCCTCGAGGACAAGGCTGATTTGAAGAGGGCGGGTCTGTTAGGACTCTAGCTTGGAGAGTCCTAATTGAGAGGGACATTCATGTAAAACTGTTAGGACTCTAGCTAGGAGAGTCCTAATTGAGAGGGACATTCATGTAGGAGGTGTTTTCTTAGAGAAGAATTAGGAGTTGTAAGGGAATATGAGTCTTGACTAGGAGTCCTATTAGGAGTTGGTTAGAAGTAAGAGTCTTAAGTAGGAGTCCTATTAGGAGTTAGGGTTTAGAAGCCCTATAAATAGCCATGTATTCCTTCTCTTGTGATAAGCAATAGATGAATCTTTTCTGCAGCCTTTGAGCAGCAACTTGGAGGGAGGAACCCCTATAGAGTTCCAAGGAGGCCGATCCCCTAAAGAGATCAACCCCAAGTTTAGAATCTGCAAGGGTTCTAACAGGGGGTTCCTTGGACTAACGGGCTACTACCAAAAATTTGTTAAGGACTATGGGAAGATCAGTGCACCACTCACTTCTTTACTGAAAAAAGATGTTTTCCAATGGTTGGACAAAGCCTCTGCTGCCTTCGACAAACTTAAAGCAGCCATGACAACGACGCCGGTGCTTGCGCTACCAGATTTCAATAGACCCTTCATCATTGAGGCCGACGCATCTGGAGTTGGAATTGGAGCCATTCTCATGTAAAATGGTCGACCACTCACATACACTAGCAAGGCATTATCTCCCTCCCATCAAAATATGTCAGTATATGATAAGGAGATGCTTGCCATTGTACACGCAGTAACGAGGTGGAGACCCTACCTGATTGGCCGGCGATTTCAAATTAAAACTGACCATAAAAGCCTTAAGTACTTTTTGGAGCAAAAGATATCATCCCCTGAGTAGTAAAAATGGGTAACCAAACTTCTTGGATTTGATTATGAAATTATTTACAAAAAGGGGAAAGAAAACGTTATTGCAGATGCACTCTCACGGCAACCTGAACAAGCTAAGGTTTCAGCCATCTCCCTTCCTACCATCGATCTCCTCGAGGACATTAGGGAAGAATGGAAGAAGGATCCAGAGATCAGCAACATCATAAAAAAATTGGAGGAGCATCCAAGTTCAATAGCCGACTACACTTGGGATTCGAGGGATCTATGCTACAAAGGTCGCATTGTGCTTATACCTAACTCCCCTTGCATCACAATCATCTTGCATGAAATGCACTCCATACCTTCAGTAGGGCACTCTGGATTCCTAAGAACCTACAAAAGAGTAAAGAAAAATTTTTATTGGAGAGGGATGAAAAAAATTATTGTTGAATATGTGGCACAATGTGATGTATGTCAATAGCACAAGGGTGAAACTGTGGCAAATCCAGGGAAGCTACAACCACTGCCCATACCAGACTCAGTGTGGACTGACATCTCCATGGACTTCATTGCAGGGCTGCCATCTTCCAATGGTAAAAGCACGATTCTCGTGGTGGTTGATCGACTTACGAAATATGCTCATTTTTGTGCTGTGAGAAATCCCTACACTACTGCTAGTATTGCCCAGATTTTCATAGAAAATATTATTAAACTGCATGGGATGCCAAGGTCCATCGTAAGTGATCATGACAAGATCTTCACTAGTAAATTTTGGACCGAGTTATTTCAATTACAAGCCACCAAACTCAAGATGAGCACAGCGTATCATCCACAAACTGATGGCCAAACAAAGGTGGTAAATAGGTGCTTAGAGACGTACCTCCGGCGTTTCGCTAGCGACCGACCAAAAGAGTGGGCGAAATGGCTTCCTTGGGCCGAATGGTGGTATAATTCTACATATCATTCATCTACAAAATGTGCCCCTTTTGAAGCATTGTATGGTCGACCAGCCCTTATGATTCTAAAGTATGTAGTTGGCTCGGCCAAGGTAGATCAGGTTGACCAAGAATTGATTGATAGGGACAAACTCTTACAACTGTTAAAAGATAATCTCTCTATTGCTCAAGCCAGAATGAAGCAGCAAGCCGACACATGACGAAGTGAAAGAGAATTTTCAGTTGGAGATTGGGTTTATCTTCGCCTACAACCATACAAGCAACTCTCTATCAACACTCGAGCCTCCATGAAGCTATCTCCACGTTTTTATGGGCCCTATCAGATCACAGAGCGTATTGGAGCCGTGGCGTACAGACTTAAATTACGTGAGGATGCCAAAATTCACCTTGTCTTCCACGTATCATGCCTAAAGCCCAAGTTGGGAGAACACGAGTCACCCCAGATCCAACTGCCCAACACAACTGAGAATGGAGTTATTCAAGCCCAACCACAAGCCATCATCGATCGCAGGATCGTGATGCGTCGCTGACATCTGTCTACTGAAGTACTAGTGCATTGGAATAATCTACCACTTGAAGACGCCACATGGGAACCATATAAGGAGCTGAAGACCCGGTTCCCTGAGTTCATGGAATCTCAGCCTTGAGGACAAGGCTGATTTGAAGAGGGTGGGTCTGTTAGGACTCTAGCTAGGAGAGTCCTAATTGAGATGGATATTCTATTAGGACTATAGCTAGGAGAGTCCTAATTGAGAGGGACATTCATGTAGGAGGTTTTTTCTTAGAGAAGAATTATGAGTTGTAAGGGAATAAGTGTTGAATCTCGTATTTTGATGATAAAACTACTTGATATATGTTTGTGATTTAATCTGCATTTTGAATGATGCAGGATGCTTCGATCAGGATGAGATAATTAAAGCAGAAAAATCATGTTGTGCTAGAGGAACATGTCAGAAGATTGGATGTCGGGCCGGTGGATCGGTCGACGTATCGATAGAAGGCTTCGGGTCGTGGACGCAGGCATCGGGCCAAGAAGAACGGGTATTGTGCCCAGGATATTGGAGTTGCGGAGTCAACTGACTGATTGGACAATAGGCCGTAGGAGAGGACGATGCGTCGGAGAATCAAACGAAGCGTCGAGGGACCAATGACATACCGGACAACTTGGTTAATTGCTTAGGATTAATTGTCTCGATCAAAGTTTTGTTTTACATGTGCAGGATTAACTACGATGAAAGTAAGACATGCAGCAGGAGTTGCGCCGGAATCAAGACAATGATCACGTTGGGAGTTCGAGAGTTCGACGAAAGTTCGGACAGTCATCGAAGGTTCTACGGGAACAAATCCGAGAAGTCCATGAGATTGCCAAAGAAGCTCATCGGAACTCACCAAGTGGATTGTCGTAAGCCCAGGAGTTTTCCGGAAGTCCGTAGGAACATCACCGAGGGTTCATCGGATGATCGACGGAAGTTCGCCGGAAGCTCGCTGGAAGAAGCGATTGATGCACCGGAGCAAGTTGCAGTAAATGTTGGGAAATCATGGGGGTGAAATCACATACGCAGCGGAAGAACAAGAAAACAAAATCCCCGATTCCCAAAAAAGATGTTCGTCATCGTGCGAAGATTGGTGTGCAAAAATCCGCGAAACATGAAACTGCGTATAGAGTAGATTGTGCTACCTAGGGAGATCGTATATCCCTGTTTCCTTACAGATCCTTAGGAGAAGGTAAAAGAGGTAAAGCGTCCTCCTCTCTAGTGGTGATCCACATAGTAGGGTTGCGACGACGCTCCTCAAAACTCCAGGCCTGATCTGAGGTGGAGAGGAAGAGGAGAATAGAAAAGGCAAGCAAAGGCTCTAGCCTATGAGGCTCTGAATCCCTCCAATTTATAGAGGTCCCCTGTCAAACCCTAATGGGTCCTCCCCTAGTGGGTATTGGATCTGCATCCAATAAGACAAGGGCTCCGTCGGATATCTCATATCCGAACCTCTACTCATCGCAATCCCTACCATATATGTGTGACCCTCTAGGCCCAATATCGAGCTGGCCATGAGTCATACCTGTCAGAACTCCTTCTAACTCAGTGAATTATTATCTCTGTAATAATTCACTTGACTCATCGACTACGGACGTACTAGGCCACTACGCCGTAGTCCCCAGACGATATAGGGGAATCCAATCCATTGGACCTGTCTGTCCTCAGTTACCATGTACCTATAGTCCCTCATCCATCTAATATCCCAGAGACCGTATATCGAGCATGGTGCTGTCAGACCCATACGGTTTTTACTCGAGTCTCGCTCTAATCGGATTCTCCCGGAGAACTCTTTCTCTCTCAACCCGAATGACCATGGCCAGGGATTTGTCTGAGTAAGAACACATGGGATATTCCTCTCATGACGCCGAGAGTGGATGATCCTCTATCAACACTCAATAGCCCTCGTAAGGTCGACTACCACTCCCAATGACCAGTTGTACTAGATCTGGGATAGCCAAACCTATAAGTCTGGCATCAAAGAGTGGAGCACTCATACAGGACATCCTTGGTGTCTCAAGTCTAAGGACCAGATACACCACTAGGACTACGAAATCACTGTCTGACAATAAGGCATCATCAACCATCCAACATTCCGTAAGCAGATCAATCAGTGAACTTATTCTCCAATGAGCACCTGTACTGTATCCCTAGTGTCCCTACACGAGTAGCTATGAGACCAGCTACATCCATCATATGGATGGGTATACAGCACACCAGTCTATCCGGTTATCACGATGTCCCTCTCGAGTAACCTATGACCGGGATTATTTAAGATATGTGTTTAAAGGTGAATCGATCTCATTATCGTGATCTCATCATGATTCGATTCCCATTGCACAAATCCAAGGACATCACAATATATGTATGCATTTATGCAATAGTTATAAAGTGATATACGCCAAAATATAATAAGCAAAAAGATTCTGTATCAAGTCACACGTGCCATCACTCACGTGATTGGCTTGCTGGGCACCTATGACTAGCAATCTCCCACTTGACCTAAAGCCAATCACCTATGTGTCTGATCTGTTGGGAAATCATTGGGGCGACATCATATGCGCAACGGAAGAACAAGAAAACAAAAATCCCCGATTCCCAAAAAGATGTTCGTCGTTGTGCGAAGATTGGTGCGCAAAAATCCGCAAAACACAAAACTACGTATAGAGATTGTGTTACCTAGGGAGATCGTATATCCCGATTTCCTTACAGATCCTTAGGAGAGGGTGAAGGAGGTCAAGCGTCCTCCTCTCTAGCGGTGATCCACATAGCAGAGTTGCGACGACGCTCCTCAAAACTCCATGCCTGCTCTGAGGTGGAGAGAGAGGGGAGAATAGGAAAGGCAAGCAAAGACTCTAGCCTATGAGGCTGTGAATCCCTCCCATTTATAGAGATCCCGTGTCAAACCCTAATGGGTCCTTCCCTAGTGGGTATTGGATCTGCATCCAATAAAACAAGGGGTCCATCGGATATCTCATATCCGAACCTCTACTCATCGCAATGCCTACCATATGTGTGTGACCCTCTAGGCCCAATATCGAGCTGGCCGTGAGTCATACATGTCAGAACTCCTTCTAACTTAGTGAATTATTATCTCTGTAACAATTCACTCGACTCATCGACTACGGACATACTAGGCCACTACGCCATAGTCCCCAGACGATACAGGGGAATCCAATCCATTGGACCTGTCTGTCCTCAGTTACCATGTACCTATAGTCCCTCATCCATCTAATATCCCAGAGACCATATATTGAGCATGGTGTTGTCAGACCCATACGGTTTCTACTCGAGTCTCGCTCTAATCGGATTCTCCCGGAGAACTCTTTCTCTCTCAACCCGAATGACCCTGGCCAGGGATTTGTCTGAGCAAGAACACATAGGATATTCCTCTCATGACGCCGAGAGTGGATGATCCTCTATTGACACTCAATAGCCCTCGTAAGGTCGACTACCACTCCCAATGACCAGCTGTATTAGATTTGGGGATAGCCAAACCTATAAGTCTGGTATCAAAGAGTGGAGCACTTATACAGGACATCCTTGGTGTCTCAAGTCTAAGGACCAGATACACCACTAGGACTACAGAATCGCTGTCTAACAATAAGGCATCATCAACCATCTAGCATTCCGTAAGCGGATCAATCAATGAACTCATTCTCCAATGAGCACCTGTATTGTATCCCTAGTGTCCCTACACGAGCAGCTATGAGACCAGCTGCATCCATCATATGGACGGGTATACAGCACACCAGTCTATCCGGTTATCATGATGTCCTTCTCGAGTAACCTATGACCGGGATTATTTAGGATATGTGTTTAAAGGTGAATCGATCTCATTATCGTGATCTCATCACGATCCGATTCCCATTGCACAAATCCAAGGACATCACAATATATATATGCACATATGCAATTGTTATAAAGTGATATACGCCAAAATATATTAAGCAAAAAGATTATTTATCAAGTCACACGTGCCATCACTCACGTGATTGGCTTGCTGGGCACCTATGACTAGCAATCTCCCACTTGACCTAAAGCCAATCACCTATGTGTCTGATCCCCATCAGACTCCTGTGACGCTCATAGACAATCTGAGACAACGGCTTTGTCAGTGGATCTGCAATGTTATCTTCGGATGGAACTCTTTCCACTACTACATCTCCTCGGGTTATGATCTCTCTGATAAGTTGGAACCTCCTCAGAACACTTCTGATGAGACCCGGGTTCCCTTATTTGAGTAATCGCCCCGTAGTTGTCGCAATATAAGGAAGTCGGCTCCTCGTTACTCGGCACGACTCCCAAATCTGTGATGAACTTCTTCATCCAGACTCCCTCCTTTGCTGCATCTAATGCAGCAATGTACTCCGCCTCTGTGGTTGAGTCAGCAGTGATATCTTGCTTGGAACTCTTCCAGCACACTGCTCCTCCATTCAAGGTGTACACATACCCTGAATTTGACTTGCTATCATCGACATCAGACTGAAAACTTGAGTCAGTGAAGCCTTCAACCTTAAGGCTATTACCTCCATATACTAGTAAAAGATCCTTAGTCCTACTTAAGGATACACTTTACTACTTTCCAATGCTCCAAGCCTGGATCCGCTTGGTACCTGCTCGTGACACTCAGAGCATGCGCTATATTAGGCCTAGTACATAGCATGGCATACATGATAGACCCTATTGCTGAGGCATAAGATATCATATTAATGTTTGCCCTTTGGAATTTTCCATGCCAAACCTTTTGACAATGGTTTCTATGTACCTAGACTGGGACAAGCCAAGCATCCTCTTGGATCTATCTCTATAGATTCTAATCCCCAAGATATAGGATGCTTCCCCTAAGTCCTTTATGGAGAAGTGTCTAGATAACCAAGTCTTTACTATGGATAGCATTCCTACATCATTCCCAATGATGAGGATGTCATCCACATATAACACCAAAACGGTGATAGCGGTCCCACTTACCTTCCTGTACACACAAGGCTCATCTTCATTCTTAACGAAGTCATAAGATCTGATTGACTCATCAAATCTTATGTTCCAACTTCGGGAAGCTTGCTTTAGTCCATAAATGGATTTAAGCAACCTACACACTTTATCTGGGCAGTTCTTGGACACGAATCCCTCAGGTTGCATCATATACACCTCCTCCTCGAGGTTCCCATTGAGGAATGTGGTTTTCACATCCATCTCCCAGATATCATAATCATAGTGTGCTGCAATAGCTAATAGAATTCTGATGGATTTTAGCATTGCTACGGGTGAGAAGGTTTCGTCGTAGTCAACACCTTGTCTTTGACGATACCCTTTAGCCACTAGCCTTGCTTTATAGGTCTCTACCTTTCCATCTACTCCGATCTTTTTCTTAAAGATCCATTTGCAATCGATGGGTATAATACCTTCGGGCGCATCAACTAGGTTCCAAGCCTTATTGGAGTACATAGAATCCATCTCAGAATTCATAGCTTCTTGCCACTTCCCGGAGTCTATACTCATAATAGCCTCCTCGTAGGTCTGAGGATCAATATCCTCAGCATCCTCTCCTCTAATATGTCCCACATATCTCTCAGGAGGATGAGATACTCCATCAGACCTGCGTAAAGTTGAAACTTGTGTATTAGGTACCTGAACAGACTCGGGCTGTAGAGTGGTGCTTGAGCTTGGTTCTCTAACTTCGCTCAACTCTATCATTCTCCCACTGTCTCCGCCAAGAATGTGTTCCTTCTCAAGGAACACTGCTCTCTTAGCTACAAAGACCTTTTGGTCCTCGAGATGATAGAAGTAATACCCACAAGTTTCCTTGGGGTATCCCACAAATATGCATCGCTCTGTCCTTGATTCTAACTTATCGGGGTTGTGTCTTTTAACGTGGGCTGGGCAGCCCAAATCTTAACAACCTTAAGATCAGGCTTCTTCCCTTTCCATATCTCATATGGTGTAGACACTACCGACTTAGTTGGAACTCTGTTCAGTAGGTAAGCTGTGGTCTCTAGGGCATATCCCTAGAAGTAGGTCAGCGAAACTCATCATGGACCGTACCATATCTAATAACGTACGATTTCTCCTTTCAGAGACACCATTGAGCTGAGGTGTGTAAGGAGGTGTCCATTGGGATAATATCCCATGGTCCTTGAGGAACTGAGTAAACTCTGTACTTAAGTACTCACCTCCTCGATCTGATCGAAGAGTTTTGATACTCTTTCCAGTCTGGTTCTCCACCTCATTCTTATACTCTCTGAATTTCTCAAAGGCCTCGGATTTGTACTTCATTAAGTACACATATCCATACCTTGAGAAATCATCAGTAAATGTAATGAAGTAGGAGTAACCTCCAATAGCATGAGTTGACATGGGTCCACATACATCACTATGTATGAGTTCCAACAACTCAGTGGCTCTCTCTCCAGTTCCACTAAATGGAAAGTTGGTCAATTTTCCACGAATGCAAGGCTCACAAGTTGCATAAGACATATAGTCGAATGGATCTAGATATCCATTATTTAGCAACTTTTGAATCCTTCTTTCATGGATGTGACCTAGCCTACAATGCCATAGGTATGCACTGTTCACCTCATCTCGTTTCCTCTTAGACACTTACATTCATGATATGTGGAGTAGTGTCTTGCATAAACAAACCTTTATGCAATATTCCTCTCGTCAATCTCCCCTCGGGTTTGCTAGAATTTACAATAAATTGTAGATGTGATAAGCAATATTGGTATCCAATACCAATGTATTATCATAAAAATCTGCCAATTGGAGATTGATCATGAATATACCTGAAGCTTCTCCAAGCTTCTATTTCGCCCTTTCTACAAGGTACTCTTTGTAGTTCCTCTTCCAGGGCCCATCTTTACCACAGTGGAAGCACTAGCCTTTGTCCTTTGTTGGGTCTTTCTTAGCAACCTTTGCTTTACCTTGTTTGCCCTTGCCCTTTCCCTTCTTAAGGGACCTTTCTGCTTTTCTTTTCTTTCTGGTCTCACCAGTGTAGAGAACTGGCTTCTCTTTCTTAATAGTACTCTCTGCCTCCCTCAACATATTGAGGAGCTCTGGGAGAGTCACCTCAAGCTTGTTCATATTAAAATTCATTATGAACTGTGAAAAGGAATCTGGTAGGGATTGAAGCACAATGTCCACACACAAGTTATCCTCTAGGACCATTCCTAGACCTGTGAGTTTCTCTATCCACTCAATTATCTTTAGGACATGGTTCTGAACCGGTGTCCCCTCAGTCATCCTAGCGCGGAAAAGGCTCTTGGATATCTCATATCGTTGAGTCATTCCCTGTTCCTCAAACAATTTGCGGACATGTAGGAGAATGGATCTGGCATCCATCTTTTCATATTGTCTCTGTAACTCTGGAGTCATAGAGCCCAACATATAGCACTGAGCAAGAGTGGAGTCATCAATGTACTTCACGTAGCGAGCGATCTCATCCTCGCTTGCCCCTTCTTCGGGCGTAGGCATCACTGTATCAAGGACGTACACGATTTTCTCCGCTGTGAGAACAATTCTCAAGTTATGGAGCCAATCCGTATAATTTGGACCAGTGAGGCGATTGACATCAAGTATGCCACGTAAGGGATTTGAAAGCGACATTTTCTAAAAATAAAGATGTAGCAGAAATGAATAACATGCAGATTTTGCAAGAAATAAACTATCAAGATATGGACTTCTATCTTAATATGCTCCCACTATTTTACTATCGAGTCACGCGACACCCTCAGCACGTGAAACGGAAGTCTCTGGCAGACTTCTAGTGGGGATCAGGATCCAATCAGCGTCTTAGTATAACCTCGAGGGACTCGACCAATCACACTAAGCCTAAAAGGTAGGCAACTCTTACCGATCATAACTCCTTGTGATTCCCATCCTGTTCGGCCTCCGAATCACCATGGCCTCGAGGGACTCGACCAACCATGATGCTCGGTTAAGTCAACACCTTCGTTACAAGATGAGTCTGATTTGATGATATACCCTCGAGGGACTCGACCAAGCATACCATGCCCTCAGGTCACCGGTGACATCTCTATGTCGTAAGCAAGATAGCGAATCGTGATATAGGTGAGTCTCGAGGGACTCGACCAACTCAACCTACACCGGGAATCGGTTCCTACTCATAACGATGGAAGGCCACGTGGGTCAATCTAATTGCCTCACGTTTACCGACTTAATATTATCGAGAGATGTTTCTATAATTTGGTCTCCTAATATGACATGTCACACATATACATATTTAATATATATCTACATCGCATGCAAATATATATACATATCTAGTATGTGTATAAGCAATCACACCAGATGATCATGGACCACAACCTAATATGATTAAGCCCGAGCCAGTAGGCCTAATCACTCACATCAAGATCTATGTGTGTAACGGTGCATCTCCATGCCCTGTGATCGTCCATCTCATCCTCGTCGGTTTCGTCGACATCTTGATGCATCTCCATGCATCACGATCGTCCGTCTCGTGGGTCCTGCTATCGCATCCACGCTCCCGCTGCGCCTCCTCATGTGATTACAACTTAATCATAGGCACGTAGGCCCGACAATAAACGAGAAATATAATGGAGGTTCGCAGACCTCAATAATAATAATCACAAGTATACACATCACACGGTCCATGATCATTCGTCCACACATCATACATCACATGTATAAATAATCATCATCATGTAGGACTACTAGATAATAATAAAAATAATAATCAACTAAACCTTTTAATTAATTAATATTTTTCTAAAATAAGGGACATGTAGGGAATTTCTCAATTCCCAAGGGTATTTTCATAATTTGGACAAAAGACAGAAACTGGAATTTCTCAAATTCCGAGGGGCAAAACTATCTTTTTCCCAGAAAACACTAATGCCCTTTCCCCTTTTCGCTGCTGCCGCCGCCGCCACCCTGCCGGCGGCGGCCTGTGCGGCGGGGCGAGGGCACTGCCCTCGCCTGCAGGCGGCACGCTCGCTGGCGGCGCTGCCGTTGCAGGTGGGCTCCCCCTTCGGGCGTCGCTGCCTCCGCAGGCGGTGCTGTCCCGCCGGGCGACCGCCCTTGTGGGGGCGGTTTTGCCCGCGGGAGCAGCGGCGGCAGGCACCGCTGCCCTGCGGCGCCTCTGCCCGTGGGCTGCCTGCCCCGCCAGCAGCAAGCCTGCTGCAAGCAGACCGCCGGCCGGCTGCTGCAGGCACAGCGCTTGCGCATGCGTCGGCGTTGTGCTGTCTGGCTGCGGCTGCGGCTGCCGCTGCAGGTGGCTGCAGGCATGCAGATCGAGGACAGCAACTGTTGCTGCCCTTCCTCGCTTTTGCGTCAACGATTTTTGACGTCAAAATTCTTCCTAAACACAACACACGCAGTTCAAAACCAATAATTTGCACGAACAACTTGGCTCTGATACCACTGTTGGGAAATCATTGGGGCGACATCATATGCGCAACGGAAGAACAAGAAAACAAAAATCCCCAATTCCCAAAAAGATGTTCGTCGTCGTGCGAAGATTGGTGCGCAAAAATCCGCAAAGCACAAAACTGCGTATAGAGATTATGTTACCTAGGGAGATCGTATATCCCGGTTTCCTTGCAGATCCTTAGGAGAGGGTGAAGGAGGTCAAGCGTCCTCCTCTCTAGCGGTGATCCACACAGCAGAGTTGCGACGACGCTCCTCAAAACTCCAGGCATGCTCTGAGGTGGAGAGAGAGAGGAGAATAGGAAAGGCAAGCAAAGACTCTAGCCTATGAGGCTGTGAATCCCTCCTATTTATAGAGATCCCGTGTCAAACCCTAATGGGTCCTTCCCTAGTGGGTATTGGATCTGCATCCAATAAAACAAGGGGTCCGTCGGATATCTCATATCTGAACCTCTACTCATCGCAATGCCTACCATATGTGTGTGACCCTCTAGGCCCAATATCGAGCTGGCCGTGAGTCATACTTGTCAGAACTCCTTCTAACTCAATGAATTATTATCTCTGTAATAATTCACTCGACTCATCGACTACGGACGTACTAGGCCACTACGCCATAGTCCCCAGACGATACAGGGGAATCCAATCCATTGGACCTGTCTGTCCTCAGTTACCATGTACCTACAGTCCATCATCCATCTAATATCCCAGAGACCGTATATCGAGCATGGTGTTGTCAGACCCATACGGTTTCTACTCGAGTCTCGCTCTAATCGGATTCTCCCGGAGAACTCTTTCTCTCTCAACCCGAATGACCCTGGCCAGGGATTTGTCTGAGCAAGAACACATAGGATATTCCTCTCATGACGCCGAGAGTGGATGATCCTCTATTGACACTCAATAGCCCTCGTAAGGTCGACTACCACTCCCAATGACCAACTGTACTAGATCTGGGGATAGCCAAACCTATAAGTCTGGTATCAAAGAGTGGAGCACTCATACAGGACATCCTTGGTGTCTCAAGTCTAAGGACCAGATACACCACTAGGACTACGGAATCGCTGTCTGACAATAAGGCATCATCAACCATCTAGCATTCCGTAAGCGGATCAATCAGTGAACTCATTCTCCAATGAGCACCTGTAATGTATCCCTAGTGTCCCTACACGAGCAGCTATGAGACCAGCTGCATCCATCATATGGACGGGTATACAGCACACCAGTCTATCCGGTTATCATGATGTCCTTCTCGAGTAACCTATGACCGGGATTATTTAGGATATGTGTTTAATGGTGAATCGATCTCATTATCGTGATCTCATCACGATCCGATTCCCATTGCACAAATCCAAGGACATCACAATATATATATGCACATATGCAATTGTTATAAAGTGATATATGCCAAAATATAATAAGCAAAAAGATTATGTATCAAGTGACACGTGCCATCACTCACATGATTGGCTTGCTGGGCACCTATGACTAGCATGATCCCCATCAGACCCCTGTGACGCTCAAAGACAATCTGAGACAATGGCTTTGTCAATGGATCTGCAATATTATCTTCGGATGGAACTCTTTCCACTGCTATATCTCCTCGGGTTACGATCTCTCTAATAAGTTGGAACCTCCTCAGAACACTTCTGATGAGACCTGGGTTCTCTTATTTGAGTAATCGCCCCGTAGTTGTCACAATATAAGGAAGTCGACTTCTCACTATCCGAAACGACTCCCAAATCTGTGATGAACATCTTCAACCAGACTCCCTCCTTTGCTACATCTAATGCAGCAATGTACTCCGCCTCTGTGGTCGAGTCAACAGTGGTATCTTGCTTGGAACTCTTCCAACATACTGCTCCTCCATTCAAGGTGTACACATATCTTGAATTCGACTTGCTATCATCGACAACAGTCTGAAAACTTGAGTCTGAGTAGCCTTCAACCTTAAGGCTATTACCTCCATATACTAGTAAAAGATCCTTAGTCCTTCTCAAGTACTTAAGGATACACTTTACTGCTTTCCAGTGCTCCAAGCCTGGATCCGCCTGATACCTGCTCGTGAAACTCAGAGCATGCGCTATATCAGGCCCAGTACATAGCATAGCATACATGATAGACCCTATTACTGAGGCATAAGGTATCATATCCATGTTCACCCTTTCTTGGAATTTTTCATGCCAAAACTTTTGACAATGGTTTCTATGTACCTGGACTGGGACAAGCCAAGCATCCTCTTGGATATATCTCTATAGATTCTAATCCCCAAGATATAGGATGCTTCCCCTAAGTCCTTTATGGAGAAGTGTCTAGATAACCAAGTCTTTACTGTGGATAGCATTCCTACGTCATTCCCAATGATGAGGATGTTATCCACATATAACACCAAAAAAGATAATAGCACTCCCACTTACCTTCTTGTACACACAAGGCTCATCTTCGTTCTTAACGAAGTCATAAGATATGATTGCCTCATCAAATCTTATGCTCCAACTTCGGGAAGCTGCTTTAGTCCATAAATGGATCTAAGCAACCTACACATCTTATCTGGGTAGTTCTTGGACACGAATCCCTCAGGTTGCATCATATACACCTCCTCCTCGAGGTTTCCAATGAGGAATGCGGTTTTCACATCCATCTGCCAGATCTCATAATCATAGTGTGCTGCAATAGCCAATAGAATTCTGATGGATTTTAGCATTGCTACGGGTGAGAAGGTTTCATCGTAGTCAACACCTTGCCTTTGACGATACCCCTTAGCCACTAGCCTTGCTTTATAGGTCTCTACCTTTCCATCTACTCTAATCTTTATATTAAAGATCCACTTGCAACCGATGGGTACAATACCTTCGGGCGCATCAACTAGGTTCCAAACCTTATTGGAGTACATAGAATCCATCTCAGAATTTATGGCTTCTTGCCACTTCCCGGAGTCTATACTCATAATAGCCGCCTCGTAGGTCTGAGGATCAATATCCTCAACATCCTCTCCCTTAATATGTCCCACATATCCTTCAGGAAGATGGGATACTCTATCAGACCTGCGTAAAGTTGAAACTTGTGTATTAGGTACCTGAACAGACTCGGGCTGTAGAGTGGTGCTTGAGCTTGGTTCTCCAACCTCGCTCAACTCTATCATTCTCCCACTATCTCCGCCAAGAATGTGTTCCTTCTCAAGGAACACTGCTCTCTTAGCTACAAAGACCTTTTGGTCCTCGAGATGATAGAAATAATACCCACAAGTTTCCTTGGGGTATCCCACAAATTTGCATCGCTCTGTCCTTGATTCTAACTTATCGGGGTTGTGTCTTTTAATGTGGGCAGGGCAGCCCCAAATCTTAACAACCATAAGATCAGGCTTCTTCCCTTTCCATATCTCATATGGTGTAGACACTACCGACTTAGTTGGAACTCTGTTCAGAAGGTAAGCTACGGTCTCTAGGGCATATCCCTAGAATAAGATGGGTAGGTCAGCGAAACTCATCATGGACCGTACCATATCTAATAACGTACAATTTCTCCTTTCAAATTCACCATTGAGCTAAGGTGTATAAGGAGGTGTCCATTGGGATAATATCCCATGGTCCTTGAGGAACTGAGTAAACTCTGTACTTAAGTACTCACCTCCTCGATCTGATCGAAGAGTTTTGATACTCTTTCTAGTCTAGTTCTCCACCTCATTCTTATACTCTCTGAATTTCTCAAAGGCCTCGGACTTGTACTTCATTAAGTACACATATCCATACCTTGAGAAATCATTAGTAAATGTAATGAAGTAGGAGTAACCTCCAATGGCATGAGTTGACATGGGTCCACATACATCACTATGTATGAGTTCCAACAACTCAGTGGCTCTCTCTCTAGTTTCACTAAATGGAGAGTTGGTCAATTTTCCACGAATGCGAGGTTCACAAGTTGCATATGACACGTAGTCGAATGGATCTAGATATACATCATTTAGTAACTTTTGAATCCTTCTTTCATGGATGTGACCTAGCCTATAATACCACAGGTATGCACTGTTCACCTCATCTCGTTTCCTCTTAGACATATTTACATTCATGATATGTGGAGTAGTGTCTAACATAAATAAACCATTATGCAATGTTCCTTTCGTGATGATTTTATCATCTAATAATATCGAACAACCATTGTTCTCAAAAACAAATTTATATCCACTAACTGTTAAACATGAAATAGAGATAATGTTTTTGATAATAGAAGGAACAAAATAACATGCATCTAATGCAATAAAAGCTCCACTAGGCAGATGTAGGGAGACCTCGCCACAGCTAATACAGCAACTTTTGCTCCATTACCCATCTTGAGGTCCATCTCGTCTCTCTCTAGTCTCCTAGGCCTTGCCAGAACCTGCAACGAATTGCATATATTATAAGCACTACCGGTATCCAATACCCATGTGTTATCATAAGAGTCTGACAAATGGAGACTGATCATGAATATACTTGAAGCTTTATCAAGCTTTTGTTTCGCCCATTCTGCAAGGTACTCTTTGTAGTTCCTCTTCCAGTGCCCATCTTTACCACAATGGAAGCATTGGCCTTTGTCCTTTACTGGGTCTTTCTTAGCAACCTTTGCTTTACCTAGTCTGCCCATGCCCTTTCCCTTCTTAAGGGACCTTTCTGCTTTCCTTTTCTTTCTGGTCTCACCAGTGTAGAGAACTGGCTTCTCTTTCTTAATAGTACTCTCTGCCTCCCTCAACATATTGAGGAGGGAGAGTCACCTCAAGCTTGTTCATATTAAAATTCATTATAAACTGTGAAAAGGAATCTAGTAGGGACTGAAGCACAATGTCCACACACAAGTTATCCTCTAGGACCATTCCTAGACCTATGAGTTTCTCTATCCACTCAATCATCTTTAGGACATGGTTCTGAACGGGTGTCCCCTTAGTCATCCTAGCGCGGAAAAGGCTCTTGGATATCTCATATCGTTGAGTCCTTCCCTATTCCTCAAACAATTTGTGAACATGTAGGAGAATGGATCTGGCATCCATCTTTTCATGTTGTCTCTGTAACTCCGGAGTCATAGAGCCCAACATATAGCACTGAGCAAGAGTGGAGTCATCAATGTATTTCACATAGCGAGCGATCTCATCCTCGTTTGCCCCTTCTTCGGGCGTAGGTATCACTATATCAAGGACGTACACGATTTTCTCCGCTGTGAGAACAATTCTCAAGTTACGAAGCCAATCCGTATAATTTGGACCAGCGAGGCGGTTGACATCAAGTATGCCACGTAAGGGATTTGAAAGCGACATTTTCTGAAAATAAAGATATAGCAGAAATGAATAACATGCAGATTTTGCAAGAAATAAACTATCAAGATATGGGCTTCTATCTTAATATGCTCCCACTATTTTACTAACGAGTCACGCGACACCCTCAGCACGTGAAACAGAAGTCTCCGGCAGACTTCTAGTGGGGATCAGGATCCAATCAGCTTTTTAGTGTAACCTCGAGGGACTCGACCAATCACACTAAGTCTAAAAGGTAGGCAACTCTTACCAATCACAACTCCTTGTGATTCCCGTCCTGTTCGGCCTCCGAATCACCATGGCCTCGAGGGACTCGACCAACCATGATGCTCGGTTAAGTCAACACCTTTGTTACAAGATGAGTCTGATTTGATGATATACCCTCGAGGGACTCGACCAAGTATACCATGCCCTCAGGTCACCGGTGACATCTCTATGTCGTAAGCAAGATAGCGAATCGCGATATAGGTGAGTCTCGAGGGACTCGACTAACTCTGTTAGGATCGGAGCGGCACTAAGAGGGGGGGGGTGAATTAGTGCAACAGATTAAAACTTCGATTTTAACAAAATCTTTCGTACGATAAGAACGGAACTTGAAAAGTTTAACTTGAAAGCGTATTCTTAAAGTTGCGCAGCAAGGGTAATAAGGAACTAAAGCAGTAAGAAGATTTGCAGTAATGTAAATGACAATAATAAAATACAAACCAGAGATTACGCCGATTTTTAGAGTGGTTCGGTCAAATGACCTACTCCACTTGCGAGGCCCCTCTTCGATGAGGCTCCCACCTTCCACTAGCAAGTCTCTTGAAATGGAAGAGTAAACACCCCTCTTACAACCTTTTACAAGCAGCTCAACCTCTTACAAATTTTCAATAAGAAAGAAGGAGGAGAACTCTCTAGCAAATTGAAAACAAGACTTGCTAAGACTTTCTAAGACTTTTCTCTCAATCAAAATGCTTCTCAAAAGTTGTAACCTCAGCTGAGATTTGAGGGATATTTATAGGCCTCAAGAGGATTCAAATTTTGGGCTCCAAAATTTGAATTTTCTTAGGGTTCCCGGTGCTGGAGGTGCCACCGCCCAGCCAGGCGGTGCCACCGCCCAGCGCTCGGGTGGTGGACGGTGCAACCGCCCAGCCAAGGAGGTGTCACCGCCCAGCACTCGGGTGCAAGGTGGTTTCACCGCCCAGCCAGGCGGTGCCACCGCCTAGCTCTCCAATTCATTTGTTTGGCTTAATTTTAGCCCAAACCAAATTGGACTTTGAGCCCAATTGGCCCCTAACCAGGATATAGGATTATCTCTTAATCCTAATCCTAATTACTGGTGAACTACATAACACAAAAAAAACATCCTAAGCAAGTTTTTTAACCGCGAACGTCGAGTCTTGTTCCGGCGAGCTTTCCGACGAACTTCTTCCGACGAACTCCCTGCAAGCTCCCAATCTTTGTGATGACTTTAACGAGTAGCCAAGCCTTCTCGGTGATCTCCGCGAGCCTCCGACGATTTCTTTGGCGAACTTCCGACACGTTCCCGATTTCTTCTCGGTTGGTTCCGGCAGCATCTCCGATGATTCTTCGGTCTCTTAAACGTCCATCGAGCTCGACTCCGGTATCCTTGCTTTATGTTTTCTGGTTATCGTAGTTAATCCCGCACACTTAACTCAATAATATGGATTAGATCAATTAACCCACCAATTGATTATATCATCAAAATCCGAGATTCAACAATCTCCCCCTTTTTGATGATGACAATCAATTGATGATGGAGTTAAACATAACTCCCCCTATCTATATGCCATATTATGAGAAGATAAAAAACACTTGAATTCTATCCCATTGGATTCAAGCATAACCCGATAAGTTCTAATCGTAGAACTTATCATTATCCTCATTAAACAATAGTAAGTACGAAACTTCGATGAAAATCATAAGTTAAATGATAAGGGACGAATTTTGCTACGACAGAAGATAAAGATTTTCAATATAAATTTCATGATATCAATCTTGTGATATTTTCAAGGATTTGCAAGTCATATAAGACATTCATATCACACAAGTTTTTGTAATTCATATTAGTCATGCTATCGTTCTGGTGTAAGTCATCACTTCTCCGCCTTTGTCATCAACAAAAAGAGACAAGCCAGCTAATTGATGATCATAGAAAAAGGTTTAGCATTTATCAAAGTTCATCATTCAAATTTGCCAGAAATAGTTTATCCAAAAGACATCATCATCTATGCAGATTAAGACAGTAGTTATCTAAAAGGAAAGATCAGTTATCATTCAATCGATGACAAACTTGAACTTGTTGTTAAAAGCAAACAGAACAGAATAAAAAGATACATCAATTTAATCCTTAGGAGGTAATCCACAGTGCTGATACATGATATCTATTTTTTCATTCATCTGTCATAGTGTCTTCAAAATTTCAACTTGTTGATTCTGAATTTGTTCTTGCTATGATTTGATCTGAGATAGCTCCGCCATAATGATATCTTCAGAGGAGGAAACAGGAGCTGAAGGTGCTGCGCCAAAGGGACTAGGAGGAGGAGATTCATTTCCCATAAGAATTGGTGTTTCGGGTTATTCTATTGGTGTAGGAATTGGATCCGTCCTTCTAGGCTGCCTAACCCATACGCCATTGCTAAAAGTGCACCTAAGTCTTTTCAGCAGGTTTTTATTTATTATGTTATATCGATCATTTTGAATAGATTCTTCATCGAGTGGAATGCAAATGTCATAGGCATGAAGAATTCTAGTGATTAACCTCCCATATGGTAATATAGTATCTTTAGTCATAATATCCTGCATGTGTTGGCGAATTAAGTACCCAAAACAATTATGCTGACAGGTCATAATCCAATACATGGTTCCTATCTCTATTTGACTTATTTCGTCAAGATGAAATTGTTTGGGGAATATGATGCTTGTGATAATGTGATGAAGAATTTTAGAGTTGAAAGGCAGTAAGTGTTCACAGCTCTTGGGTAGGAAGTCAAGGTTTGGATTTGCAAATATTGTTTTCACGGCTTCGGTATAGGTTGCTCCTATGGTTTTGACGTCCCATTTACCTTTAAAATAGCATCCCCTATCTTTTTCAGTTATGCCAATTAGCTCACAAATGGTGCTGTCAAATATTCTAATGGGTGTTCCTAAAATGTAAGTGCTTAGGCTATCATTGTCCTCATATAGGTTGGCATAGAACAATCTCACTAACCGTGGATAGATTGGTTCCTCTATTTATAGTAGAGGTAGAGCTTCTAGGTGTGCAAACCACCTAATGGGATCTAAGTCCTCTAGTTCATCCAAATCAACGTATTTTCCCTTATGGACACATCGTGTTTCAAATTTTGGAAAGCTAAGGGCTACCTCTTTTGATCTAAAAAGGTCATGGTTATATGAATCTCCTTCAATCCTTATTCCTTTTGATCTCTTAGGAGCCATTTTCTAGACAAGATGATGATGAAATTGTGAAAAATAAGCAAGAGAAAGAGAAAAGAAAAGAGGGATTTCAAGTGTTACCTTGTGGAGATTATGTTGAGAGATGGAAAGCTTGGACCACCAAGAATCCTTCTCCAATGTTTCTAAGAGTTAGAATGAGGGTTAGAGGGAATGGGAGAGGGTTTTTGAGAGGTCTTTCTTTGGGTTGGGGGCGGTGTCACCGCCGGCCCTAACCCCTCGGGTTAAAAGGGTTACTCGGTCGGTGTCACCGCCAAACTGGTCGTTGTCACCACCTAGCGCCCGAGCGCCAGGCGGTGCAACCGCCGGATCTGGCGGTGCCACCGCTGGCATCACGCGGAGGAAAGAAAAAATTTTTTTCTTCCTTCCTTTTGTTTAGCTTCTTCCCTCAAGATCATAAGTTATACTTTAATGGATCATTTTGAATTGAAGAGGAAGGAAGAATTCAAATTCATAAACGAAGGGAAAAGAACGAGTCCTTTTTGTGAAGTTCATTTTAGGGACAATTTAGCATGCCTAATTCCCTTCGGATGAATTCAAATTGGTCTTCATTCAAAGCTTTTGTAAATATATCTGCTAATTGATGCTTTGTGTCAATGAATTCTAGAACAATATCATTGTTAAGGACATGATCGCGTATGAAATGATGCCTAACGTCGATGTGCTTAGTTCTAGAGTGCTGAATTGGATTTTTAGTAAGGCATATGGCACTAGTATTATCGCATTTTATGGGAATATTTTCAAAGTGAATTCCAAAGTCTTCTAATGTATTTTTCATCCAAATTACTTGTGCACAACATGCACTTGCAGCAATGTATTCAGCTTCCGCCGTAGATAGTGCAACTGAATTTTGTTTCTTGGAAGTACAAGAAACAAGTGCATGTCCTAAAAATTGACATGTTCCGGATGTACTTTTTCTATCTATCCTGCATCCGCCAAAATCGGCATCTGCATAAGCTATTAGATCGAATTTTTCAGATTTTGGATACCACAATCCTAAATTTGGAGTTCCTTTAAGATACCTAAATATTCTTTTAACACTCTTAAGATGAGATAATTTAGGATTAGATTGAAACCTAGCGCAAAGTCCTACACTAAACATAATATCCGGTCTAGTCGCGGTGAGGTAGAGTAGACTACCTATCATTCCCCTATATGTTTTTTGATCGAAACTTTCACCATTTTCATCCATATCTAACTTAGTCGCAGTACTCATAGGGGTGTTTATTGCTTTTGAATTATCCATGTTAAATCGTTTTAACAATTCTAATGTATATTTAGATTGGTTAAGAAATATACCATCACTAAGTTGTTTGATTTGTAATCCCAAAAAGAAAGTTAATTCACCCATTAAACTCATTTCAAATTCAAGACTCATACATTTGGCAAATGATTCACATAGTGATTCATCCGAAGAGCCAAAAATAATATCATCAACATAAATTTGCACAATAAGAAAATTATTTTCAAAATGTTTAATAAACAATGTAGTTTCAACCTTGCCTTTAGTAAAATTATTTAAAATAAGAAAGGAACTAAGCCTTTTGTACCAAGCTCTAGGAGCTTGTTTCAAGCCATAGAGGGCCTTGGTCAATTTGAATACATGATTAGGAAGAAGAGAATTTTCAAATCCGGGAGGTTGTTCGACAAATACTTCTTCGGAAGTAAAACCATTCAAGAAAGCACTTTTAACATCCATTTGAAATAGTTTAAAATTATTACTACTAACATAGGCAAGGAGCATCCTTATGGCTTCTAATCGAGCCACGGGAGCGAAGGTTTCTTCGTAATCGATACCTTCTTCTTGGTTGAAACCTTTGGCCACTAATCTAGCCTTGTTTCTAACCACGATACCATTTTCGTCTTGCTTGTTTCTAAAGACCCACTTAGTACCTATGACTAAGTGGTCACTTGGTCTAGGAACAAGCTTCCATACCTCATTCCTCTCAAATTGGTTCAATTCTTCTTGCATTGCAATGACCCAAAAATCATCTTTTAAGGCTTCGTCAATGCATTTAGGTTCAATTTGAGAAAGGAAAGCGGCGTTAGCACAGAAATTTTTGAAAGAAGAACGAGTTTGAACCCCTTTTGATGTATCTCCTATAATTTGCTCTTTTGGATGAGCATCTACATACTTCCATTCTTTTGGTAAAGAAATTTCGGAAGAAGATACATTCAAATGGCTATTTTGAGGAGAGGGTTTATTTAAATTCAAATTATCAAAACCAAGATCATCATCAAAATCATTTTTCTTTAAATCAAAAATTTCATTAAAAACTACATGAATAGACTCTTCTATTACTAAGGTTCTTTTATTAAAAATCCGAAAAGCCTTAGAAACGGAAGAGTAGCCAAGAAAGATGCCTTCATCGGATTTAGCATCAAATTTACCTAAGGCATCCTTTTCATTTAAAATAAAGCATTTACAACCAAAAACTTTAAAATAAGAAATATTTGGTTTTTTGTTATTCCATAATTTATAGGGAGTTTTTGATAGAGATGGTCTTATTAGAACCCTATTCATGATGTAGCAAGCCGTATTTACGGCTTCGGCCCAAAAATATTTGGGTAAACTATATTCATTTAACATAGTTCTTGCCATTTCTTGTAGGTTTCTATTTTTTATTTCAACTACACCATTTTGTTGAGGATTTTTTGGAGTTGAGAAGTTGTGATTGTATCCATTAACTTCGCAAAAATTTTGAAAGTCATGGTTTTGAAATTCACCATCGTGATCACTCCGAATTGATGAAATCATGAAGCCTTTTTCGTTTTGAGTGAGTTTACAAAATTTAGAGAAACACTTGAAGCAATCACTTTTGTGAGCTAAGAAATAGGTCCAAGTGTATCTAGAGTAGTCATCCACAATCACAAAAGCATATTTGCTTCCACCTAGACTTGTTGTATTAATTGGTCCAAATAAGTCCAAATGGATCAATTGTAATGGTCTAGTGGTGCTAATTTGATTTTTTGGTTTGAAGCTTGTTTTTATTTGTTTGCCTAGTTGACATGCATCGCATACTTTGTCCTTAATAAACTTTATATTTGGAATTCCTCGTATTAATTCTTGAGATGAGATCTTAGATATTGTTTTCATGCTTGCATGGCCTAATCTCCTATGCCAAAGCCAAGCATCATCATTTACGGCGGAGAAACACATTTCATTACTTAGTTTATCAAGATTGATGGTATAGACATTATTTTGTTTTAAAGCAATCATAGTCATGTTATGATTTGGTTTTTCAATAATGCACATATTTGATTCAAATGTAACGATGTAACCTTTATCGCATAGTTGACTAATACTCAAGAGATTATGTTTCAATCTATCAACTAGTAAGACATCATCAATGGAAAAATTAAATTTGTTACCAATAGTTCCCTTGCCAATGATTTTGCCCTTGTTGTTGTCTCCGAAGGTAACGTACCCTTCTTCTTTGCTAGTGAGCATAGAGAAATGAGATGGATCTCCAGTCATATGTCTTGAGCATCCACTATCGAGATACCATCTCTTGCTCCTAGCTTGTGGGTTTGTCTACAAAAGAGGATGATTTTTAGGTACCCATTTGATTTTGGGTGCCTCAAAAATTGACCCACTAACTTTGTTATTTATTATTGAATTCTTTATAGTTCCTTTAGGAACCCATATTAATTTTTGTGAACTAATTTTTCTAAATGGGCATTTGTAGGCAATATGTCCGGATTTGCAACAAAAGTTGCATTACATATAATAGGAAACATGTAATGTAGGTCCTTTTATGAAAGTGGTAAGATTTTGATGTAATCCTTTTACAAATCCAATTCCATTTCTATTTGCGATGTGACCCTTGTGTGCAAGGATCATATCTAATCCTTTGCTACCAACCTTAAACTTGTTTAAGGTTTCCTTAAGAAGCAAATTTTTATTTTTTAATGCTTCTAAGTGCTCACACTTAGAGCATGGAGGAGTTTGAAGACTATCAAACTTATCTTGTAGCAAAGCATGCTCTTTCTTTAAGATACTTAACTTCTTGCTAACAGTTCTACATTCATCAAATAATTCATGAAAAGCGATAGATAGTTCTTCAAAAGATAAATCTTCATTAAATAAATCACATACCTCTTCTCCTAACGCCATTAGCACGTAATGAGCAACTTGCTCGGTGTTGGACTCCTCTTCTTCGGATGCGCTTGAATCATCCCACGTTGCCTTGAACACCTTCTTCTTTGATGTTCTCTTTTTGGCTTGAGGACAATCGTTCTTATAGTGTCCTGGTTTTTTGCATTCATAGCAAATCACTTGGTCCTTCTTTTGTTCAAATTTATTTTTTGTATTATTTTTAAATTTGTTCTTTCTTAAATATTTTTTAAATTTTTGAGTCAAAAGTGCAATGTCATTGTCACTGTCCTCATCACTTGATGTTCCTTTCAAGTGGTCTTCTTGTGATTTGAGTGCCATATCCTTCCTGTTCTTTGGAAGGGGGTTCTCGAGCTCGTCATGAGCTTGACATGTCATTTCGTAGGTCATTAGAGACCCAATGAGTTCTTCAAGAGGGAATGCTTTAAGGTCTTTGGCCTCTTGAATGGCCGTAACTTTTGGATCCCAACTTTTAGGGAGAGATCTTAAGATTTTAGTTACTAGTTCAAAGTTAGTAAAATCTTTACCAAGAGCTTTGAGTCCATTGATGACATCCGTAAACCGGGTGTACATGTCTCCGATGGACTCACTTGGTTTCATTCGGAAAAGTTCATAAGAGTGCACAAGGATGTTGATTTTGGACTCTTTCACTCGGCTAGTGCCTTCATGAGTGACCTCAAGAGTTCTCCAAATATCAAAAGCCGAATCACACATTGAAACACGATTAAATTCGTTTTTGTCTAATGCACAAAACAAGGCATTCATAGCCTTTGCATTTAAAGCAAAAACCTTCTTTTTCGATTCATTCCATTCGCTCATCGGAAGAGAAGATTTTTGAAATCCATTCTCAACAATAGACCAAAGCTCAAAGTCCATAGAAATGAGGAAGATCCTCATGCGAGTCTTCCAATATGTGTAATCCGATCCATTAAACAAAGGTGGTCGTGCAATAGAGTGGACCTCTTGCATGCCGGAGTAAGACATCTCTCTTGGGTATTAAACCAAATATGAGAGATAACCTTGCTCTGATACCACTTGTTAGGATCGGAGCGGCACTAAGAGGGGGGGGTGAATTAGTGCAGCGGATTAAAACTTCGATTTTAACAAAATCTTTCGTACGATAAGAACGGAACTTGAAAAGTTTAACTTGAAAGCGTATTCTTAAAGTTGCGTAGCAAGGGTAATAAGGAACTAAAGCAGTAAGAAGATTTGCAGTAATGTAAATGACAATAATAAAATGCAAACCAGAGATTACGCCGATTTTTAGAGTGGTTCGGTCAAATGACCTACTCCACTTGCGAGGTCCCTCTTCGATGAGGCTCCCACCTTCCACTAGCAAGTCTCTTGAAATGGAAGAGTAAACACCCCTCTTACAACCTTTTACAAGCAGCTCAACCTCTTACAAATTTTCAATAAGAAAGAAGGAGGAGAACTCTCTAGCAAATTGAAAACAAGACTTGCTAAGACTTTCTAAGACTTTTCTCTCAATCAAAATGCTTCTTAAAAGTTGTAACCTCAGCTGAGATTTGAGGGGTATTTATAGGCCTCAAGATGATTCAAATTTTGGGCTCCAAAATTTGAATTTTCTTAGGGTTCCCGATGCTGGAGGTGCCACCGCCCAGCCAGGCGGTGCCACCGCCCAGCGCTCGGGTGCTGGACGGTGCAACCGCCCAGCCAAGGAGGTGTCACCGCCCAGCACTCGGGTGCTGGGCGGTTTCACCGCAGGCACCGCCTAGCTCTCCAATTCATTTGTTTGGCTTAATTTTAGCCCAAACCAAATCTGACTTTGGGCCCAGTTGGCCCTTAACCAAGATATAGGATTATCTCTTAATCCTAATCCTAATTACAGGTGAACTACATAACACAAAAAAAACATCCTAAGCAAGTTTTTTAACCGCGAACGTCGAGTCTTGTTCCGGCGAGCTTTCCGACGAACTTCTTCCGATGGACTCCCTGCAAGCTCCCAATCTTTGTGATGACTTTAACGAGTAGCCGAGCCTTCTCGGTGATCTCCGCGAGCCTCCGACGATTTCTTCGGCGAACTTCTGACACGTTCCCGATTTCTTCTCGGTTGGTTCCGGCAGCATCTCCGATGATTCTTCGGTCTCTTAAACGTCCATCGAGCTCGACTCCGGTATCCTTGCTTTATGTTTTCTGGTTATCGTAGTTAATCCTGCACACTTAACTCAATAATATGGATTAGATCAATTAACCCACCAATTGATTATATCGTCAAAATCCGAGATTCAACAAACTCAACCTACACCGGGAATCGGTTCCTACTTATAACGATGGAAGGCCACGTGGGTCAATCTAATTGCCTCACGTTTACCGACTTAATATTATCGAGAGATGTTTCTAAGATTTAGTCTCCTAATATGACATGTCACACATATACATATTTAATATATATCTACATCGCATGCAAATATATATACTTATCTAGTATGTGTATAAGTAATCACCCCAGATGATCATGGACCACAACCTAATATGATTAGGCCCGAGCCAGTAGGCCTAATCACTAACATCAAGATCTATGTGTGCAACGGTGCATCTCCATGCCCTGTGATCGTCCATCTCGTCCTCGTCGGTTCCGTCGACATCTTGATGCATCTCCAAGCATCACGATCGTCCGTCTCGTGGGTCCCGCTATCGCATCCACGCTCCCGCTGCGCCTCCTCATGTGATTACAACTTAATCATAGGCACACAGGCCCGACAATAAACGAGAAATATAATGGAGGCTCGCAGACCTCAATAATAATAATCACAAGTACACACATCACACGGTGCATGATTATCCGTCCACGCATCATACATCACATGTATAAATAATCATCATCATATAGGACTACTAGGTAATAATAAAAATAATAATCAACTAAACCTTTTAATTAATTAATATTTTCTGAAATCAGGGACATATAGGGAATTTTTGAATTTATCGGGGTATTTTCGTAATTTGGACAAAAGACAGAAACTGGAATTGGTCAAATTTCGAGGGGCAAAACTGTCTTTTGCCCAGAAAACCCTAATGCCCTTTCCCCCTTCGCTGGTGCCACCGCCGCCACCCTGCCGGCGGCGGCCTATGCGGCGAATGAGGGCACTGCCCTCGCCTGCAGGCGGCACGCCCGCTGGCGGCACTACCGCTGCGGGTGGGCACCCCCTTCGGGCGCCGCTGCCTCCGCAGGGGGTGCTGTCCCGCCGGGTGGCCGCCCCTGTGGGGGGGGGTTTCGCCCGCGGGAGCAGCGGCGGCAGGCGCCGCTGCCCTGCGGCGCCTCTGCCCGTGGGCTGCCAGCCCCGCTAGCAGCAAGCCTGCTGCAAGCAGGCCATCGGCCGGCTGCTGCAGACGCAGCCCCTATGCTGCCCGACTTCGGCTGCGCTTCACGCACGCAGATCGAGGGCAGCAACTGTTGCTGCCCTTTCTCGCTTTTGCGTCAACGATTTTGACGTCAAAATTCTTCCTAAACACAACACACGCAGTTCAAAACCAATCATTCGCACGAACAACTTGGCTCTGATACCACTGTTGGGAAATCATGGGGGTGACATCACATGCGCAGCGGAAGAACAAGAAAACAAAATCCCCGATTCCCAAAAAGATATTCGTCGTCGTGCAAAGATTGGTGCGCAAAAATCCGCGAAACATGAAACTGCGTATAGAGTAGATTGTGTTACCTAGGGAGATCGTATATCCCTGTTTCCTTACAGATCCTTAGGAGAAGGTAAAGGAGGTCTAGTGTCTTCCTCTCTAGCGGTGATCCACACAGCAGGGTTGCGACGACGCTCCTCAAAACTCTAGGCCTGATCTGAGGTGGAGAGGAAGAGGAGAATAGGAAAGGCAAGCAAAGGCTCTAGCCTATGAGGCTCTGAATCCCTCCTATTTATAGAGGTCCCCTGTCAAACCCTAATGGGTCCTCCCCTAGTGGGTATTGGATCTGCATCCAATAAGACAAGGGCTCCGTCGGATATCTCATATCCGAACCTCTACTCATCGCAATCCCTACTATATGTGTGTGACCCTCTAGGCCCAATATCGAGCTGGCCATGAGTCATACCTGTCAGAACTCCTTATAACTCAGTGAATTATTATCTCTGTAATAATTCACTCGACTCATCGACTACGGACGTACTAGGCCACTACGCCGTAGTCCCCAGACGATACAGGGGAATCCAATCCATTGGACCTGTCTGTCCTCAGTTACCGTGTACCTATAGTCCCTCATCCATCTAATATCCCAGAGACCGTATATCGAGCATGGTGCTGTCAGACCCATACGGTTTCTACTCGAGTCTCGCTCTAATCGGATTCTCCCAGAGAACTCTTTCTCTCTCAACCCGAATGACCCTGGCTAGGGATTTGTCTGAGCAAGAACACATGGGATATTCCTCTCAAGACGCCGAGAGTGGATGATCCTCTATCGACACTCAATTGCCCTCGTAAGGTCGACTATCACTCCCAATGACCAACTGTACTAGATCTGGGACAGCCAAACCTATAAGTCTGGTATCAAAGAGTGGAGCACTCATACAGGACATCCTTGGTGTCTCAAGTCTAAGGACCAGATACACCACTAGGACTACGGAATCGCTGTCTGACAATAAGGCATCATCAACCATCCAACATTCCGTAAGCGGATCAATCAGTGAACTCATTCTCCAATGAGCACCTGTATTGTATCCCTAGTGTCCCTACACAAGCAGCTATGAGACCAGCTGCATCCATCATATGGACGGGTATATAGCACACTAGTCTATCCAGTTATCACGATGTCCCTCTCGAGTAACCTATGACTAGGATTATTTAGGATATGTGTTTAAAGGTGAATCGATCTCATTATCGTGATCTCATCATGATTCGATTCCCATTGCACAAATCCAAGGACATCACAATATATGTATGCATTTATGCAATAGTTATAAAGTGATATATGCCAAAATATAATAAACAAAAAGATTCTGTATCAAGTCACACGTGCCATCGCTCACGTGATTGGCTTGCTGGGCACCTATGACTAGCAGTAAATGTCTTAGGGAATATCGTAGTTAGGACAATGATTAAGTTGGAAATGGGAGGTGATCCCATTAACTTAATCTTGGGACAATTGGGCCCCTGAAAAACCCAAATTGGGCCGAATGGATCAACCCCATTCGGACCCTGATTTCTGGCTGGAGGTGCAACCGCCCAAGCTAGGAGGTGTCACCGCCTGGGCTAAGTCTCCGAGCCAGACTGGGCGGTGCAACTGCCCTAGCCAGGAGGTGGCACCACCTGGGCTCAGTCTCCGAGCGAGATTGGGCGGTGCAACCTATCCTGATAGGAGGTGGCACCGCTTGGGCTCGGTCTCCGAGCTCTGGTAGGAGGTGCAACCGCCTCAATCTGGAGGTTGCACCACCTGAGCTCGGTCTTCGAGCTCTGGCAGGAGGTGCAACCACCCCTGACAAGAGGTGGCACCGCCCAGAGGCTTAGTCTTCGAGCTCTGCCAGGCGGTGCAACGCTCCAGTCAGGAGGTGCAACCGCCAGATCCCGGAATTCCGGGAATTGACAGTTTTGAGCTCTAAATTTGAACTGGGTAAGGGCCCATAAATACCCCACCCATTCAGCACTGAAAGAGCACCAATATACACCGAAATCCTGATCTTGTTCTGTGATTTTTAGAGCTCAAAATTGTTGTAAAGGCCAAAACCCTCTTTTCTTCCAAGTTCTGAGCTTTAAAGAGAGGAGAGAAAATTTCATAAGGGTCGTCTCCTAAGCCCGTCAAAAGGAGTGAAACTGTAAAAGGGTGGTTGGCCTTTGCCTATTGAAGGAAGGCCTCTAGTTGAAGTCGATGACCTCGTCGGTGGAGGAAGCCAAAAGTGGAGTAGGTCAAGATTGACCGAACCACTCTAAATCTCGGTTTGCATTTACTTTGAGCATATTATCTTTACTGCAAACCTCCCCAAAAGCTTAAGGCTTTCTGCGCATATACGATTGGGTTTCAAGCTTTGGACTTTCCGAATCGGCGTTTAGACGTAAATCAGTTTTATCGTACGATCATCATATTTCTGTTTGCGCTTACATTTTGATTTCTATCATAACTGCAAACTGTCTTTATATCCTTGCTTTAACTACATCTCGCTTAATCAAAAGTTAAAGTGATTTACGAATCGGCTTTCTTACCGAAATCACTTTTATTGAACGAACGTGATTTTTATCGTAGAAGGTTTTCCACTGCACTAATTCACCCCCCACTCTTAGTGCTCTTGATCCTAACAATTGGTATCAGAGATTGGTATTTCTCATTTCGGATTTACACCCGAGAGAAATGGCTCTTCTTGGCTTTCAAGAGGGCTTATCAGTTGTTCGTCCACCGTTGTTTAACGGATTGGACTACACTTATTGGAAAACTCGAATAAGAGTTTTCTTGATTTCTATGAATTTGGATTTATGGAATATCATTGAAAACGGTTTTTAACTTCCCTCTACACCGATGAACGAATGGTCGGATTTGGAGAAGTATTTTTCTTTAAACGCAAAGGCTATGAATGCCTTATTTTGCGCTTTGGACAAAAATGAGTTCAATCGGATTTCTACGTGCGAAACGGCTTTTGACATTTGGCGAACACTTGAAATCATGCACGAGGGAACAAGTAGAGTCAAAGACTCGAAAGTTAACATTTTATTGCATGATTTTGAGCTTTTTCAAATGCAACCAAGCGAGACTATAGGCGACATGTACACCCGTTTCATGGATGTCGTCAATAGTTTAAGAGCTCTTGGAAATTGTTTTTTGGATTTTGAACTCGTAAACAAGATTTTGCGTTCTCTTTCTAAGAAGTGGGATTCAAAAGTAACTGCAATACAAGAAGCTAAAAACCTAAACAACTTACCACTTGAAGAACTAATTGGTTCATTAATAACATATGAAATGGTGCACAATGCACATGATGAACATGATGAACAAAATCATCTTCCAAAGAATAGGAAGGATTTGGAACTCCGGACAAATGAATACCACTTGAGCGATGACTCAAGTGATGAGGACAATGATGAACTTGAACTTCGAACACTAAATCTTAAAAATTTTATTAAACAAAAATCTAAAATAAACAATAAACTTGAACGAAGGAAGAGGCCAAAGAAGAAGAACACAAAATGGGATGAATCGAGCTCCTCCGAAGACGAGAAGAAAATCAAGAAAGGCAAGGTGGCAAACTACGCCTTAATCACTTTCAATGATAAGGTAATCGAAATCCCCCTAATTTATTTTGAAATTACTTGATGCTTTCATGATGTATTTTCTCTTTTAGTTTAGAATTAATTTTCTTAAAAATTATATGTTAAAAAAAAAAATTATGATCATGCTAAGTAATTTTAAAAATGATAATATTACATATTTTATGATAAACAAATAAAATGATCTTGATTGAAAATATGAAATCATGGTTAAGAAGTAATAATGTGTCTTACGTTGATTCTCGATTTTGATTAAAAAATCATGTTTGATTTGAAGAAATGCATAATGATGAAATTAAATATTTTGATTAATAATTTTATGCATGAGATTTTAAACTGATGATAAGCATGTGTTATTTTCATGAGTGTATTTGAAAAACTATGGCAAAAATGTGCTCGAATGCATGAACTTGTTAAAATTATTTTTCGAACTTTCTTGGTTCAATGTTCAAATCACTTAATTGACATGATAATTTTACACTATTACATGCCTTAATAACATGTTGGAAATTATGTGTTTTGGATACATAAATTTTTATAATCATGAGCATGTTTTATCTTCATGATTGAACTTGAAAATCTATAGCAAAATCTTGTCCGAATGCATGAAAGTGTTAATTTTATTTTCGGATTCGCTTAACAATTGGTATCATAATAATCGGATTTTCTCATACACTTATTATATGAAAAATATTTTTCTGAAATGGATTTGATGAAATGATTCCTGCTTATAAATTCCATCTTGAAATATGAATGATAGTATTTTTACTTGCAAAGATTTGTTTCACATACATATCTCCTATGATTCATGTGTAGAGAAAGAATTTATAAATCATAATACAATGAGATTTCTTATGCAAAAATAAAGTGATTTTGTGACTCTTTGCTAATGAAAATAATTATTAAAATCATGATCTTGATAATTATAACATGAAGCTCTTTATAAATCAAAATCGTTCATTATGCTCCCTACATTTATCAAAAAGGAATTCTTCAAATGAAGTGTAACTTGTCTTTTGATTTCTCAGAATTCAATGAAGTGTCATATTGATATCTTGATACTTGGAATATTTTAAAATATGATCTTGATAAGAATGTTTCAAGTTGCTCTTTGTGCTATATCTTTTCAAATGAATCATGAGCCTTGATATCATATATTTCATAATATAGAAATAACAAGATTTCTTTGCCTTGTATGTCTTGTGTGATGATTGTACATCAATTTGCTTTATTAAGAATTATATAAATCTTGATCGTGAACTTCTTAAGAAGAATTTTAATCAACCATGAATCATATTTTTGGTATTCACGAATGGATCCTCATTGATATCTTTCATTGATATGATAAATTATCATCTCATGATATATCGCATAATTATATCATGCTTTGCGATTGTATCATGTGATCTTTGCTGAATTTTCACATTGATATTCTTCATGACATGATTTCTTGGCATTGTTGCCTTGTATACTTCATGTGATAATAAGAATACATGAAATATTCATTAATTTGTTTTGATGTATACAAATAAGAAGTTTCGATCATGCATGATAGGATGTAATGAATTTTGACATTTAGATACCATCATTTGAATAGCTATGATCATGTTGCCAAAATGATATATCATGAATGCTTGAATATCATGTTTGATA
This sequence comes from Musa acuminata AAA Group, assembly GCF_036884655.1. Taxonomy (NCBI): domain Eukaryota; kingdom Viridiplantae; phylum Streptophyta; class Magnoliopsida; order Zingiberales; family Musaceae; genus Musa; species Musa acuminata. Next base: position 24,110,257 of record NC_088357.1, read on the forward strand.
TGCTTATAATGATGATTGATTTTTCGGTATCGTACATAAAAAATGAAATGTTAATGAATTTGTGCATTAAAACTATAATGATGCACAAATAAGAATGATTACTTACCTTTGTCATGATTTAGAAATTGATGTAAAGGGTTTTTCCCTTCTTTTTGACAATGACAAAGGGGGAGATAGATTGCTAGCACAATTCAAGAAAAATGCAAAAATTACAAAAGAGAAGAAATTGCTATCTTGAACATCACCGATAATTGCTAGCTTGAAATATCAAGAAAATACAAAAACTTGTTTATTTTTTTGCACATCTAAAGAGAAGATGCAAATGTAACACTTGCCAAATTGTTTGCTTGCCTCATATAAACATTATCTCTTGCTAGTTTGGCATTTTGCTAGCTTGCACTTTGCAAAGAAAGCAAAAATGACACTTCTCAAAAGAGAAGAAAGAGCTTGTTATCTTGAACATCACAAGCTTACCAAATAAAAATTACAAAAGTGCTATTTTGCCTATCTCAAGAAGCAAAACTTGCATATCGTAAAAATTGCTAGCTTGTAGTATAAAGAGAAGCAAATAGTTGCTATCTCAAGAAAATTAAACATGCTAAACTTACACCTTGCAATGGAAGCAAAATTGCGAGCTCAAACATTGCAAAGGAAGCAAAAATTTGCTAGCATGCAACTTGCATATTTCAAGAAGCGAGAGTTGCCTTCTTGAACATCTCTAAGTTGCTAGCCTGCAAGTTCTAAAATATTGTAACATTGCTTGCTTGCATGTTCTAAAAGTGCTATCTTGTATGCTGTAAAACTTGCATATCTAAAACTTGATAGCTTGAATGTTCTAAGCATGATGTAACATTTGCTGAATTTTTTGGCTTCAAAACTGCATGATGATAAAACTTGATATTATGTTTTTCATGCAATAAGTTAAACTAATATTCCAAACACAAGAATAGTTGGACTTCTCCATTTTGTTGATGACAAAGGCGGAGAAGTATGATGTTATGCATAAGTTTATGCATAAGTTCATGATGACGTGTTGCAAGTATTCATGATGAATATTGCAATGACTTGAATTCAGTTTGAATTCAAGGTTCTATCAATATGGCATATTGATAGGGGGAGTTTGTTTAAACTCCGGGAGTTAAGTTTAACTCCGTCATCAAGTGGTTGTCATAATCAAAAAGGGGGAGATTGTTGAATCTCGTATTTTGATGATAAAACTACTTGATATATGTTTATGATTTAATCTGTGTTTTGAGTGACGCAGGATGCTTCGATCAGGATGAGACAATTAAAGCAGGAAAATCATTGTGTGCCAGAGGAACATGTTAGAAGATTGGACGTCGGGCCGGTGGATCGGTCGACGTATCGATAGAAGGCTTCGGGTCATGGACTCAGGCATCGGGCCAAGAAGAGCGGGTATTGTGCCAAGGATATCGGAGTTGCGGAGTCAACTGGCCGATTGGACAATAGGCCACAGGAGAGGACGAAGCGCCGGAGAATCGGATGAAGCGTTGAGGGACCAATGACATGCCGGACAACTTGGTTAATTGCTTAGGATTAATTGTCTCAATCGAAGTTTTGTTTTACATGTGCAGGATTAACTACGATGGAAGTAAGACATGCAGTAAGAGTTGCGCCGGAATCAAGACAATGATCACGTTGGGAGTTCGAGAGTTCGACGGAAGTTCGGATAGTCGTCGGAGGTTCTACAGAAACAAATCCGAGAAGTCCATGAGATTGCCAAAGAAGCTCGTCGGAACTCACCAAGTGGATCGTCGCAAGTCCAGGAGTTTTCCGAAAGACCGCAGGAGCATCACCGAGGATTTATCGGATGATCGACGGAAGTTCGCCGGAAGAAGCGATTGATGCACCGGAGTCAGTTGCAGTAAATGTCTTAGGGAATATCGTAGTTAGCACAATGACTAAGTTGGAAATGGTAGGTGATCCCATTAACTTAATCTTGGGGCAATTGGGCCCCTGAAAAACCCAAATTGGGCCGAATGGATCAACCCATTCGGACCCTGATTTCTGGCAAGAGGTGCAGCCGCCCAAGCCAGGAGGTGGCACCGCTTGGGCTAAGTCTCTGAGCGAGACTGGGCGGTGCAACTGCCCCAGCCAAGAGGTGGCACCACCTGGGCTCAGTCTCCGAGCGAGACTAGGCGGTGCAACCTCCCCTGACAGGAGGTGGCACCGCTTGGGCTCGGTCTCCGAGCACTGGTTGAGCGGTGCAACCTCCTCAGTCAGGAGGTTGCACCGCCTAAGCTCGGTCTTCGAGCTCTGGCAGGAGGTGCAACCGCCCCTGACAAGAGGTGGCACCGCCTAGAGGCTTAGTCTTCGAGCTCTGCCAGGCGGTGCAACCGCTCCAGTCAAGAGGTGCAACCGCCAGATCCCGGAATTTCGGGAATTGACAGTTTTGAGCTCTAAATTTGAACTGGGTAGGGGCTTATAAATACCCCACCCATTCAGCACTGAAAGAGCACCAATATACACCGAAATCCTGATCTTGTTCTATGATTTTTAGAGCTCAAAATTGTTGTAAAGGCCAAAAGTTCTTCTCCCTCTTTTCTTCCAAGTTCTGAGCTTTAAAGAGAGGAGAGAAAATTCTGTAAGGGTTGTCTCCTAAGCCCGTCAAAAGGAGTGAAATTGTAAAAGGGTGGTTGGACTTCGCCTATTGAAGGAAGGCCTCTAGTTGACGTCGGTGACCTCGTCGGTGGAGGAAGCCAAAAGTGGAGTAAGTCAAGATTGACCAAACCACTCTAAATCCCGGTTTGCATTTACTTTGAGCATATTATCTTTACTGCAAACCTCCTCAAAAACTTACTGCTTTCTACGCATATACGATTGGGTTTCAAGCTTTGCACTTTTCGAATCGGCGTTTAGACGTAAATCAGTTTTATCGTACGATCATCATATTTCAGTTTGCGCTTACGTTTTGATTTCTATCATAACTGCAAACTATCTTTATATCCTTGCTTTAACTGCATCTCGCTTAATCAAAAGTTAAAGTGATTTACGAATCGGCTTTCTTACCGAAATCACTTTTATTGAACGAACGCGATTTTTATCATAGAAGGTTTTCCGCTGCACTAATTCCCCCCCCCTCTTTGTGCTCTTGATCCTAACAATAAGAGTCTTGAGTAGGAGTCCTATTAGGAGTTGGTTAGAAATAAGAATCTTAAGTAGGAGTCCTATTAGGAGTTAGGGTTTAGAAGCCCTATAAATAGCCATGTATTCCTTCTCTTTTCTTAAGCAATAGATGAATCTTTTCTGCAGCCTTTAAGCAACAACTTGGAGGGAGGAACACCTATAAAGTTCCAAGGAGGCCGATCCCCTAAAGAGATCAACCCCAAGATTAGAATCTGCAAGGGTTCTAACAATACCCTCAAGGGACTCGACCAAGCATACAATATTCTCAGGTCATCGATGACATCTCTATGTCATTAGCAAGATAGTGAATCACGATATAGGTGAGCCTCGAGGACTTGACTAGCTCAACCTACATCGAGAATCGGTCCCTACCTACAACGATGGAAGGCCATGTGGGTCAATCTAATTACCTTAGATTTACCAACTTAATATTATCGAGAGGGGAGATTTTGATTTGGTCTCCTAATATGACATATCATACAAATATATATTTAATATATATCTATATCGCATGCAAATATATATACATATCTAGTAGGTATACAAGTAATCACACATCACATGACAATTATACCAAATGATTATGGACTACAACTTCATGTGATCAAGCCCGAGCCAGTGGAACTAATTACTCATATCAAGATCTATATATGTAGTGATGTATCTTCAGGCCCTGTGATCGTCCATCTCATCCACATCGGTTCTGTTGGCATCTCGACGCATCTCCATTGATCGCGATCGTCCATCTCGTGGGTTCTACTATTGCTTCCACACTCCCGCTATACCTCCTCGTGTGATTACAACTTAATCATTGGCATGCAAGCTCGATAATAAACGAGAAATAAAATAGAGGCTCGTAGGCGCCAATAATAATAATAATCACATCACATGGTCCATCATCAATCTGTTAGAAACGAGTCGGCACTAAAAGGGGGGGTGAATTAGTGTAGTAGTAAAAACGTCAGTTTAAGAAAATCCTTTCATACGATTAAAACCGATTTCGGAAGATGTTAACTTGAAAGCATATTCATAAAGGTATTGAAAGCAGTAAGCAAGTAAGGAGGTTAGCAGTAAGATAAATTGCAGAAAAGAAACGCAAACCAAATTTTTATAGTGGTTCGGTCGTCATGACCTACATCCACTCCGCCGATTCCTCTTCCATCGAGGCCACCCGCATCCACTATCGATATTCTTTCAATGGGCGAAGATCAACTACCCTTTTACACCCCTCTTCTCCTTTTCACAGGTTTAGGAGACAACCTTTACAAGCACACACTCCTCTCTAAATAGAATTCTAAGTTTAAGCTAGAGGAGGGGATTTCTCAAGTGATTTCTATAACGTTTTCTCACTTTTAAACTCTTTGTGCTTATGTGAGTTAACCAGGGATGAGAGGGGTATTTATATGCTTCAAGTTGATTCAAATTTGGAGCCTAAAAAGGTTTCATCCTAGGTTTCCTGGGTAGGGACAGTACCACCGCCATTACTGGGCGGTGCTACCGTCACTGGCCTATCACTAGGTGGTACCACTACTTGACAGGGGTGGTACCACCACTGGCAGCATTCACTACGGGCGGTACCACCACCCAGAATTCCTGGGGTGCTGTTTCCCAAGCGATGCCACCGTTCCCCTAGTGGTGCCACCGCCAGTTGGGCTTTTAGCATCTTGGTTGGGCCTTGAATCCGATCGAAACTAGCCTAACTTTGGGCCCAATTGACCCCTAACAGAGTTGATGGGATTATCTCCTAATCCCAACTCTAATTAAGTGCTTACTACAAAATTTAAAGCATACAATAAGCTAAATAAGTCCGGTTTCTTCCAACGAGCTTCCGACGATCTTCTGGTGAACTTCCGACGATCTCTCGGCAATGTTCCGGCGGGCTCCTGGCAAGCTCCTGGACATAACGATGATCTTCTTGATGAGTTCCAATGAGCTTTTTTAACAAGCTCCTAGACTTCTCGGTTGGTTTCGGTGGAACTTCCGATGAATGTCTGGACTTCCAATGAACTCTCGAACTCCTAACGAAATCACATTCTTGACTCTGAGACTTTATTTTACTTTATGAATTGCTATCGTAGTTAATCTTGAACACATAAAACATACTTCGATCTAGACAATTATTACTAAGCATGAATCATATTATCCGGCATGTCATTGGTTCATCGACACTTCATCTGATTCTTCGGTGCATCGTCCTCTCTTGCGGCCTATTGCCCAAGCAGCTAGTTAACCTCTGCAACACCGATATCCTTAGCACAATATCTGCTCTTCTTAGCCCAATGCTTGAATCCATGGCCCGAAGCCTTATATTGATACATTGACCGATCTTTTGGTCGGACGTCTAATCTTCTGACATGTTTTCCTTGGGCCCAACATGATTCTTCCTGCTTTAATTGTCTATTCCAGATCGTAGCATCTTGCTGTTAGGAACAGGGTCGGCACTAAGAGGGGGGTGAATTAGTGCAGCGGTAAAATAACATCGGTTTAAAAACATCGTTCCGATAAAACTGATTTCGTAAAGATGTTAACTTGAAATTGTACGGAAACGTAGTGAAGGAGGAATTCAATTTGCAATAAAGATAAATAGCAAGAGGTAAATACAAACCAGATTATAGAGTGGTTCGGTCGTCGTGACCAACATCCACTTCGTCGATTCCTCTTCCATCGAGAATGTTGAATCTCGTATTTTGATGATGAAACCAATTGATAAATTATGTTTATGTTTTAAACTGCATTTTGAGTGACGCAAGATGCTTTGATCAGGATAAGAAAATTAAAGCAGAAAAAATCATGTTGTGTTGGAGGAACATGTCAGAAGATTAGACGTGAGGCCGATGGACCGGTCGACGTATCGACAGAAAGCTTCGGCCCGTGGACTTGGGCATCAGGCCAAGAAGAGCAGGTATTGCGCCAAGGATATCGGAGTTGCGGAGTCAACTGGCCAATTGGGCAATAGGCCGCAGGAGAGGACAATGCACCGAAGAATCGGGCGAAGTGTCGAGGGACCAATGACATGCTAGACAACTTAGTTAATTACTTAGGATTAATTGTCTCGATTGAAGTTTTGTTTTAAGTGTGCAGGATTAACTACGATGAAAGTAAGACATACAGTAGGAGTTGCGCCGGAGTCAAGACTATGATCACGTTGGGAGTTCGAGAGCTCGACGGAAGTTCGGATGGTTGTCGGAGGTTCTACGGGAACAAATCAGAGAAGTCCAGGAGCTTGCCAAAAGAAGCTTGTCAGAACTTGCCAAGTGGATCGTCACAAGTCCAAGAGTTTGCCGGAAGTCCGTCGGAGCATCGCCGGAGATTCGTCGGATGTTCGCCGGAAGTTTGCTGGAAGAAGCGATTGACGCACCGGAGCAAGCTGTAGTAAATGTCTTAAGAATTATCGTAGTTAGCATGTAGATTAAGTTAGGAATGGGAGGTGATCCCATTAACTTAATCTTGGGGCAATTGGACCCTTGAAAGACCCAAATTGGGCCGAATGGATCAGCCCATTCAGACCAGATTACTTGGCCAGAGGTGGCACTGCCTGGGTCGGCGGTGGCACCGCCTAGGGCTCAGTCTTCGAGCTCTGGCTGGGCGGTGCAACCGCCTCTAACAGAGGTGCAACCGCTTGAGCTTGGTCTCCGAGCTCTGGCTGGGCAGTGCAAATGCCCTAGTCAGGCAGTGGCACTGCTTGAGCTCGGTCTCTGAGCTCTAGCAGGAGGTGCAACGGCCCTTGACAAGCGGTGGCACCGCCCAGAGGCTCAGTCTCCGATCTCTGCCAGGCGGTGCAACCGCCCCAATCAGGCGGTGCAACTGCCAGACCCCGGAATTCTGAGAATTGATAGTTTTGAGCTTAGAATTCAAAATAGTTTTGGGCCTATAAATACCCCACTCTTTCAGCAATGAAAGAGAACCAAAAAACCACCGAAATCCTGATCTTACTCTGTGATTTTTAGAGCTCAAAAGTGTTGTATGAGTTAAAAGTTCTCCTTCCTCTTTTCTTCCACGTTTTGATCTGTCAAAAGAGGAAAGAAAAATCTGTAAGAGTTGTCTCCTAAGCCCATCAAAAGGAGTGAAACTGTAAAAAGGTAGTTGGCCTTCACCTATTGAAGGAAGGCCTCTAGTGGACATCGGTGACCTCGTCTGTGGAGGAAGCAAAAAGTGGATGTTGGTCAAGATTGACTGAACCACTCTAAATCTTGGTTTGCATTTACTTTGAGCAAATTATTTTTACTGCAAACCTCCTCAATAGCTTACTGCCTTCTGTGCATTTACGATCATGTTTCAAAGTTCAGTATTTTACGAATCGACGTTTAGACGTAAATTAGTTTTATCGTACGAACATCATATTTCAGTTTATGCTTACATTCTAATTTCCGTCATAACTACAAACTGCCTTCATATACTTGCTTTAACTACATCTTGCTTGATCACAAGTTAAAGTGATTTACGAATCGGCTTTTCGATCGAAATCGATCTTATCGTACGAATACAGTTTTAATCGTCGAAAGTTTTCCACTGCACTAATTCACCCCCCCCCCCCCCCCTCTTAGTGCTCTTGATCCTAACAATTGGTATCAGAGCCCGGTATTTCTCATTTCGGATTTACACCTGAGAGAAATGGCTCTTCATGGCTTTAAAGAGGGTTTTTCGGTTGTTCGTCCACCGTTGTTTAACGGATTGGACTACACTTATTGGAAAACTCGAATGAGAGTTTTCTTGATTTCTATGAATTTGGATTTATGGAATATTGTTGAAAATGGTTTTCAACTTCCCTCTAAACCAATGAACGAATGGTCGGATTTGGAGAAGAAGTATTTTTCTTTAAACGCAAAGGCTATGAATGCCTTAGTTTATGCTTTGGACAAAAATGAGTTCAATCGGGTTTCTTTGTGCAAAACGACTTTTGACATATGACACACTCTTGAAATCACACACGAAGGCACTTCTAGAGTTAAGGATTCGAAAATCAACTTTTTGATGCATGATTTCGAGCTTTTTCAAATGAAGCCAAGCGAAACCATTGGTGACATGTACACTCGTTTTACGGATGTTGTCAATGGTTTAAGAGCTCTTGGCAAATATTTTTCAGATTTTGAACTCGTAAACAAGATTTTGCGTTCTCTTTCTAAGAAGTGGGATTCAAAAGTAACTACAATACAAGAAGAGTTGAATCTCGGATTTTGATGATGAAGTCAATTGTCATTTGTTATCTAATCTATATGTTGAGATAAGTGTGCAGGATTAACTATGATGAAAGTAAGATATGCAGTAGGAGTTGCGCCAGAGTCAAGACAATGATCACGTTGGGAGTTCGAGAGTTCGACGGAAGTTCGGACAGTCGTCGGAAGTTTTGCGGGAACTAATCCGAGAAGTCCATGAGCATGCCAAAGAAGCTCGTCGGAACTCGCCAAGTGGATCGTCGCAAGTCCAGGAGTTTGCCGAAAGTCCGCAGGAGCATCACCAAGGGTTCATCGGATGATCGACGAAAGTTCGCCAGAAGAAGCGATTGACGCACCAGAGCAAGTTGCAGTAAATGTTTTAGGAAATATCATAGTTAGCACAATGATTAAGTTGGAAGTGGGAGGTGATCCCATTAACTTAATCTTGGGGCAATTGGGCCCTTGAAAAACCTAAATTGGGCCGAATGGATCAACCCATTCGGACCCTGATTTCTGCTAGGCGGTTGAACCGCCCCAGCCAAGCGGTGGCACTGCTTGGGCTCAGTCTCCGTGCGAGACTGGGCGGTGCAACCACCCCTGATAGAAGGTGGCACCGCCTGAGCTCGATCTTCGAGCTCTGGCAGGAGGTGCAACCGCCTCAGTCGGGCGGTGGCACCGCCTAAGCTCGGTCTTCAAGCTCTGGCAGGAGGTGCAACCGCCCCTGACAAGAGGTGGCACCGCCTAGAGGCTCATTCTTCGAGCTCTGCCAGGCGGTGCAACCACCAGATCCCGGAATTCCAGGAATGGATAGTTTTGAGCTCAGAATTCAAACTGGGTTGGGGCCTATAAATACCCCACCCTTTCAGCACTGAAAGGGCACTCAAACACACCGAAATCCTGATCTTATTCTATGATTTTTAGAGCTCAAAATTGTTGTAAAGGCCAAAAGTTCTTCTCCCTCTTTTCTTCCAAGTTCTGATCTTTAAAGAGAGGAGAGAAAATTCTATAAGGGTTATCTCCTAAGCCCGTCAAAATGAGTGAAACTGTAAAAGGGTGGTTGGCCTTCGCCTATTGAAGGAAGGCCTCTAGTGGATGTCGGTGACCTCGTCGGTGGAGGATGCCAAAAGTGGATGTAGGTCAAGATTGACCGAACCACTCTAAATCTTGGTTTGCATTTACTTTGAGCATATTATCTTTACTACAAACCTCCTCAAAAGCTTCCTGCTTTCTGCGCATATACGATTGGGTTTCAAGCTTTGCACTTTCCGAATCGGCGTTTAGACGTAAATCAGTTTTATCGTACGATCATCATATTTTAGTTTGCATTTACGTTTTGATTTCTATCATAACTGCAAATTGCCTTTATATCCTTGCTTTAACTGCATCTTGCTTAATCAAGTGATTTACGAATCAACATTTAGACGTAAATCAGTTTTTTCATACAAATATCATATTTCAGTTTGCGCCTATTATCTGATTTGAACCATAACTGCAAACTGCATTTATATCTTTGTTGCATCTCGCTTAATCAAAAGGTAAAGTGATTTACGAATTGGCTTTCTTACTTAAATCACTTTTATCGAACGAACACAGTTTTTTTCAATCGTAGAAGGTTTTCCATTGCACTAATTCACCCCCCCCCTCTTAGTGCTCTTGATCCTAACAATTGGTATCAGAAAGGGGTTAACTCTCAAACGGATTAAAACCAAGAGAGATGGCATACGCCAGAAACCAAGAGGGCCATTCTATTACACGTCCACCCTGTTCAATGGGACGGACTACACCTATTGGAAGACCCGAATGAGGATCTTTCTTATTTCTATGGATTTTGAACTTTGGAATCTTGTCGAAAATGGATTTTCAAAGTCTTCTCTTCTAATGATCGATTGGAATGAATTGGAGAAGAAGGCTTTCGCTCTTAATGCAAAGGCTATGAATGCCTTATTTTGTGCACTTGATAAAAACGAGTTCAAACGCATTTGATATTTGACACACACTCGAAGTGACTCACGAAGGCACAAGTAGAGTGAAAGAGTCAAAAATCAATCTTTTGATACATTCTTTCGAACTTTTCCCGATGAAACCGAGTTAGACTATTGGCAACATGTTTACCCATTTCACAAATGTCGTCAATGGCCTAAAAGGACTCGGAAAAAGTTTTTCGGATTTTGAGCTCGTAAATAAGATTCTAAGATCCCTTCCTAAAAGTTGGGATCCTAAAGTCACTGCTATTTAAGAGGCGAAAGATCTAAACAACTTCCCTCTTGAAGAACTAATCGGGTCATTAATGACCTACGAGATGACTTGCAAAGCTCATGAAGAGCAAGAAGACATCCTTCCAAAGAATAGGAAGGATATGGCACTCAGAACTTTGGAAGACCACTTGAGAGAAAACTCAAGTGATGAGGACTATGACGATGACTTAGCACTTCTAATAAGAAAATTTAAAAGATTCATTAAAAGAAACAAGTTTAAGAATGATACAAAAAATAAACTTGAACCCAAGAAGGACCAAGTTATTTGCTACGAGTGCAAAAAGCCTGGACACTACAAAAGTGATTGTCCCCAAGTCAAAAAGAGAACATCAAAGAAGAAGGCGCTCAAAGCAACGTGGGATAACTCGAGTGCGTCCAAAGAAGAAGAGTCCAACACCGAGCAAGTTGCTCATTACGCCTTAATGGCCATCGGAGAAGAGGTAACGAATTTAATAGATGCAGATTTATCATTTGATGAATTATTAAATGCCTTCCATTACTTATTTGATGAATGTAAGATTATTAGTAGAAAATACAAATTGCTAAAAAAGGAGCATGATAGTCTTACTTGTAATTTCGATAAGTTAAAAACTGAATATCATGATAGTTTAGGTTCATGCATAAAATGTCATGATCTAGAAACTCTCCAAAAGAAAAACTTGCTACTTAAAGACACCTTGAAGAAATTCGAGGTTGGTAGCAAGTCTTTGAACATGATCCTTGCAAACAAGGGTCACGTTCCCAAAAGAAGTAGAATCGGATTTGTGAGAAGTCCTCACCAAAATCCAACCTCTTTCATAAAAGGCCCCATCTTACATGTTCGACACCAAAGCAAATGCAACTTTTGTTGCAAACTTGGACACAAAACGTATTATTGTCCATTCAAGAAAATTAGTCCGAACAGATTAATTTGGGTTCCTAAAGGAACCATGAAAAATTCTATGCAACATGATAAAAAATATAGATCTATTTTTAAGGCACCCAAAAGCAAATGGGTACCTAAAGATCATCCTTTCTTGTAAAGACATAAAACATCATAAGCTGGGAGCAAGAAATAATATCCTGCTCTTTGGATTCTCGATATTCATGACCCAAGATCCAAAAAGAACTCGCGATGCTCTCTAGCCTAAATAACAGAAGAGGATTAGAAAATTAAAATTACAAATGCGATATAGATACAATCCTATTTGATCCCTCAGAATTGGAAACCCATGATTCTCACTTCACATATCCTCTGGATTTTCGAACCCATTGATGTCATCCGTTCGTTACTTTCAAATCCAACTATATCATGAACTTACTAAGTTTGTTATGAACTTGCAAGGCTTACCAACTTGAACAATCTGTCACAAATATGTGCACGACATTTAGAGCATGCACGTCACAAGATCTATCTTGATCATGCAAAATTTCTTATCTTACAATGAAAATTATTACGTAATTACGTAAGTAGAGTTGATTGCTCTAAATGAAAATTCTTCTTAAGTCAAAAACATTCAAATCAAATCACACTGCAGTCAAAACAAGTGCTCACTGTTGAATCTCGGATTTTGATGATGAAATCAATTGATGGGTTAATTGATCTAATCCATATTATTGAGTTAAGTGTGCAGGATTAACTACGATAACCAGAAAACACAAAGCAAGAATACCAGAGTCAAGATCGATGGACGTTTAAGAGTCCGAAGAATCGTCGGAGATGCTGCCGGAACCAACCGAGAAGAAATCGGGAACCTATCGAAATTTTCGGAAGTTCGCCGAAGAGATCGTCAGAGGTTCACAGAGATCACCGAGAAGGCTCGGTTACTCATTAAAGTCATCACAAGATCGGGAGCCTGATGGGAGTCCGTCGGAAGAAGTTCGTCGGAAAGCTCGCCGAAACAAGACTCGACGTTCGCGGTTGAAAGCTTGCTTAGGATGTGTTTTTGTTATGTAGTTCACTTGTAATTAGGATTAAGATTAAGAGATAATCCTGTATCCTGGTTAAGGGCCAACTGGGCCCGAAGTCGGATATGGTTTAGGCTAAAATTAAGCCAAACCAGTGAAATCGGAGAGCCAGGCGGTGGCACCGCCTGGCTGGGCGGTAGCACCGCCCAGCACCCGAGAGCTGGGTGGTGACACCTCCTGGGCTGGGCGGTTGCACCTCCCAGCACCCGAACGCTGGACGGTGGCACCGCTTGGCTGGGCGGTGGCACCTTCAGCATCGGGAACCCAAAGAGAATTCAAATTTTGGGCTCCAAAATTTGAATCCTCTTGAGGCCTATAAACACCCCTCAAATCTCAGCTGAGATTACAACTTTTGAGAAGCATTTTGATTGAGAGAAAAGTCTTAGAAAGTCTTAGCAAGTCTTATTTTCAATTTGCTAGAGAGTTCTCCTCCTTCTTTCTTATTGAAAATTTATAAGAGGTTGAGCTGTTTGTAAAAGGTTGTAAGAGGGGTATTTACCCTTCCATTTCAAGAGATTTGCTAGTGGAAGGTCGGAGCCTCATCGAAGAGGGGCCTCGCAAGTGGATGAAGGTGGCACCGACCGAGCGACCCTTATTAACCCGAGGGGTTAGGGCCGGCGGTGACACCACCCCCAACCCGAAAAAAGGCCTCTCAAAACCCTCTCCCATTCCCTCTAAACCTCATTCTAACTCTTAGAAGCATTGGAGAAGGATTCTTGATGGTCCAAGCTTTCCATCTCTCAACATAATCTCCACAAGGTAATACTTGAAATCCCTCTTTTTGGTATCCCATTCCCTCTTTTCTTTCCTCTTTCCCTTGCTTATTTTTCACAAATTTCATCATCATCTTGTCTACATAATGGCTCCTAAGAGATCAAAAGGAAAAAGGATTGAAGGAGATTCATTTGACCATGATCTTTTTAGATCAAAAGAGGTAACCCTTAGCTTTCCAAAATTTGAAACACGATGTATCCATAAGGGAAAATACGTTGATCTGGATGAACTAGAGGACTTAGAACCCATTAGGTGGTTTGCACACCTAGAAGCTCTACCTCTACTACAAATAGATGAACCAATCTATCCGCGATTAGTTAGATTGTTCTATGCCAACCTATATGAGGACAACGATAGCCTAAGCACTTACCTTCTAGGAACACCCATTAGAATATTTGACAGCACTATTTGTGAGCTAATTGGCATAACTGAAAAAGATAGGGGATGCTATTTTAAAGGTAAATGGGACGTCAACACAATAGGAGCAACCTATACCGAAGCCGTAGAAATAATTTTTGTAAATCCAAACCTTGACTTCCTACCCAAGAGCTGTGAACACTTACTGCCTTTCAACTCTAAAATTCTTCATCACATTATCACAAGCATCATATTCCCCAAACAATTTCATCTTGACGAAATAAGTCAAATAGAGATAGGAACCATGTATTGGATTATGACCGGTCAGCATAATTGTTTTGGGTACTTAATTCGCCAACACATGCAGGATATTATGGCTAAAGATACTATATTGCCATATGGGAGGTTAATCACTAGATTTCTTCATGCCTATAACATTTGCATTCCACCCGATGAAGAATCTATTCAAAATGATCGATATAACATAATAAATAAAAATCTATTGAAAAGACTTAGGTGCACTTTTAGCAATGGCATATGGGTTAGGCAGCCTAGAAGGACGGATCCAATTCCTCAACCAATAGAACACCCTGAAACACCAATTCTTATGGGAAATGAATCTCCTCCTCCTAGTCCCTTTCGCACAGCACCTTCAGCTCCTGTTCCCTCCTCTGAAGATCTCATTATGGCGGAACTATCTCAGATCAAATCTCAGCAAGTACAAATTCAGAATCAACAAGTTCAAATTTTGAAGACACTATGACAAATGAATGAAAAAATAGATATCCTGTATCAGCACTGTGGATTACCTCCTAAGGATTAAACTGATGTATCTTTTTATTCTGTTCTGTTTGCTTTTAACAACAAGTTCAAAGTTTGTCATCGATTGAACGATAACTGATCCTTCCTTTTAGATAACTACTATTTTGATCTGCATAAATGATGATGTCTTTTGGATAAACTATTTCTGGCAAATTTGAATGATGAACTTTGGTTCCTATTAAATGCTAAACCTTTTTTCTATGATCATAAATTAGCTGACTTGTCTCTTTTTGTTGATGACAAAGGGGGAGAAATGATGACTAAGTGGTGACTTACACCATAACAATAGCATGACTTATATGAATTACAAAAACTTATGTGATATGAATGTCTTATATGCCTTGCAAAATCCTTGAAAATATCGCAAGATTGAATGATCATATTGAAGGCATGCCTTACATTTACATCATGAAATTCATGTTGAAAATCTTTATCTTCTATCGTAGTAAAAATTGTCTCTTATCATGATTTTCATCGAAGTTTTGTATTTACTATTGCTTAATGAGAATAACGATAAGTTCTACGGTTAGAACTTATCGGTTTATGCTTGAATTCTATGGATGGAATTCAAGTGTTTTCATCTTCTCATAATATGACATATAGATAGGGGGAGTTATGTTTAACTCCGTCATCAATTGATTGTCATTATCAAAAAGGGGGAGATTGTTGAATCTCGGATTTTGATGATGAAATCAATTGATGGGTTAATTGATCTAATCCATATTATTGAGTTAAGTGTGCAGGATTAACTACGATAACCAGAAAACATAAAACAAGAATACCGGAGTCAAGATCGATGGACGTTTAAGAGTCCGAAGAATCGTCGGAGATGCTGCCGGAACCAACCGAGAAGAAATCGGGAACCTATCGGAATTTTCGGAAGTTCGCCGAAGAGATCGTCGGAGGTTCACGGAGATCACCGAGAAGGCTCGTCTACTCATTAAAGTCATCACAAGATCGGGAGCCTGATGGGAGTCCGTCGGAAGAAGTTCGTCGGAAAGCTCGCCGAAACAAGACTCGACGTTCGCGGTTGAAAGCTTGCTTAGGATGTGTTTTTGTTATGTAGTTCACTTGTAATTAGGATTAGGATTAATAGATAATCCTGTATCCTGGTTAAGGGCCAACTGGGCCCAAAGTCGGATATGGTTTAGGCTAAAATTAAGCCAAACCAGTGAAATCGGAGAGCCAGGCGGTGGCACCGCCTGGCTGGGCGGTAGCATCGCCCAGCACCCGAGAGCTGGGCGGTGACACCTCCTGGGCTAGGCGGTTGCACCTCCTAGCACCCGAACGCTGGACGGTGGCACCGCCAGCATCGGGAACCCAAAGAGAATTCAAATTTTGGGCTCCAAAATTTGAATCCTCTTGAGGCCTATAAATACCCCTCAAATCTCAACTGAGATTACAACTTTTGAGAAGCATTTTGATTGAGAGAAAAGTCTTAGAAAGTCTTAGCAAGTCTTGTTTTCAATTTGCTAGAGAGTTCTCCTCCTTCTTTCTTATTGAAAATTTGTAAGAGGTTGAGCTATTTGTAAAAGGTTGTAAGAGGGGTATTTACCCTTCCATTTCAAGAGATTTGCTAGTGGAAGGTGGGAGCCTCATCGAAGAGGGGCCTCGCAAGTGGATGTAGGTCATTTGACCGAACCACTCTAAAATCGGCGTAATCTCTGGTTTGCATTTCATTATTGCTGTTTACATTACTGCAAACCTTCTTACATGCTTTAGTTCCTTATTACCTTTGCTGCGCAACTTCAAGAATACGCTTTCAAGTTAAGTCTTTCAAGTTCCGTTCTTATCATACGAAAGATTTTTATTAAAACCGAAGTTTTAATCCGCTGCACTAATTCACCCCCCCTCTTAGTGCCGCTCCGATCCTAACACTCACCGCCTGCAGGCGGTGGCACTGCCCCAGCTGGATGTAGCACCTCCAGCTGTCACGTGTTGCAAACGATTGCATCGCCCCAGCCAGTGGTGCAACCGCCCACAATTCTACCTCTTTTTAACCCGAGCTAGGGCCGGCAGTGGAACCGACCCCAACTCACTCCCTTCCCCTCTTTACTCTTCCAAAGCTTCGCCACCTCAATTTCACCCCTCATAGCATCCCAAATACTCCTCATTTTGAAACAAAAAATCAACAATCTCTCCTTCTATTGAAGATCTCACTAAGGTATTCTCTAAGAACCCCTTAAATTCTGTTTTTGATTCATTTACTCTTGCTCATTACTATCCTCTTAAATAGCAGTAGTTATGGGGTCTAGAAGATCCTCAAGGGACAAAGGGAAGAGGAGATTAGTGGAAGATTTTGATCTTACCCTTTTCGATTCAAAATATCATACCGAAAAGTTTTCCTCTTTCGAACTTAGGAGTGTCAATAAGGGAAAACATGTAGATTTAAATGAACTAAGAGACTTAGAGACAATCCAATGGTTTGCAAACTTAGATCTACTCCCTATTTTACAAATTAGTGAACCCATCTATCCAAGAATTGTTAGACTGTTTTACAATAATATATAAGTAGATGAAGAAAAGCGAATGTCTACCTATCTCTTAGGACAACACATCTCCATTACGGATAAATTCATTTGCGACATGATAGGCATTCCCCTAAAAATTAGAGGACTTTATTTTAGAGGATCATGGGATAATGAAACTGTTGGGACAACATATGTTGAAGCCTTAGGAACAATTTTCGCCAATCCTAACTTAGCATTTGTTCCTAAAAGTTATGAACATCTACTACCATTAAACACTAAGGTACTTCATCATATCCTAACTAGCATCATTCTCCCTAAACAATACCATCATGATGAAGTAAGCCAAATAGAATTAGGAACTATGTATTGGATCATGAAAGGACATGACATCTGTCTTGGTTATCTTATCCAGCAAAACATGTTAGAACTATCTAAGAAAGACATGATGCTTCCATATGGTGGTATAATCACTAGAATACTGAAAGCCTACGATATTCCAATACCACCGGAAGAAGAAGTAATAAAAGTAGATAGATTTAGCATAATAAATAAAAATCTACTTCACCGATTAAGATGTGTTTATAGAAACGGTAACTGGGTTAGAATGCCTAGAAGAATCGATCCCCCCAAACCTAAACCGGAACCGGAAACACCAGTCTTTAGGGGTACTCAATCTCCTCCGATCTGTCCCCTTGAGGAAACACATTCATTTGAGCAAGCTACTACATCATCTGTCGAAGATATTGGGATTCGGATGGACCGATTTGAACAAAGATAAGAACGGCTTGAACATCGATAAGATCAAATCCTATCTGAGCTGCAGCAAATTCATCAACAATTTGACTCTTTATTTAGGCACTTTAATTTTTCACCTCCTGAATGAGCTTGTATGTGAACACAATCACCTATTGTTATTGTAAACTCTTTATGTTACTCACCATTATGCCCTTTGCCTTGATCCTTGATATGGTTACCTGATGTATTTATTTGTGAGCATATGTAGAGTTACAAACATCTCTCATTGTTTAACCACGTTATTCATTGTCGGATTTTACATTGAAACTAAATGTTTTTATAACTACTTTGAAAACCTTATGCCTTGGTTTCCATGATAAATATGATTTGAGAAAATGATATACCAATGCAGTTGATGAGTCATGACATTGTCACGATATTATTATTGCCATAACACTAAACATCAACTAGCTGATATTTTTACAAAACCTCTAAGTGAAGAACAATTTGATTTCATAAGAAGAGAATTAGGAATGTTGATATGTCCGAATACATAAACTTATGGAAATTATTTTTCGGACTTTATTGATTGATTGATCAATTTCACTTAATTGCTATGATGATTTTACACAATTACATGTTAGAAATTATGTGTATAAATATAAAAATTTCCATGATGATAAGCATGTTTTGTCTTCATGATCATATTTAAAAATCAATAGCACAGTCTCGTCCGAATGCATGAAAGTCTTAATTTCGTTTTCGGATTCTCTTAAAAATCGGAGTTTCTCGATACATTATCCTCTTCCAGACTTAATAAAGCATATGTCATAACGAGTTTAATTCTCATCATTATTGACATAAGAAATACATCTCTCATACACCTATGTGAAGAATATTCTTTAAAGAAATGGATTTAATAAAATGATTCCTGATTATATGAATGATAGTGTTTTTACTAACAAGGATTCGTTTCTAATACATATCTTGATCCTTGTGAAAATGAAGCAAGATTTAATCTCTCATCAATTTTAACTTCATTTAAAGTAAACTCACAAATAGATGGTGGAGATGCGGGGTAAAAACAGAATTGATATCTCCATGTCATGGTTGCATAATTGACTCACTATTGAAAATGACATGAACCTAGTAAAGGCATCACACTTATGCTCAAAATTCGCTTATATTGTTCTCTTGGTATCACAATTACCATGCTTTTTGTTGATGATAAAGGGGGAGAAATATATGAGTATTAATGCCATGCTTGCATCACCAAGAGATATATGAATTGCTATGCTATGATTGCTATAATTTGCATTATGCCTTGTTTGTATCATGTCAAGATATCAAACAAAAAATCTTACTTCGCAGTTTTACATGTTGATATCTTACAATATGATGAATTGCTACTATTAGCATCATTCAAACTTGTAATGTAAAATTTGAAAATGAATGTCAAGCCTTGACATCATCCTCAGAGAGATACATCATGATGGGAGTATTGATAAGTTTAAATGATTTTAACTTATCAATATGTCTCTTGAATTCAAAGGTTTTGAATTCAAGAATGACTTATCTTAAGTATGGCATATAGACATGGGGAGTTAAGGTTAACTCCATTATCAATTGATTGTCATCATCAAAAAGGGGGAGATTGTTGAATCTCGGATTTTGATGATGAAGTCAATTGTCATTTGTTATCTAGTCTATATGTTGAGATAAGTGTACAGGATTAACTACGATGAAAGTAAGATATGCAGCAGGAGTTGCGCCGGAGTCAAGACAATGATCACGTTGGGAGTTCGAGAGTTCGACGGAAATTCGGACAGTCGTCGGAGGTTCTGCGGGAACTAATCCGAGAAGTCCATGAGTTTGCCAAAGAAGCTCGTCGGAACTCGCCAAGTGGATCATCGCAAGTCCAGGAGTTTGCCAGAAGTCCGCAAGAGCATCACCGAGGGTTCATCGGATGATCGACGGAAGTTCGCCGGAAGCTCGCCAGAAGAAGCGATTGATGCACCAGAGCAAGTTGCAGTAAATGTCTTAGGAAATATCGTAGTTAGCACAATGATTAAGTTGGAACTGGGAGGTGATCCCATTAACTTAATCTTGGGGCAATTGGGCCCTTGAAAAATCCAAATTGGGCTGAATGGATCAACCCATTCGGACCCTGATTTCTGCCAGGCGGTTGAACCGCCCCAGCCAGGCGGCGGCACCGCTTGGGCTCAGTCTTCGAGCGAGACTGGGCGGTGCAACCGCCCCTGACAGGAGGTGGCACCGCCCAGAGGCTCATTCTTCGAGCTCTGCCAGGCGGTGCAACCGCCAGATCCCAGAATTTCAGGAATTGATAGTTTTGAGCTCGGAATTCAAACTTGGTTGGGGCCTATAAATACCCCACCCTTTCAGCACTGAAAGGGCACTCAAACACACCGAAATCCTGATCTTATTCTATGATTTTTAGAGCTCAAAATTGTTGTAAAGGCCAAAAGTTCTTCTCCCTCTTTTCTTCCAAGTTCTGATCTTTAAAGAGAGGAGAGAAAATTCTGTACGGGTTGTCTCCTAAGCCCGTCAAAAGGAGTGAAACTGTAAAAGGGTGGTTGGCCTTCGCCTATTGAAGGAAGGCCTCTAGTGGACGTCGGTGACCTCGTCGGTGGAGGAAGCCAAAAGTGGATGTAGGGCAAGATTGACCGAACCACTCTAAATCTCGGTTTGCATTTACTTTGAGCATATTATCTTTACTGCAAACCTCCTCAAAAGCTTACTGCTTTCTACGCATATACGATTGGGTTTCAAGCTTTGCACTTTTCGAATCGACGTTTAGACGTAAATCAATTTTATCGTACGATCATCATATTTCAGTTTGCGGTTACGTTTTGATTTCTATCATAACTGCAAACTACCTTTATATCCTTGCTTTAACTATATCTCGCTTAATTAAGTGATTTATGAATCAGCATTTAGACGTAAATCAATTTTTTCGTATGAATATCATATTTCAGTTTGCGCCTACTATCTGATTTGAACCATAACTGCAAACTGCATTTATATCTTTGCTGCATCTCGCTTAATCAAAAGTTAAAGTGATTTACAAATCGGCTTTCTTACTAAAATTACTTTTATCGAACGAACGTAGTGCTCTTGATCCTAACAAGAAGCTAAAAACCTAAACAACTTACCACTTGAAAAACTAATTGGTTCGTTGATGACATATGAAATGGTGCACAATGCATATGATAAACATGATGAACAAAACAACATTTCAAAGAACAGGAAGGATTTGGAACCCTGGACAAATGAATACCACTTGAGCGATGACTCAAGTGATGAGGACAATGATGAACTTGAACTTCAAACACTAAATCTCATTAAGTTTATTAAACAAAAATCTAAAATAAACAATGAACTTGAATGGAGGAAGAGGCCAAAGAAGAAGAACACAAAGTGGGATGAATCGAGCTCCTCCGAAGACGAGGAGAAAATCAAGAAAAGTGAGGTGGCAAACTACACCTTAACCGCTTTCAATGATAAGGTAATCAAAATCCCCCTAATTTATTTTGAAATTACTTGATGCTTTCATGATGTATTTTCTTTTTTACTCTAGAATTAATTTTCTTGAAAATTATATATTTAAAAATAAAAATACAAAAATTATGATCATGCTAGTAATTTTGAAAATGATAATATTACATATTTTATGATAAACAAACAAAATGATTTTAATTGAAAATATGAAATCATGGTTAAGAAGTAATAATGTGTGTCATGTTTGATTAACATTGTTGAATGAAATCATGTTTGATTTGAAGTAATGCATAATGATGTAATGAAAATATTAAATATTTTTTATACAATGATTGACAATTTTATGCATGAGATTTTAAGTTATATATGATGATAAGCATGTGTTATTTTCATGTGTATTTGAAAAACATATGGCAAAACCGTGTCCGAATGCATGAAAGTGTTAAATTTTATTTTCAAATTTTCTTGACCATAACAATACATTTTTGAGAATCTATTGATCTTGATGGTTTTATGATGAAATTCATTTTTCGATCCTAAATGTTGATGCATGTTTTTATTTAACATAAATGAAAAAGCATGCTAATATGAAATCAAATACTTAAAAAAAGGGGGAAAAATATATTATCAATGAAATCATGAATCTACCTATGTTATGAATTTTGTGAACCATAAAAGTAATTTTGATGATTTAAATTTGAAATGAGTTTTATCAAAATCATGATATTGATTTCTTGGAATAACATGAGATTACCTTTTATGATCATTTTGATTCATGGAATTTTGGATTCATGACTTGGTCTTACATTTGTTTATGAGATGGTTGAAATCTTCATACCTTTGAATTCTTCCCTTCTCCTTTTAATTTTTGAATTTATGCATGTTATATGTTGAAGATTTAAAACCATGTTTTGGTATCATGCATATCTAAGAAATATTAATGTGACAAATTGAATGAGTTGAAAATGAATGATGATTTTTCTCTTGAATATAACTTGTGATATTTTTTATATAAATCATCATTTTGATTTCTCGACATTCGATACATGAGATTTTATTATAAATCAAAATTTCTCATTAATTGATCTTTTACGATTTTACTTGATATTCTCTTGAGAGGAGATTTTCTAAATGATTCATGATTTTTCCTTGTGAGTTATTGGAGTTATTACTTGATTTTCTTTTAAAACAAGATCTCTTCTTTGTACTCCTATGATTTTTCTTGATATTTTATTTAAAGAAGATATTTACTATATGAATCATGTCTTTTGGTATTCAAATGATTTTATCCTTCATGACATGATTTCTTTGTATTTATGGCTTGCATGGCTTGAATGTTTTGGTATAATGCATGCAATGATGAAATATTCATGAAGTTAAAATGATGTATGCAATACTTATGATAATGATGTACATGATGTATTTATTGCATATGATATGTATAATGAATGCTTTAAATGATGAATGTTTGGCATCATGATCAACATGTTAATAAATGCTTAAAAATTTTAATGTTTGAGTATCATATATGATATGCCTATTAATGATGATTGATTTATTTTTCGGTATCATGCATGAAAAATAAGGTTTTTGAAATTGTGTATGTTTTAATTTGAATATATAATGATGCATAAATAAGATTGATACTTACCTTTGTCATAATATGAAAATTGATATAAGGGTCTTCTCTTCTTTTTGACAATGACAAAGGGGGAGCAAGAATTTCTAGCGTGGACATCATGAAAAGAGGCAAACTAGCTAGCTTGCACAATTCAAGATGAAAGCAAAAATTGCACTTCTCAAATGAGAAGATGCAAATGTAACATTTGCCAAATTGTTTGCTTGCCTCATGTAAAACATTATCTCTTGCTAGTTTGGCATTTTGCTAGCTTGCACTTTGCAAAGAAAGCAAAAATGGCACTTCTCAAAAGTTAAGAAAGAGCTTGTTATCTTGAACATCACAAGCTTGCCTAACTTAAGAAACAAAAATTGCAAAAGTGCTATCTTGCCTATCTCAAGAAGCAAAACTTGCAACTTGCACATTGCAATAGGAAGCAAGAATCATGAGCTTACACAAGAAAGCTATCTTGCATTTGCTTTCGAAATTTTTGCTAGATTGTATATTGTGAAACTTGCATATCGTAAAAATTGCTAGCTTGCAGTCTAAAGAGAAGCAAAAAGTTGCTATCTCAAAAGAAGCAAATGTGCTATCTTGCCTATCTCAAGAGGTAAAAATGCTAACATGCACATCTAGCAAAACTTGACAAATTTGCATATTTCAAGAAGCAAGAGTTGCTTTCTTGAACATCTCAAAACTACTAGCTTGCATGTTCTAAAATATTATAAAATTTGCTAGCTTGATGTTGTGGAACTTGCTATCTTACTACCTTGCATATCTATGATGATAGCAAAATTGCATGATGATACTATGTTTTTCATGCAATGATGGAACTTATATTACAAACACAAAAAATAGTTGTACTTCTCTTTTTTGTTGATGACAAAGGGGGAGAAGTATGTTTGATGACATGACATGTTATGCATAAGTTTATGCATTTGTTCATGATGACGTTTTATAAGTATTCATGATGAATATTGCAATGACTTGAATTCAGTTAGAATTCTAGGTTCTATCAATACGGCATATTGTTAGGGGGAGTTTGTTTAAACTCTGGGAGTTAAGTTTAACTCCGTCATCAATTGGTTGTCATCATCAAAAAGGGGGAGATTGTTGAATCTCGTATTTTGATGATGAAACCAATTGATAATTGTGTTTATATTTTAATCTACGTTTTGAGTGACACGGGATGCTTCGATCATGATGAGACAATTAAAGTAGGAAAAATCATGTTGTGCCGGAGGAACATGTCAGAAGATTAGACGTCGGGCCGATGGATCAGTCGACGTATCGACAGAAGGCTTCGGGTCGTGGACTTGGGCATTGGGCCAAGAAGAGCGGGTATTGCACCAAGGATATCAGAGTTGCGGAGTCAACTGGCCGATTGGGCAATAGGCCGCAGGAGAGGACGATGCGCCGAAGAATCGGATGAAGCGTCGAGGGACCAATGACATGCCAGACAACTTAGTTAATTGCTTAGGATTAATTGTCTCGATCGAATTTTTGTTTTAAGTGTGCAGGATTAACTACGATGAAAGTAAGACATGCAGCAGGAGTTACGCCAGAGTCAAGACTATGATCACATTGGGAGTTCGAGAGCTCGACGGAAGTTCGGACGGTCATTGGAGGATCTACGGGAACAAATCCGAGAAGTCCAGGAGCTTGCCAAAAGAAGCTCGTCGGAACTCACCAAGTGGATCGTCGCAAGTCCAGGAGTTTGCCGGAAGTCCGTAGGAGCATCACTGGAGGTTCGTCGGATGTTCGCCGGAAGTTCGCCGGAAGCTTGCCGGAAGAAGCGATCGATGCACCAGAGCAATCTGTAGTAAATGTCTTAAGAATTGTCATAGTTAGCATATATATTAAGTTAGGAATGGGAGGTGATCCCATTAACTTAATCTTGGGGCAATTGGGCCCTTGAAAGACCCAAATTGTGCCAAATGAATCAGCCCATTGGACCTAGATTACTTGGCCAGAGGTGGAACCGCTTGGGTCGGCGGTGGCACTGCCTAGGGCTCAGTCTCCGAGCTCTGGCTGGGCAGTGCAACAACCTTTGACAGAGGTGCAACCGCCCTAGTTAAGTGGTGGCACCGCCTGAGCTCGGTCTCCGAGCTCTGGCAGGAGGTGCAACCACCCCTGACAAGCGGTAGCACTGCCCAAAGGCTCAGTCTCTGACCTCTACCAGGCGGTGCAACCGCCAGATCCCGGAATTCCGGGAATTGACAGTTTTGAGCTCGGAATTCAAACTGGTTTGGGGCCTATAAATACCCCACTCTTTCAGCAATGAAAGGGAACTAAAAAACCACCGAAATCCTGATCTTACTCTATGAGTTTTCGAGCTCAAAAGTGTTGTATGAGTTAAAAGTTCTCCTTCCTCTTTTCTTCCAAGTTTTGATATGTCAAGAGAGGAAAGAAAATTCTGTAAGGGTTGTCTCCTAAGCCCATCAAAAGGAGTGAAACTGTAAAAAGGTGGTTGGCCTTCGCCTATTGAAGGAAGGCCTCTAGTGGACGTCGGTGACCTCATCGGTGGAGGAAGCCAAAAGTGGATGTAGGTCAAGATTGACCGAACCACTCTAAATCTTGGTTTGCATTTACTTTGAGCATATTATTTTTACTGCAAACCTCCTCAATAGCTTACTGCCTTCTACGCATTTACGATCGTGTTTCAAAGTTCAGTATTTTCCGAATCGGCGTTTAGACGTAAATCAGTTTTATCATACGAACATCATATTTCAGTTTATGCTTACATTCTAATTTCCATAATAACTGCAAACTTCCTTCATAGACTTGCTTTAACTACATCTTGCTTGATCATAAGTTAAAGTGATTTACGAATCGGCTTTTCTACCGAAATCGCTCTTATCGTACGAACGCAGTTTTAATCGTCGAAAGTTTTCCGCTGCACTAATTCACCCCCCCCCCCCCCACCCCTCTTAGTGCTCTTGATCCTAACAGAGACCACCGGCATCCACTATCGATCTTCCTTTAATAGGCGAAGATCAACCTCCTTACAACCCTCTTCTCCTTTTACCGGGTTTAGGAGACAACCCTTATAAGCACTCACTCCTCTCTTACAGAATTCTAAACTTAGAGTGGAGGAGGGAATTTCTCAAGAGATTGCAGCAATGTTTTCTCACTTTTAAATTCTCTATGCTTGTGTGTGTTAACCAGGGATGAGAGAGCTATTTATAGCCTAAAAACATCTCATCCTGGGTTTCTTGGGTCTGGGCGATACCACCGTTTGTGCTGGGCGGTACCACCGCTAGTGTCAGTCTGACACTGACATTGCACTGGGTGGTTCCATTGCCCGGTCTGGCGGTACCACCACCTGACATTGGTCGGTACCACCGCCTAGACTAGTGGTACCACCGCCTGTAGCCTCTCGGACGCTATGTCTGGGCAGTACCACCGCCTGACATGGTGTCGGAGATTGTGCCATGACGGTGTCATGTCTTGGGGCATTGTTTGGGCTTTTCATTGGGCCCAGCACAGTTCTTACATGGGCCCAATTAGCCCATAATTAGGTTGGCCCAATTTTAAATCTAAGATATACTTAAGCTAAACAAGTCTGTAAGTCTTGGTTTCTTCCAGCGAGCTTCCGACGATCTTCCGACAATCTCTCGGCAATGTTCTAGCGAACTCCCAACAAGCTCCTAGACTTCACGATGATCTTCTTAGCAAGTTCCGATGAGCGTCTCTGGCAAGCTCCAAGACTTCTCGGCTAGTTCCGACAGAACTTCCGACGAACTCTCGAACTCCCAATGAAATCGCGTCCTTAACTCCGGGACTTCATTTTGCTTCATGACTTGCTATCGTAGTTAATCCTACAAATGTAAAACATACTTTGATCTAGATAATTAATACTAAGCATTAATTATGTTGTCTGGCATGTCATTGGTCCCTCGACGCTTCATCCGATTCTTTGGCGCAACGTCCTCTCTTGCAATTTATTGCGCAATTGGTCAATTGACTCCACAACTCTGATATCCTTGGCACAATATCTGCTCTTCTTGGCCCGATGCCCGAATCCATAGCCCGAAGCCTTATGTCGATACGTCAACCGATCCTCCAGCCTGACATCCGATCTTCTGACATGTTTTTCTCTAGCACAACATGATTCTTCCTTCTTTAATTGTCTCATCCTGATCGAAGCATCCTGCGTCACTCAAAACACAGATCAAATCATAAATATTTATCAATTGGTTTCATCATCAAAATATGAGATTCAACAATTTTCTCCTTTTTCATGATGACAACCAATTGATGATAGAGTTAACCTTAACTCCCCCCTATCAATATGCCATATTGATAGAACCTTAAATTCAAGTTGAATTCAAGTTATTGTAAATTTCATCATGAATATTTGTAACACGTCATCATGCATAACATGATCATACTTCTCCCCCTTTGTCATCAACAAAAAGAAATGTCCCTTTTATGTGTTTGGACATACAAGTTTAAATCATTTAATAAAAATAATCTTCATTTTTATAATCATGTAAGCTAGCAATAATTTTACAATATTTTAAAACATGCAACCTAGCAATTTTGAGATGTTCAAGAAAGCAACTCTTGCTTCTTGAAATATACAAGTTTGTAAATTTTGCTAGATGTGCAAGTTAATATTTTTTGCTTCTTGAGATAGGCAAGATAGCACTTCTTAGTGATGTTCCAGATAGCAAGTTCTTCTCCTTGCAATATGTAAGCTAGCAAATATTTGCTTCCTTTGCAATGTTTGAGCTAGTAGTATTTCTCCCCCTTTGTCTTTGTCAAAAAGAAGGGAAGAATACAATGTTGTAATTCTTTTCCCTTTACATCAATTTTCAAATCATGATAAAGTTGTTGTATCAATCTATTTTTCAATATGTTTGTGCATCATAATAGTTTCAAATTAAAACATGCACAATTTTAAAACCTTACATTTCATTTTTCATGCATGATATAAAAAAAAATAAATCAATCATCATTATGATCATATCATACATGATACTCAGAAGCTAGCAAATTTTATATTACTTTAGAGCATCAAAACAATATCATGAGTATTTCATGCATAATTTCATTTCATCACATTCATTTTATCTCATCAAGAAGAATTAACTGGGTGATGAATACAAGGGGTTATACAAAAATAAATCAAGTCATAAGAGATAAGATCATGTAAATACCAAAAGACATGATTCATATATTAAATCTCCTATTAAATAAAATATCAAAAAAATTGTAGGAGTACAAAGAAGAGATCTTGATTAAAAAAAATCTCATGTAAGTCCAAGAAATCAAGATCATGATTTTGATAAAACTCATTCAAATTCAAATCATCAATATCATCAAAATCTCAATATTTCTTTCAAGAGATTCAAAATAGCATAAATAATTTTATTGGTCTCTTAATGAAAAATTGATAAGATAAGAAAAAGCAAATTTTCAAGAAAAATGCTTTCCTCCTTTTGTTTCAACTTATTGATTGATTTCATACATGTATGTTCTTTTCTTTCAAATTCATGCATCATTCATTAACACAAAAAAAAGAACTTTCAAAAAATTACAAAAACTATCATGCATAAGTTCGAAATATAAACTCATTAAGCATGCTTTCAAATCATCATTACATCAAAATTATCATGACAAAAAAAAATAACACATTAAACATAGGATTAATCATTAGATTTAAATCTAACATTTAGTTGTATTTTCATCATTAAAACATCAAGCATGATTTCATAAGGCATTCAAAATCATTTTGTTTGTTTATCATGAAACATGCATTTGTCATTATCATTTTCAAAATTACTAGCATGATAAGCATGATTCTAATTTTTTTAGCATTTTCATTATATTATTTAAACATGTAATTTTTAAGAAAAATAATTAAACTAAATTAAAAATAACTTATTTAAAAGCATCATGTAATTTTGAAATAAATTAAGGGAGTTTCATTTACCTCATCATCAAAAGTTGTTAAGGCGTAGTTTGCCACCTTGCCTTTGTTGATTTTCTCCTCGTCTTCGAGGGAGCTTGATTCATCCCAAAGTGCTTCCTTCTTCTTGCGTTCGTAGCAAGTAGTTGCGTTCTTTTTACTTTGGTTCTTTAACTTTTGTTTCATGAACTTTTTAAATTTCATAGTGAGGAGTTCATGTTTACCATCACTTAAGCTTATGCTCAAGTGGTCTTTGATTACTCATAGTCCAAAATCCTTCATGTTCTTTGGAAGGTTGTTCTTGAGTTCTTCAAGTGCATTAAACGTCATTTAATAGGTCATTAAAGACCCTATTAGTTCTTCAATCGGAAAGGTATTCAAATTTTTTAATTCTTGAATTGCCGTTACTTTTGAATCCCAATTCTTATTAAGAGAATGTAAAATTTTGTTTACAATTTCAAAATCCAAAAAACTTCTACCAAGTGCTTTTAAACCATTGATGATCCGTAAAACGGGTGTACATGTTTCTAATGGTTTCGCTTGGTTTCATATGAAACAGTTCAAAATCGTGCATCAAAAAATTAACTTTAGAATCCTTAACACTACTTGTGCCTTCGTGTGTGGTTTCAAGAATGTGCCAAATATCGAAAGTCGTTTCGCATAAAGAAACCCGATTAAACTCAATTTTATCTAAGGCACAAAATAGAGCATTCAAAGCTCTAGCATTTAAAGAAAAAATCTTCTTCTCCAAACCATTCCAATCTTTCATTGGAAGAGAAGACCTTTTAAAACTGGATTCGATAATATTCCATAAGTTCAAATCCAAAGAAAGCAAGAAAACTCTCATTCGAGTTTTCCAATATTTGTAGTCCATTCTATTGAAAAAGGGAGGACAAAAAAGAGAGTGACCCTCTTGAAAGTTGAAAAGTGCTAGTTCTCTTTGGGTGTTAAACCAAATGAGAAAATGAGGCTCTAATACCAATTGTTAGGAACGGGGTCGGCAATAAGGAGGGCGGTGAATTAGTGCAGCGGTAAAATAACGTCGGTTTAAAAACTTCGTTGTGATAAAACCGATTTCATAAAGATGTTAACTTGAAATTGTATAGAAACATAATGAAGAAGGAATTCAATTTGCAATAGTGATAAATAGCAAGAAGTAAATACAAACCAGATTTTAGAGTGTTTCAGTCATCGTGACCTACATCCACTTCGTCGATTCCTCTTCCGTTGAGGCCACCGACATCCACTATCGATCTTCCTTTAATAGGCAAAAATTAATCTCCTTCTTACACCCCTCTTCTCCTTTTACCGAGTTTAGGAGACAACCCTTACAAGCACTCACTCCTCTCTTACATAATTCTAAACTTAGAGTGGAGGAGGGAATTTCTCAAGAGATTGCAGTAGTGTTTTCTCATTTTTAAATTCTCTATGCTTATGTGTGTTAACTAGGGATGAGAGGGGTATTTATAGGCTTCAAGTAGATTCAAACTTGGAGCCTAAAAATATCTCATCCCGTGTTTCTTGGGTCCAGGCGGTACCACCGCTTGTGTTGGGCGGTACCACCGCTAGTGTCAATCTGACACTAACACTGCACTGGGCAGTAACACTGCCCAGTCTGGCGGTACCACCACCTGACACTGGGTAGTACCACCACCCAGACTAGCGGTACCACCGCTTGCAGCCTCTCGGAGGCTGTGTTTGGACAGTACCACCGCTTGACACAGCCTCGAAGATTGTGCCACGACGGTGTCACCTCTTAGGGCACTATTTGGGCCTTTTCATTGGGCCCAACACAGTTCTTACATGGGCCCAACTAGCCCATAATTGGGTTGGCCCAATTCCAAACCTAATTACGTGCTAACTACAAAATCTAAGACATACTTAAACTAAACAAGTCTGTAAGTCTTGGTTTCTTCCGATGATCTTCTTGCAAACTTCCGACATTCTCTCGGCAATGTTCCAGCGGACTCCCGGTAAGCTCCTAGACTTCACGATGATCTTCTTGGAGAGTTCCGATGAGCGTCTCTGGCAAGCTCTAAGACTTCTCAGTTGGTTCCGACAGAACATCCGACGACCGTCCGAACTTTCGACGAACTCTCGAACTCCCAACGAAATCGTGTCCTTGACTCCGGGACTTTATTTTACTTCATGCCTTGCTATCGTAGTTAATCCTGTACATGTAAAACACACTTCGATCTAGAGAATTAATACTAAGCATTAATCATGTTGTCCGGCATGTCATTGGTCCATCGATGCTTCGTCCGATTCTTTGGCGCATCGTCCTTTCTTGTGGCCTATTGCCCAATCGGCCAGTTGACTTCGTAACTCCGATATCCTTGGCGCAATATCCACTCTTCTTGGCCTGATGCTCGAATCTATGGCTCGAAGCCTTCTATTGATACGTCGACCGATCCTCCGGCCCAACGTCCAATCTTCTGACATGTTTTCCTCCGGCCCAACATGATTCTTCCTACTTTAATTGTCTCATCCTGATCGAAGCATCCTGCGTCACTCAAAACGCAGATCAAATCATAAATACTTATTAATTGGTTTCTTCATCAAAATACGAGATTCAACACCTACTTCACTCGAAACACAGATTAAATCATAAATACTATCAATTGGTTTCATCATCAAAATATGAGATTCAACAATCTCCCCCTTTTTTATGATGACAACCAATTGATGACGGAGTTAACCTTAACTCTCAGAGTT
The DNA here is from genome assembly GCF_036884655.1 of Musa acuminata AAA Group. Lineage (NCBI taxonomy): Eukaryota > Viridiplantae > Streptophyta > Magnoliopsida > Zingiberales > Musaceae > Musa > Musa acuminata. The sequence goes on from NC_088357.1 coordinate 24,141,687, forward strand.
TAAATAAACTCCCCCTATCAATATGTCATATTGATAGAACTCTTGGATTCAACAATCCAAGCAATATGTTATCATAAACTTATGCATAACATCATTATACTTCTCCCCCTTCGTCATCAACAAAATGGAGAAGTTCCAACTATCAAGTGTTTGAGATATCATGTCAAATCGTTGCATAATAAACATAATCTTCAGTTTTATTATCATGCAATTTGTAAGCTAGAAAATTTAGCAAGTGTTACATCATATTAGAACATACAAGCTATAAAGTTTTATATATGCAAGGTAGTAAGATAGCAAATTTCCAACATACAAGCTAGCAAAAATTTCGAAAGCAAATGCAAGATAGCTTTCTTGTTGAAGTGTGTAAGCTAACATTTATTGCTTCCTTTTGCAATATGCAAGTTGCAAATTTTGCTTCTTGAGATAGGCAAGATAGCAAGTTTTACATCATGCAAGCTAGTAAATTTTTCATCACTTTACAACATGCATAATCACCTAATCATCATTAATTTTAAAGATGTGCAAGATTGCAAATTATGCAAGTTTGTATTTTTGCTTCTTAAGATAAGCAATATATCCATTTTTTTGTGATGTTCAAGATAGCAAGCTCTTTCTTCTCTTTTGAGAAGTGTCATTTTTGTTTCCTTTGCATAGTGCAAGCTAGCAAAATTTTACATTATTTTACAACATGCAAGCTAGCAATTTGACAAGTGTTACTTCTCTTTGAAGTATGAAGGCTAGCAAGTTTTTTAAAAAATAATGCAAGATAACAAGCTAGCAAGATACATTGTTTTACATGAAGCAAGCTAACAAGTTTTGCATCTTCTTAACTTATGCAAGCTAGCTAGCAAGCTAGCTATCTCCCCCTTTGTCATTATTAAAAAGAATGGAAGAATACAATTTTGTATCTCTTTTTCCCTTTACATCAATTTCTAAACCATGATAAAGGTAAATAATATAGATGAAAAATCAAGTCATGAATGTCAAAACAATTTTTCATCATGAATATTACATCATTGCATGCATCATTATCATAAGTTAAAGCATTGCATGCATAATATCAAATCATCATTCATAATTATATCAATATTTCAATCATTATTTCAATCATAAAAAATGAAAGATCGAGTCTAAAATTCAAGAAATCAAGAGAAACCATGATTCATTTTAACAAATCTCCTCTTAAATAATTAACGAAAAGAATTCTTAGGAGATCATGATATAGATAAAATTCATTTAATCTTGTAGGAGAACAAGATCTCAATTTATGCATATAAAATCTCTCAATTCATTATGAATCATAAAAATTATAATTCAAAAAATTATGATTCACATCATATGCAATACATCACATACATCATCATAATAAAAAGCATAAGTATTGCATGCATCATTCCAAATCATAAATATTTCACATCATGATAGTATCAATTTGTCAAGTTACATCCTACCATGCATGATCATAACTTCTTCCCCTTTTATCATTATAAACAAGAAAGAATAAGGGAAGAACATAATAGTGTAAAATATTTCAATCATTTCAAGGCATACAAGCTATAAAATACCAATACAAAGAAATCATATCATGAAAGATAAGACCACTTGAATACCAAAAGACATGATTCATATAGTAAATCTCTTCTTTAAATAAAATACCAAGAAAAAATCGTAGGAGTACAAAGAAGAGATATTCAAAAAATATCTCAAATAATAAATCCAAGAACTCACACGAAAATTCATGATTCATTTAGAAAATTTTCTCTTAAGAAAATACCAAGTAGAATCGTAGGAGAATGATTAATGAAAAATCTTGATTCATAATAAATCTTAATTTATAAATATCAAGGAATCAAAATCATGATTTGGATTAAAAAAAATTTATTCAAATTAAAATTATCAAAATCACTTTCATAGTTCAAGAGATTCAAAATAATATAAATAGATTTATCAATCTCTTCTTTTTGAAAATTGATGAAGAAGAGAAAAAGAAAATTTTCAAAGAGAAAGCTTTCTTCTTTTTGGTGTTTCAATTCATAAGATTGATTTCATAGAAGCATGCCTTTTTCATTTATACCAAATAAACATGCATCAACGTTTAAAACAAAGGTTCAAGATTTATCACAAAAATCATCAAGATCAAAAAGTGTAACAAATAATTCTAAATCATATAATTTCAAATCATTACTTCAAATCCTCATGTATAAAATAAAATCATCAAGATATACATTATTGCTTATTAAAACATACATAGGATTTATCTTAAGTATTAGATTTAAGTCTAACATTTTGTTCATTTATCAAAAAAATGATCATTTTCAAAATTACTAGCATGATCCCTATTTTTTAGCATTTTCATTACATCATTGAACATGCAATTTTCAAAAAGAGATTTATATAATTTTTTAAATTAAATTAAAAACAACTCATGAAGAACATCAAGTAATTTAAAAGTAAACTAAGGGAGTTTCGTTTGATTTGTTTACCTCATTGTCGAGAGCCACTAAAGTGAAGTTCGTTGTTTCGTCTTCATTGGTTTGCTTCTCCTCTTCGGATGCACTTGATTCGTCCAAGATTATTTCCTTCTTCTTTTTAAGTTTATTTTTAATTTTTTATTCTTGTTTTAAAATTTTCATGAGGAGTTCAAGTTCACCATCACTAGCTTATGCTCGAGTGGTCTTCAATTGTTCTAAGTTTGAAATCCTTCCTGTTCTTTACAAGGTGGTTCTCGAGTTCGTTTTATACCATATTAGCCATTTCTTAGGTCACTAAAAATCCAATTAGTTCTTCAAGTGAAAAATTATTAAGATCTTTTGCCTCTTGTATTATGGTTACTTTCGGATCTCAACTCTTATTAAGATAAGGTAAAATTTTGTTTACAAGTTCAAAATCCAAAAAACTTCTACCAAGTGCTTTTAAACCATTGAGGACATCCGTAAAACGGGTGTACATGTCAACAACGGTTTTGCTGTTGAATCTCGGATTTTGATGATGAAGTCAATTGTCATTTGTTATCTAATCTATATGTTGAGATAAGTGTGCAAGATTAACTATGATGAAAGTAAGATATGCAATAGGAGTTGCGCCGGAGTCAAGACAATGATTACTTTGGGAGTTCGAGAGTTCGACGGAAGTTCGGACAATCGTCGGAGGTTCTACGGGAACAAATCCGAGAAGTCCATGAGCTTGCCAAAGAAGCTCGTCGGAACTCGCCAAGTGGATCGTCACAAGTCTAGGAGTTTGCCGGAAGTCCGTAGGAGCATCACCGAGGGTTCATCAAATGATTGACGGAAGTTCACCGGAAGCTCGTCGGAAGAAGCGATTGACGCACCGGAGCAAGTTGCAGTAAATGTCTTAGGAAATATCGTAGTTAGCACAATAATTAAGTTAGAAATGATAGGTGATCCCATTAACTTAATCTTGGGGCAATTGGGCCCCTGAAAAACCCAAATTGGGCCGAATGGATCAACCCATTCGGACCCTGATTTCTGCCAGGCGTTTGAATCGCCCCAGCCAAACGGTGGCACTGCCTGGGCTCAATCTCCGAGCGAGACTGGGCAGTGCAACCGCCCCTAACAGGAGGTGGCACCGCTTGAGCTCGGTCTTCAAGCTCTAGCAGGAGGTTCAACCGCCCTTGACAGGAGGTGGCACCGCCCAGAGGCTCAGTCTTCGAGCTCTGCCAGGCGGTGTAACCGGCTCAGTCAGGCGGTGCAACCGTCAGATCCCGGAATTTTGGGAATTGACAGTTTTGAGCTCGGAATTCAAACTGGGTTGGGGCCTATAAATACCCCACCCTTTCAGCACTGAAAGGACACTCAAACACACCGAAATCCTGATCTTATTCTGTGATTTTTAGAGCTCAAAATTATTGTAAAAGCTAAAAGTTCTTCTCCCTCTTTTCTTCCAAGTTCTGATCTTTAAAGAGATGAGAGAAAATTCTGTAAGGGTTGTCTCCTAAGCCCATCAAAAGGAGTGAAACTGTAAAAGGGTGGTTGGCCTTCGCCTATTGAAGGAAGGCCTCTAGTGGACGTCGGTGATCTCGTCGGTGGAGGAAGCCAAAAGTGGATGTAGGTCAAGATTGACCGAACCACTCTAAATCTCGGTTTGCATTTACTTTGAGCATATTATCTTTACTGCAAACCTCCTCAAAAGCTTACTGCTTTCTGCGCATATATGATTGGGTTTCAAGCTTTGCACTTTCCAAATTGGCATTTAGATGTAAATCAATTTTATCGTACGATCATCATATTTCAGTTTCCATTTCCGTTTTGATTTCTATCATAACTTGAAACTGCCTTTATATCCTTGCTTTAACTGCATCTTACTTAATCAAGTGATTTACGAATCAGCATTTAGATGTAAATCAGTTTTTTTATACGAATATCATATTTCAGTTTGTGCCTACTATCTGATTTGAACCATAACTGCAAACTGCATTTATATCTTTGCTGCATCTCGCTTAATCAAAAGTTAAAGTGATTTACGAATCGGCTTTCTTACTAAAATCACTTTTATCGAACGAATGCAGTTTTTTTTTAATCGTAGAAGGTTTTCCGCTGCACTAATTCACCCCCCCCCCCCCCCCTCTTAGTGCTCTTGATCCTAACAATTGGTATCAGAGCGGGGTTAACTCTCAAATGGATTAAAACCCAAGAGAGATGGCATACGCCGGAAACCAAGAGGGCCATTCTATTACACGTCCACCAATGTTTAATGGGACGGACTACACCTATTGGAAGACCCAAATGAGGATCTTTCTTATTTCTATGGATTTTGAACTTTGGAATCTTATCGAAAGTGGTTTTTGAAGTCTTCTCTTCCAATGATCGATTGGATTGAATTAGAGAAGAAGGCTTTTGCTCTTAATGCAAAGGCTATGAATGCCTTATTTTGTGCACTTGATAAAAACGAGTTCAACCGTGTTTCGGTTTGTGAAACTGCATTTAATATTTGGCACACACTCGAAGTGACTCACGAAGGCACAAGTAGAGTGAAAGAGTCAAAAATCAATCTTTTGATATATTCTTTCGAACTTTTCCGGATGAAACTAAGTGAGACTATTGGCGACATGTTTACCTGTTTCACGGATGTCGTCAACGGCCTAAAAGGACTCGGAAAAAGTTTTTCGGATTTTGAGCTCATAAATAAGATTCTAAGATCCCTTCCTAAAAGTTGGGGTCTTAAAGTCACTGCTATTCAAGAGGCGAAAGATCTAAACAACTTCCCTCTTGAAGAACTAATCGGGTCATCAATGACCTACGAGATGACCTGCAAAGCTCATGAAGAGCAAGAAGACATCCTTCCAAAGAACAGGAAGGATATGGCACTCAGAACTTTAGAAGACCACTTGAGGGAAAACTCAAGTGATGAGGACTATGACGATGACTTGGCACTTCTAACAAGAAAATTTTAAAAATTCATTAAAAGAAACAAGTTTAAGAATGACACAAAAAATAAACTTGAACCCAAGAAGGACCAAGTTATTTGCTACGAGTGCAAAAAGTCGGGACACTACAAAAGTGATTATCCCCAAGTCAAAAAGAGAACATCAAAGAAGAAGGCGCTCAAAACAACGTGGGATGACTCGAGCGCGTCCGAAGAAGAGGAGTCCAATACCGAGCAAGTTGCTCATTACGCCTTAATGGCCATCAGAGAGGAGGTAACGAATTTAATATATGCAGATTTATCATTTGATGAATTATTAAATGTCTTCTATGACTTATTTGATGAATGCAAGATTATTAGTAGAAAATATAAATTGCTAAAAAAGGAGCATGATAGTCTTCCTTGTAATTTTGATAAGTTAAAAACTGAATATCATGATAGTTTAGGTTCATGCATAAAATGCTATGATCTAGAAACTCTCCAAAAGGAAAACTTGCTACTTAAAGACACATTAAAGAAATTCGAGGTTGGTAGCAAGTCTTTGAACATAATCCTTGCAAACAAGGGTCACGTTCCCAAAAGAAGTGGAATCGGATTTGTGAGAAGTCCTCACCAAAATCCAACCTCCTTCATAAAAGGCCCCATCTTACATGTTCGACACCAAAGCAAATACAACTTTTGTTGCAAACTTTGACACAAAACGCATTATTGTCCATTCAAGAAAATTAGTCCGAACAAATTAATTTGGGTTCCTAAAGGAACCATGATAAATTCTATGCAACATGATAAAAAATGTAGATCTATTTTTTAGGCACCCAAAAGCAAATGGGTACCTAAAGTTCATCCTTTCTTGTAAAGACATAAAACATCATAAGCTGGGAGTAAGAAATAATATCCTGCTCTTTGGATTCTCAATATTCATGACCCGAGATCTAAAAAGAACTCGAGATGCTCTCTAGCCTAAATAACAAAAGAGGATTAGAAAATTAAAATTACAAATACGATATAGATACAATCCTATTTGATCCCTCATAATTGGAAACCCATGATTCTCACTTCACATATCTTCTGGATTTTCGAACCCATTGATGACATCCATTCGTTACTTTCGAATCCAACTATATTATGAACTTCCTAAGTTTGTCATGAACTTGCAAGGCTTACCAACTTGAACAATCTGTCACAAACATGTGCACGACATTTAGAGTATGCACGTCACAAGATCTATCTTGATCATGCAAAATTTCTTATCTTACAATGAAAATTCTTACGTAATTATGTAAGTAAAGTTGATTGCTCTAAATGAAAATTCTTCTTAAGTCAAAAACATTCAAATCAGATCACACTGCAGTCAGAACAAGTGCTCACCGCCGACAGGCGGTGGCACCGCCCTAGTTGGAGGTAGCACCTCCGGCTGTCACGTGTTGCAAGCGGTTGCACCGCCCCAGCCAACGGTGCAACCGCTCGTAATTCTGCCTCTTTTTAACCTGAGTTAGGGCCGGTGGTGGAACCGACCCCAACTCACTCCCTTCCCCTCTTTACTCTTCTAAAGCTTCGCCACCTCCATTTCACCCCTCATAGCATCTCAAATACTCCTCATTTTGAAGCAAAAGATCAACAATCTCTCCTTCTATTGAAGATCTCACTAAGGTATTCTTTAAGAACCCCTTAAATTCTATTTTTGATTCATTTCCTCTTGCTCATTACTATCCTCTTAAATAGCAATAGTTATGGGGTCTAGAAGATCCTCAAGGGACAAAGGGAAGAGGAGATTAGTGGAAGATTTTGATCTTACCCTTTTCGATTCAAAATATCATGCTGAAAAGTTTTCCTCTTTCGAACTTAGGAGTGTCAATAAGGGAAAACATGTAGATTTAAATGAACTAAGAGACTTAGAGATAATCCAATGGTTTGCAAACTTAGATCTACTCCCTATTTTATAAATTAGTGAACCCATCTATCCAAGACTTGTTAGACTATTTTACAACAATATACAAGTAGATGAAGAAGAACGAATGTCCACCTATCTCTTAGGACAACACATCTCCATTACGGATAAATTCATTTGCGACATGATAGGCATTCCCCTAAAAAATGGAGGACTTTATTTTAGAGGATCATGGGATGATGAAACTGTTGGGATAACATATGTTGAAGCCTTAGGAACAATTTTCGCCAATTCTAACTTAGCATTTGTTCCTAAAAGTTGTGAACATCTACTACCACTAAACACTAAGGTACTTCATCATATCCTAACTAGCATCATTCTCCCTAAACAATACCATCATGATGAAGTAAGCCAAATAGAATTAGGAACTATGTATTGGATCATGAAAGGACATGACATCTGTCTTGGTTATCTTATCCAGCAAAACATGTTAGAACTATCTAAGAAAGACATGATGCTTCCATATAGTGGTATAATCACTAGAATACTGAAAGCCTATGATATTCCAATACCACCGGAAGAAGAAGTAATAAAAGTAGATAGGTTTAGCATAATAAATAAAAATCTACTTCATCGATTAAGATGTGTTTATAGAAACGGTAACTGGGTTAGAATGCCTAGAAGAACCGATCCCCCCCAACCTGAACCGGAACCGGAAACACCAGTCTTTAGGGGTGCTCAATCTCCTCCGATCTGTCCCTTTGAGAAAACACATTCATTTGAGCAAGCTACTGCATCATCTGTCGAAGATATTGGGATTCGGATGGACCGATTTGAACAAAGACAAGCACGGCTTGAACATCGACAAGATCAAATCCTATCTGAGCTGTAGCAAATTCATCAACAATTTGACTCTTTATTTAGGCACTTTAATTTTTCACCTCCTAAATGAGCTTGTATGTGAACACAGTCACCTATTGTTATTGTAAACTCTTTATGTTACTCACCATGATGCCCTTTGCCTTGATCCTTGACATGGTTACCTGATGTATTTATTTGTGAGCATATGCAGAGTTACAAACATCTCTCATTGTTTAATCTCGTTATTCATTGTCGGATTTTACATTGAAACTAAATGTTTTTATAACTACTTTGAAAACCTTGTGCCTTGGTTTCCATGATAAATATGATTTGAGAAAATGATATACCAATGCAGTTGATGAGTCATGACATTGTCATGATATTATTATTGCCATAACACTAAACATCAACTAGCTGATATTTTTACAAAACCTCTAAGTGAAGAACAATTTGATTTCATAAGAAGAGAATTAGGAGTGTTGGTGTGTCCGAATACATAAACTTGTTGAAATTATTTTTTGGACTTTATTGATTGATTGATCAATTTCACTTAATTGCTATGATGATTTTACACAATTACATGTTAGAAATTATGTATATCAATATAAAAATTTCCATGATGATAAGCATGTTTTGTCTTCATGATCATATTTGAAAATCAATGGCACAGTCTCGTCCGATTGCATGAAAGTCTTAATTTCATTTTCGGATTCTCTTAAAAATTGAAGTTTCTCGATAAATTATCCTCTTCCGGACTTAATAAAGCATATGTCATAACGAGTTTAATTCTCATTATTGTTGACATATGAAATACATCTCTCATACACCTATGTGAAGAATATTCTTTAAAGAAATAGATTTAATAAAATGATTCCTGATTATATGAATGATAGTGTTTTTACTAATAAGGATTCATTTCTAATACATATTTGATCCTTGTGAAAATGAAGCAAGATTTAATCTCTCGTCAATTTTAACTTCATTTAAAGTAAACTCACAAATAGATGGTGGAGATGCGGGGTAAAAACAGAATTGATATCTCCATGTCATGGTTGCATAATTGACTCACTATTGAAAATGACATGAACCTAGTAAAGGTATCACACTTATGCTCAAAATTCACTTATATTGTTCTCCTGGTATCACAATTACCATGCTTTTTATTGATGACAAAGGGGGAGAAATATATGAGTATTAATGCCATGCTTGCATCACCAAGAGATATATGAATTGCTATGCAATGATTGCTATAATTTGCATTATGCCTTGTTTGTATCATGTCAATATATGAGTATTAATGCCATGCTTGCATCACCAAGAGATATATGAATTGCTATGCAATGATTGCTATAATTTGCATCACCAAAAATCTTACTTCGCAGTTTTACATGTTGATATCTTACAATATGATGAATTGCTACTATTACCATCATTCAAACTTGTAATGTAAAATTTGAAAATGAATGTCAAGCCTTGACATCATCTTCAGAGAGATACATCATGATGGGAGTATTGATAAGTTTAAATGATTTTAACTTATCAATATATATCTTGAATTCAAAGATTTTGAAGTCAAGAATGACTTATCTCAAGTATTGCATATAGATAAGGGGGAGTTAAGGTTAACTCCATTATCAATTGATTGCCATCATCAAAAAGGGGGAGATTGTTGAATCTCGGATTTTGATGATGAAGTCAATTGTTATTTGTTATCTAATCTATATGTTGAGATAAGTGTGCAGGATTAACTACGATGAAAGTAAGATATGCAGCAGGAGTTGCGCCGGAGTCAAGACAATGATCACGTTGGGAGTCGAGAGTTCGACGGAAGTTTGGGTAGTCGCCGGAGGTTCTGCGAGAACAAATCCGAGAAGTCCATGAGCTTGCCAAAGAAGCTCGTCGGAACTCGCCAAGTTGATCATCACAAGTCCAGGAGTTTGTCGGAAGTCCGTAGGAGCATCACCGAGGGTTCATCGGATGATCGACGAAAGTTCACCGGAAGCTCGCCGAAAGAAGCAATTGACGCACCGGAGCAAGTTGTAGTAAATATCTTAGGAAATATCATAGTTAGCACAATGATTAAGTTGGAAATGGGAGGTGATCCCATTAACTTAATCTTGGGGCAATTGGGCCCCTGAAAAACCCAAATTGGGCCGAATGGATCAACCCATTCGGACCCTGATTTCTGCCAGGCGGTTGAACCGCCCCAGCCAGGCAGTGGCACCGCCTGGGCTAAGTCTCCGAGCGAGACTGGGCGGTGCAATCGCCCCTGACAGGAGGTGGCACCGCCTGAGCTCGGTCTTCGAGCTCTGGTAGGAGGTGCAACCGCCTCAGTCAGGCGGTGGCACCGCCTGAGCTCGGTCTTCGAGCTCTGGCAGGAGGTGCAACCGCCCTTGACAGGAGGTGGCACCGCCTAGTGGCTCAGTCTTTGAGCTCTGCCAGGCGGTGCAACCGCCAGATCCTGGAATTCCAGGAATTGACAGTTTTAAGCTCGAAATTCAAACTAGGTTGGGGCCTATAAATACCCCACCCTTTCAGCACTGAAAGGGTACTCAAACACACCGAAATCCTGATCTTATTCTATGATTTTTAGAACTCAAAATTTTTGTAAAAGCCAAAAGTTCTTCTCCCTCTTTTCTTCCAAGTTTTGATCTTTAAAGAGAGGAGAGAAAATTCTGTAAAGGTTGTCTTCTAAGCCCATCAAAAGGAGTGAAACTGTAAAAGGGTGGTTGGCCTTTACCTATTAAAGGAATGCCTCTAGTGGATGTCGGTGACCTCGTCGGTGGAGGAAGCCAAAAGTGGATGTAGGTCAAGATTGACCGAACCACTGTAAATCTCGGTTTGCATTTACTTTGAGCATATTATCTTTACTGCAAACCTCCTCAAAAGCTTACTACTTTCTGTGCATATACGATTGGGTTTCAAGCTTTGCACTTTCCGAATCGACGTTTAGACGTAAATCAGTTTTATCATACGATCTTCATATTTCAGTTTGCGTTTACGTTTTGATTTCTATCATAACTGCAAACTGCCTTTATATCCTTGCTTTAATTGCATCTCGCTTAATCAAGTGATTTACGAATCAGCATTTAGATGTAAATCAGTTTTTTCGTACGAATATCATATTTCAGTTTGCGCCTACTATCTGATTTGAACCATAACTGCAAACTGCATTTAATCTTTGCTGCATCTCACTTAATCAAAAGTTAAAGTGATTTAAGAATCAGCTTTCTTACTAAAATCACTTTTATCGAACGAACGAAGTTTTTTTTTAATCGTAGAAGGTTTTCTGCTGCACTAATTCACCCCCCCCTCTTAGTGCTCTTGATCCTAACATTTGCTTGGTTTCATATGAAACAATTCGAAATCATACATTAAAATATTAATCTTTGAAACTTTTACTCTACTAGTGCCTTCGTGTGTGGTTTCAAGAATATGCCAAATGTCGAAAGTTATTTCATACCTAGAAATACGATTAAACTCAATTTTGTCTAATGCACAAAACAAAGCATTCATAGCCTTTGTATTTAAAGAAAAAATCTTCTTCTCTAAATCATTCCAATGGTTCATTGGAAGAGAAGACCTTTGAAATTTATTTTCAATAATATTCCATAAATCCAAATCCAACGAAAGCAAGAAAACTCTCATTCGAGTTTTCCAATATATGTAGTCCATCTCATTGAAAAAGGGAGGACGAATGAGAGAGTGACCCTCTTGAAAGCTGAAAAGAGCCATTTCTCTTAGGTGTTAAACCAAATAAGAAATTACAAGGCTCTAATACCAACTGTTAGGAATGAGTCGGCACTAAGAGGGGGGTGAATTAGTGCAATAGTAAAAACGTCGATTTAAGAAAATCCTTTCGTACGATTAAAATCGATCTCGGAACATGTTAACTTGAAAACGTATTCTTAAATATATTGAAAGCAGTAATCAAGTAAGGAGGTTTGCAGTAAGATAAATTGTATAAAAGAAACGTAAACAAGAATTTTATAGTGGTTCGGTCATCATGACCTACATCCACTCCGCCGATTCCTCTTCCGTCGAGGCCATCGGCATCCACTATCGACCTTCTTTCAATGGGTGAAGATTAACTACTCTTTTACACCCCTCTTCTACTTTTCACATGTTTAGGAGATAACCTTTACAAGCACACACTCCTCTCTAAACAGAATTCTAAGTTTAAGCTAGAGGAGGGGATTTCTCAAGTGATTTCTATAGCATTTTCTCACTTTTAAACTCTATGTGCTTGTGTGAGTTAACCAGGGATGAGAGGGCTATTTATAGGCTTCAAGTTGATTCAAACTTGGAGCCTAAAAAGGTCTCATCCCAGGTTTCTTGGGTTCTAGCGGTACTAATGCCATTACTGGTTGGTACTACCATCGCTGGCCTGTCACTAGGCGGTACCACCCCCTGACAGGGGTGGTACCACCGCTGGCAGCACTCACTGATAGCGGTACCACTGCCTAGAATTCCTAGGGTGCTATTTCCTATGTGGTGCCACCGCCGGCCCTAGCGGTGCCACCGCCAATTGGGCTTTCAACATCTTGGTTGGGCCTTGAATCCAGCCCAAACCAACCTAACTTCGGGCCCAATTGGTCCCTAAAAGAGTTGATAGGATTACCTCCCAATCCCAACTCCAATTATGTGCTAACTACAAAATTTTAATCATACAATAAGCTAAATAAGTCTGGTTTCTTCCGGCGATCTTTCGACGATCTCTCGGTAATGTTCCGGTGGACTCCCGGCAAGATCCTAGAGATTACAACGATCTTCTTGGTGAGTTTCGGATGTTAGGATCGGAGCGGTACTAAGAGGGGGGGGTGAATTAGTGCAGCGGATTAAAACTTTGGTTTCGACAAATCTTTTGATACGATGAAAACCGAACTTGAAATGTTTAACTTGAATGCGTGTTCGTAAAGGTATCCAGCAAAGGTAATGAGGAAATAAAGCACATAAGACTGTTGGGAAATCATAGGGGGGGCGACATCATATGCGCAGCGGAAGAACAAGAAAACAAAAATCCCCGATTCCCAAAAAGATGTTCATCGTCGTGCGAAGATTGGTGCGCAAAATCCGCAAAAACACAAAACTGCGTATAGAGATTGTGTTACCTAGGGAGATCGTATATCCCTGTTTCCTTGCAGATCCTTAGGAGAGGGTGAAGGAGGTCAAGCGTCCTCCTCTCTAGCGGTGATCCACACAGCAGGGTTGCGACGACGCTCCTCAAAACTCCAGGCCTACTCTGAGGTGGAGAGGGAGAGGAGAATAGGAAGGGCAAGCAAAGACTCTAGCCTATGAGGCTGTGAATCCCTCCTATTTATAGAGATCCCGTGTCAAAACCCTAATGGGTCCTTTCCCTAGTGGGTATTGGATCTGCATCCAATAAGACAAGGGCTCCGTCGGATATCTCATATCCGAACCTCTACTCATCGCAATGCCTACCATATGTGTGTGACCCTCTAGGCCCAATATCGAGCTGGCCGTGAGTCATACCTGTCAGAACTCCTTTTAACTAAGTGAATTATTATCTCTGTAATAATTCACTCGACTCATCGACTACGGAAGTACTAGGCCACTACACCGTAGTCCCCAGACGATACAGGGGAATCCAATCCATTGGACCTGTCTGTCCTCAGTTACCATGTACCTATAGTCCCTCATCCATCTAATATCCCAGAGACCGTATATCGAGCATGGTGCTGTCAGACCCATACGGTTTCTACTCGAGTCTCGCTCTAATCGGATTCTCCCGGAGAACTCTTTCTCTCTCAACCCGAATGACCCTGGCCAGGGATTTGTCTGAGCAAGAACACATGGGATATTCCTCTCATGATACCGAGAGTGGATGATCCTCTATCGACACTCAATAGCCCTCGTAAGGTCGACTACCACTCCCAATGACCAGCTGTACTAGATCTGGGAACAGCCAAACCTATAAGTCTGGTATCAAAGAGTGGAGCACTCATACAGGACATCCTTGGTGTCTCAAGTCTAAGAACCAGATACACCACTAGGACTACGGAATTGTTGTCTGACAATAAGGCATCATCAACCATCCAGCATTCCGTAAGCGGATCAATCAGTGAACTCATTCTCCAATGAGCACCTGTACTGTATCCCTAGTGTCCCTACACGAGCAGCTATGAGACCAGCTGCATCCATCATATGGACGGGTATACAGCACACCAGTCTATCCGGTTATCACGATGTCCCTCTCGAGTAACCTATGACCGGGATTATTTAGGATATGTGTTTAAAGGTGAATTGATCTCATTATCGTGATCTCATCACGATCCGATTCCCATTGCACAAATCCAAGGACATCACAATATATATGCATTTATGCAATAGTTATAAAGTGATATACGCCAAAATATAATAAGCAAAAAGATTCTGTATCAAGTCACACGTGCCATCACTCACGTGATTGGCTTGTTGGGCACTTATGACTAGCAATCTCCCACTTGACCTAAAGCCAATCACCTATGTGTCTGATCCCCATCAGACCCCTGTGACGCTCAAAGACAATCTGAGACAATGGCTTTGTTAGTGGATCTGCAATGTTATCTTCGGATGGAACTCTTTCCACTGCTACATCTCCTCGGGTCACGATCTCTCTGATAAGGTGGAACCTCCTCAGAACATGCTTAGATTTCTGATGAGACCTAGGTTCCTTCGCTTGAGCAATTGCCCCGTTGTTATCGCAATATAGGGAAATCGGCTCCTCACTATCCGGCACGACTCCCAAATCTGTGATGAACTTCTTCAACCAGACTCCCTCCTTTGCTGCATCTGATGCAGCAATGTACTCCGCCTCTGTGGTCGAGTCAGCAGTGGTATCTTGCTTGGAACTCTTCCAGCACACTGCTCCTCCATTCAAGGTGTACACATACCCTGAATTCGACTTGCTATCATCGACATCAGACTGAAAACTTGAGTCAGTGTAGCCTTCAACCTTAAGGCTATTACCTCCATATACTAGTAAAAGATCCTTAGTCCTTCTCAAGTACTTAAGGATACACTTTACTGCTTTCCAGTGCTCCAAGCCTGGATCCGCCTGATACCTGCTCGTGACACTCAGAGCATGCGCTATATCAGGCCTAGTACATAGCATGGCATACATGATAGACCCTATTGTTGAGGCATAAGGTATCATATCCATGTTCGCCCTTTCTTCTGGAGTCTTTGGGGACATACTCGTAGAAAGCGATATCCCATGTCTCATCGGTATGAGACCTCTTTTGGAATTTTCCATGCCAAACCTTTTGACAATAGTTTCTATGTACCTGGACTGGGTCAAGCCAAGCATCCTTTTGGATCTATCTCTATAGATTCTAATCCCCAAGATATAAGATGCTTCTCCTAAGTCCTTCATGGAGAAGTGTCTAGATAACCAAGCCTTTATTGTGGATAGCATTCCTATGTCATTCCTAATGATGAGGATGTCATCCACATATAACACCAAAAAGCTAATAGCGCTCCCACTTACCTTTCTGTATACACAAGGCTCATCTTCGTTCTTAACGAAGTCATAAGATCTGATTGCCTCATCAAATCTTATGTTCCAACTTCGGGAAGCTTGCTTTAGTCCATAAATGGATCTAAGCAACCTACACACCTTATCTGGGCAGTTCTTGGACACGAATCCCTCAGGTTGCATCATATACACCTCCTCCTCCAGGTTCCCGTTGAGGAATGCGGTTTTCACATCCATCTGCCAGATCTCATAATCATAGTGTGCTGCAATAGCCAATAGAATTCTGATGGATTTTAGCATTGCTACGGGTGAGAAAGTTTCGTCGTAGTCAACACCTTGCCTTTGACGATACCCCTTAGCCACTAGCCTTGCTTTATAGGTCTCTACCTTTCCATCTACTCCGATCTTTTTCTTAAAGATCCACTTGCAACCGATGGGTACAATACCTTCGGGTGCATCAACTAGGTTCCAAACCTTATTGGAGTACATAGAATCCATCTCAGAATTCATGGCTTCTTTCCACTTCCTGGAGTCTATACTCATAATAGCCTCCTCGTAGGTCTGAGGATCAATATCCTCTACATCCTCTGCTCTAATATGTCCCACATATCTCTCAGGAGGATGGGATACTCTATCAGACCTGCGTAAAGTTGAAACTTGTGTATTAGATACCTGAACAGACTCGGGCTGTAGAGTGGTGCTTGAGCTTGGTTCTCCAACCTCGCTCAATTCTATCATTCTCCCACTGTCTCCGTCAAGAATGTGTTCCTTCTCAAGGAACACTGCTCTCTTAGCTACAAAGACCTTTTGGTCCTCGAGATGATAGAAGTAATACCCACAAGTTTCCTTGGGGTATCCCACAAATTTACATCGCCCTGTCCTTGATTCTAACTTATCGGGGTTGTGTCTTTTAACATGGGCAGAGCAGCCCCAAATCTTAACTACTTTAAGATCAGGCTTCTTCCCTTTCCATATCTCATATGGTGTAGACACCACCGACTTAGTTGGAACTCTGTTCAGAAGGTAAGCTGCGGTTTCTAGGGCATATCCCCAGAATGAGATGGGTAGGTCAGCGAAACTCATCATGGACCGTACCATATCTAATAATGTACGATTTCTCCTTTCAGAGACACCATTGAGCTGAGGTGTATAAGGAGGTGTCCATTGGGATAATATCCCATGGTCCTTGAGGAAGTGAGTAAACTCTGTACTTAAGTACTCACCTCCTCGATATGATCAAAGAGTTTTGATACTCTTTCCAGTCTGGTTCTCCACCTCATTCTTATACTCTCTGAATTTCTCAAAGGCCTCGGACTTGTACTTCATTAAGTACACATATCCATACCTTGAGAAATCATCAGTAAATGTAATGAAGTAGGAGTAACCTCCAATGGCATGAGTTGACATGGGTCCACATACATCACTATGTATGAGTTCCAACAACTCAGTGGCTCTCTCTCCAGTTCCACTAAATGGAGAGTTGGTCAGTTTTCCACGAATACAAGGCTCACAAGTTGCATATGACACATAGTCGAATGGATCTAGATATCCATCATTTAGCAACTTTTGAATCCTTCTTTCATGGATGTGACCTAGCCTACAATGCCACAGGTATGCACTGTTCAACTCATCTCGTTTCCTTTTGGACACATTTATATTCATGATATGTGGAGTGGTGTCTAACATAAATAAACCATTATGCAATATTCCTTTCGTGATGATCTTATCATCTAATAATATCGAACAACCATTGTTCTCAAAAACAAATTTATATCCACTAACTGTTAAACATGAAATGGAGATAATGTTTTTGATAATAGAAGGAACAAAATAACATGCATCTAATGCAATAAAAGCTCCACTAGGCAGATGTAGGGCGACCTCGCCAATAGCTAATACAGCAACTTTTGCTCCATTACCCATCTTGAGGTCCATCTCGCCTCTCTCTAGTCTCCTAGGCCTTGCCAGAACCTGCAACGAATTACATATATGATAAGCACTACCGGTATCTAATACCCATGTGTTATCATAAGAGTCTGACAAATGGAGACTGATCATGAATGTACCTGAAGCTTCATCAAGCTTTTGTTTCGCCCTTTCTGCAAGGTACTCTTTGCAGTTTCTCTTCCAGTGCCCATCTTTACCACAGTGGAAGCACTGGCCTTTGTCCTTTGTTGGGTCTTTCTTAGCAACCTTTGCTTTACCTTGTTTGCCCTTGCCCTTTCCCTTCTTAAGGGACCTTTCTGCTTTCCTTTTCTTTCTGGTCTCACTAGTGTAGAGAACTGGCTTCTCTTTCTTAATAGTACTCTCTGCCTCCCTCAACATATTGAGGAGCTCTGGGAGAGTCACCTCAAGCTTGTTCATATTAAAGTTCATTATGAACTGTGAAAAGGAATCTGGTAGGGACTGAAGCACAATGTCCACACACAAGTTATCCTCTAGGACCATTCCTAGACCTGTGAGTTTCTCTATCCACTCAATCATCTTTAGGACATGGTTCTGAACCGGTGTCCCCTCAGTCATCCTAGCGCGGAAAAGGCTCTTGGATATCTCATATCGTTGAGTCCTTCCCTGTTCCTCAAACAATTTACGGACATGTAGGAGAATGGATCTGGCATCCATCTTTTCATGTTGTCTCTGTAACTCTGGAGTCATAGAGCCCAACATATAGCACTGAGCAAGAGTGGAGTCATCAATGTACTTCACGTAGCGAGCGATCTCATCCTCGCTTGCCCCTTGTTCGGGCGTAGGCATCACTGTATCAAGGACGTACACAATTTTCTCCGCTGTGAGAACAATTCTCAAGTTACGGAGCCAATCCGTATAATTTGGACCAGTGAGGCGGTTGACATCAAGTATGCCACGTAAGGGATTTGAAAGCGACATTTTCTGAAAATAAAGATGTAGCAAAAATGAATAACATGCAGATTTTGCAAGAAATAAACTATCAAGATATGGACTTCTATCTTAATATGCTCCCACTATTTTACTAACGAGTCACGCGACACCCTCAGCACGTGAAACGGAAGTCTCCGGCAGACTTCTAGTGGGGATCAGGATCCAATTAGCGTCTTAGTGTAACCTCGAGGGACTCGACCAATCACACTAAGCCTAAAAGGTAGACAACTCTTGCCGATCACAACTCCTTGTGATTCCCGTCCTGTTCGGCCTCCGAATCACCATGGCCTCGAGGGACTCGACCAACCATGATGCTCGGTTAAGTCAACACCTTCGTTACAAGATGAGTCTGATTTGATGATATACCCTCGAGGGACTCGACCAAGCATATCATGCCCTCAGGTCACCGGTGACATCTCTATGTCGTAAGCAAGATAGCGAATCGCGATATAGGTGAGTCTCGAGGGACTCGACCAACTCAACCTACACCGGGATTCGGTTCCTACTCATAACGATGGAAGGCCACGTGGGTCAATCTAATTGCCTCACGTTTACCGACTTAATATTATCGAGAGATGTTTCTATGATTTGGTCTCCTAATATGATATGTCACACATATACATATTTAATATATATCTACATCGCATGCAAATATATATACATATCTAGTATGTGTATAAGCAATCACACCAGATGATCATGGACCACAACCTAATATGATTAGGCCCGAGCCAGTAGGCCTAATCACTCACATCAAGATCTATGTGTGCAACGGTGCATCTCCATGCCTTGTGATCGTCCATCTCGTCCTCGTTGGTTCCGTCGACATCTTGATGCATCTTCATGCATCACGATCGTCCGTCTCGTGGGTCCCGCTATGGCTTCCACGCTCCCGCTTCGCCTCCTCATGTGATTACAACTTAATCATAGGCACGCAGGCCCGACAATAAACGAGAAATATAATGGAGGTTCGCAGACCTCAATAATAATAATCACAAGTACACACATCACACGGTCCATGATCATCCGTCCACTCATCATACATCACATGTATAAATAATCATCATCATGTAGGACTACTAGATAATAATAAAAATAATAATCAACTAAACCTTTTAATTAATTAATATTTTCTGAAATCAGGGATATATAGGGAATTTCTCAATTCCTAAGGGTATTTTCGTAATTTGGACAAAAGACAGAAACTGGAATTTCTCAAATTTCGAGGGGCAAAACTGTCTTTTGCGCAGAAAACCCTAATGCCCTTTCCCCTTTTCGCTGCTGCGCCGCCGCCACCGCAACCCTGCTGGCGGCGGCCTGTGCGGCGAGGGCGAGGGCACTGCCCTCGCCTGCAGGTGGCACGCCCGCTGGGGTCGCTGCCGTTGCAGGTGGGCGCCCCCGCGGGCGCCGCCGCCTTCGCGGGCGGTTCTGCCCGCGAGTCAGCGCCCGCAGGTGGTGCTGTCTCGCTGGCGGCCGCCCCTGCGGGGTTTTTGCCCGTGGGAGCAGCGGCCACAGGCGCCGCTGCCCTGCGGTGCCTCAGCCCGCGCTGCTGCCCCGCGGCGCCTCTGCCCGCGGGCTCAGTGGCCGTAGGCGCTTCTACCGAGCGGGCTCCCAGCCCCGCCGGCCGCAAGCCTGCTGCAAGCAGACCGCCGGCCGGCTGCTGCAGGCACAGCGCTTGCGCATGCGACGGCGCTGTGCTGCCTGGCTGCGGCTGCGGCTGGCTGCAGGCATGCAGATCGAGGGCAGCAACTGTTGCTGCCCTTCCTTGCTTTTGCGTCAACGATTTTGACGTCAATATTCTTCCTAAACACAATACACGCAGTTCAAAAACCAATCATTCGCACGAACAACCTGGCTCTGATACCACTGTTGGGAAATCATAGGGGGGGCGACATCATATGCGCAGCGGAAGAACAAGAAAACAAAAATCCCCGATTCCCAAAAAGATGTTCATCGTCGTGCGAAGATTGGTGCGCAAAATCCGCAAAAACACAAAACTGCGTATAGAGATTGTGTTACCTAGGGAGATCGTATATCCCTGTTTCCTTGCAGATCCTTAGGAGAGGGTGAAGGAGGTCAAGCGTCCTCCTCTCTAGCGGTGATCCACACAGCAGGGTTGCGACGACGCTCCTCAAAACTCCAGGCCTACTCTGAGGTGGAGAGGGAGAGGAGAATAGGAAGGGCAAGCAAAGACTCTAGCCTATGAGGCTGTGAATCCCTCCTATTTATAGAGATCCCGTGTCAAAACCCTAATGGGTCCTTTCCCTAGTGGGTATTGGATCTGCATCCAATAAGACAAGGGCTCCGTCGGATATCTCATATCCGAACCTCTACTCATCGCAATGCCTACCATATGTGTGTGACCCTCTAGGCCCAATATCGAGCTGGCCGTGAGTCATACCTGTCAGAACTCCTTCTAACTAAGTGAATTATTATCTCTGTAATAATTCACTCGACTCATCGACTACGGAAGTACTAGGCCACTACGCCGTAGTCCCCAGACGATACAGGGGAATCCAATCCATTGGACCTGTCTGTCCTCAGTTACCATGTACCTATAGTCCCTCATCCATCTAATATCCCAGAGACCGTATATCGAGCATGGTGCTGTCAGACCCATACGGTTTCTACTCGAGTCTCGCTCTAATCGGATTCTCCCGGAGAACTCTTTCTCTCTCAACCCGAATGACCCTGGCCAGGGATTTGTCTGAGCAAGAACACATGGGATATTCCTCTCATGATACCGAGAGTGGATGATCCTCTATCGACACTCAATAGCCCTCGTAAGGTCGACTACCACTCCCAATGACCAGCTGTACTAGATCTGGGAACAGCCAAACCTATAAGTCTGGTATCAAAGAGTGGAGCACTCATACAGGACATCCTTGGTGTCTCAAGTCTAAGAACCAGATACACCACTAGGACTACGGAATTGTTGTCTGACAATAAGGCATCATCAACCATCCAGCATTCCGTAAGCGGATCAATCAGTGAACTCATTCTCCAATGAGCACCTGTACTGTATCCCTAGTGTCCCTACACGAGCAGCTATGAGACCAGCTGCATCCATCATATGGACGGGTATACAGCACACCAGTCTATCCGGTTATCACGATGTCCCTCTCGAGTAACCTATGGCCGGGATTATTTAGGATATGTGTTTAAAGGTGAATCGATCTCATTATCGTGATCTCATCACGATCCGATTCCCATTGCACAAATCCAAGGACATCACAATATATATGCATTTATGCAATAGTTATAAAGTGATATACGCCAAAATATAATAAGCAAAAAGATTCTGTATCAAGTCACACGTGCCATCACTCACGTGATTGGCTTGCTGGGCACTTATGACTAGCAGGTTTGTAGTAATGTAAATAGCAATAATGAAATGCAAACCAGAGATCAGGCCGATTTTAAAGTGGTTCGGTCAAATGACCTACATCCACTTGCGAGGCCCTCTTCGATGAGGCTCCCACCTTCCACTAGCAAATCTCTTGAAGGGGAAGGGCAAATACCGCTCTTACAACTTTTTACAAGCGGTTCACACTCTTACAAATTTTTAGCAAGAAAGAAGGAGGTGAACACTCTAGCAAATTGAAAACAAGACTTGCTAGGACTTTTCTAAGACCTTTCTCTCAATCAATTGCTTCTCAAAAGTTGTGATCTCAACTGAGAATTGAGGGGTATTTATAGGCCTCAAGAGAATTCAAATTTGGGTTCCAAAATTTGAATTCTCTTTGGTTCCCGATGCTGGCGGTGCCACCGCCTGTCAGTGTCTGACACAGACAGTGGACTGGCGGTGCGATCGCCCAGCCAAGCGGTGCCACCGCCTAGCTCTCGGGTGCTGGGTGGTGCAACCGCCCAGTTTGGCGGTGCCACCGCCAGACCCTTCGGTTCACTGGTTGGGCTTTAAATTTAGCCCAAATCAAGTCTAATTTTGGGCCCAATTGGCCCCTTAACCAGGATATAGGATTATCTTTTAATCCTAATCCTAATTACATGTGAACTACATAACTAAAAACATCCCAAGCAAGTTTTTCAATCGCGAACGTCGAGTCTTCTTCCGGCGAGCTTTCCAACGAACTTCCGGCGGACTTCCGATATGCCCTCGGATTTCTTCCGATGGACTCCCAGCAAGCTCCCGATCTTATGACGACTTCAACGAGTAGCCGAGCCTTCTCGGTGATCTCCATGAACTTCCGACGATCTCTTCGGCGAACTTCCGAAAATTCCGACAGGTTCCCGATTTTTTTTCGGTTGGTTCCGGCAGCATCTCCGACGATTCTTCGGACTCTTAAACGTCCATCAAACTTGACTCCGGTATTCTTGCTTTATGTTTTCTAGTTATCGTAGTTAATCCTGCACACTTAACTCAATAATATGGATTAGATCAATTAACCCATCAATTGATTTTATCATCAAAATCCGAGATTCAACAATCTCCCCCTTTTTGATGATGACAATCAATTGATGACGGAGTTAAACATAACTCCCCCTATCTATATGCCATATTATGAGAAGATAAAAACACTTTGAATTCCATCCCAATGAATTCAAGCATAAACCGATAAGTTCTAACTGTAGAACTTATCGTTATTCTCATTAAGCAATAGTAAATACGAAACTTCGATGAAAATCATTTTCATGTTGAATGATAAGGGTAATTTTTACTACGACAGGAGATAAAGATTTTTAACATGAATTTCATGATATAGATGTAAGGCATGCTTTCAATATGATCAATCAATCTTGCGATATTCTCAAAGATTTTGCAAGGCATATAAGACATTCGTATCACACAAGCTTTTGCAATTCATATAAGTCATGCTATCAAAATAATACAAGTCATCACTTTTCTCCCCCTTTGTCAACAACAAAAAGGAGATGAGACTTTGAAACACACAATTTGTGATCATTAAATCAATAGAGAAAAAATCCAGCATTAAGATTAATCATTCAAATATTTGTGCCAAAAATATTTATCCAGAATTCATCAAAAAAAAAAATCAGCATTCATCCAAAAAAAAATCAGCATATATCCAGAATTTCAAAAATACATCTAAGAAGAAGGTTCAATTTTCGTTCAAAAGATGACGAGCTTCAAACTTGATATTAAGAGTAAACAGAACAGAATAAAAAGATACATCAATTAATCCTTAGGAGGTAATCCATAGTGCTGATACATAACATCTATTTTTTGATTCATTTGTCGTAGTTCCTTCAAAATTTCAATTTGCTGGAGTTGAATTTGTTCTTGCTGCGATTTGAGTTGGTCTTGTTAGAATTTGATCTGAGACAATTCTGCCATAATGAGTCCTTCAGAGGATGAAACAGGAGCTGAAGGTGGTGCGCCAAAGGGACTAGGAGTAGGAGATTCATTTCCCCTAAGAATTGGTGTTTTTGGTTGTTCTACTGGTGGAGGAATAGGATTAGTCCTTCTAGGTTGCCTTACCCATATTCCATTGTTAAATGTGCACCTAAGTCTTTTCAGTAGATTTTTATTGATGATGTTATATCTATCACTTTGAATTGTTTCTTCATCAGGTGGGATGCAAATGTCGTAGGCAAGAAGAAATCTAGTGATTAACCCCCCATATGGCAACATAGTATCTTTGGCTATAATATCCTTCATGTGTTACCGTATTGAGTATCCAAAGCAGTTATGTTGACCGGTCATAATCCAATACATGGTGCTTATCTCTATTAGACTCATTTCATTAAGATGAAATTGCTTAGGGAATAGTATGCTTGTTATGATATGATAAAGAATTTTAGAGTTAAAAGGTAGTAAGTGTTCACAATTCTTGGGTATTATTCCGAGGTCTGAGTTTGCAAAAATAGTTTCGACAGCTTCGGTGTAAGTTGTTCCGATTATATTAACATCCCATTTACCTTTAAAATAGCAGCCCCTTTCTTTTTCAGTAATTCCAATTAGATCACAAATAGTATTATCAGAAATCCTAATTTGTGTTCCTAAAAGGTAAGTACTTAGGCTATCGTTATCTACCCATAGGTTTGCATAAAAGAGCCTAACTAACCTAGGATAAATTGGTTCATCTATTTGTAGGAGAGGTAGGGCCTCTAGATGAGCAAACCACCTAATGGGTTCTAAGTCTCCTAGTTCATCGAGATCAACGTGTTTACCCTTATGGATACATCTTGTTTCAAATTTTGGAAACCTAAGGGCCTCTTCTATGGATCTAAAAAGATCGTGGTCATATGAATCTCCATCAATCCTTTTCCCTTTTGATCTCTTAGGAGCCATTATCTAGACAAGATGATAGGGAAAAAAAATATGAAATTGTAATGAGTAGGTAAAACAAGAAGAGGAAGGAAAGATTTTACCTTATGGAGTGTTTCTTGGAGGATGGAGAGCTTGGACCAAGAAGAATCCCTCTCCAAGACTTCTAGAGGTTAGAATGAGAGTTAGGAAGCTTTTGGAAGAGTTTGAGGGAGGCCTTCACGGGTTAGGGGCGGTGTCACCACCGGCCCTAACCCTTCGGTTTTTAAAGGGTGTCTCGAGCGCTGCCACCGCCAAACCGAGCGGTGCTACCACCGGTTTTGGCGGTGCCACCGCTGGCGTGCTGCGGAAGAAGAAAAAAAAATCCTTTCTTCCCCCTTTTGTTTTTCAGAGATGTTTGACTCAAGATAGGTTAAGATAATGAGTTGTACTTCAATATGTCATTTTGAATCGAAGGAGAATGATGAAGTCAAATTCATAGAAGAACGGAAAAGGATGAGACATTTTTCGGAAAATATATTCAAACAAGCTTATTTTCAGGGACAATTTAACATGCCTAGTTCCCTTCTAATGAATTCAAATTGGTCTTCATTTAAGGCTTTTGTAAAAATATCTGTCAATTGATGCTTTATGTCAATAAATTCTAAAACAACATTATTGTTAAGGACATGATCGCGTATGAAATGATGCCTAATATCTATATGCTTAATTCTAGAGTGCTAAATTGGATTTTTGGTGAGACATATGGCACTAGTATTATCACATTTTATGAGAACATTTTTGAAGTGAATTTCATAGTCTTCTAATGTATTTTTCATCCAAACAACTTGTGCACAGCATGCACTTGCAGCAATGTATTCGGCTTCCGCCGTAGATAGTGCAACTAAATTTTGTTTCTTGGAAGTCCAAGAAACAAGTGCGTGTCCTAAAAATTGGCATGTTCCAGATGTACTTTTTCTATCTATCCTACATCCGCCAAAATCGGCATCTGCATAAGCTATTAAATCGAATTTTTCATATTTTGGATACCACAATCCTAAATTTGGAGTTCCTTTAAGATACCTAAATATTCTTTTAATACTTTTAAGATGAGATAATTTAGGATTAGATTGAAACCTAGCGCAAAGTCCTACACTAAACATAATATCCGGTCTAGTCACAGTGAGGTAGAGTAGACTACCTATCATTCCCCTATATGTTTTTTGATCGAAATTTTCACTATTTTCATCCATATCTAACTTAGTCGCAGTACTCATAAGTGTTTATTGCTTTTGAATTATCCATGTTAAATCATTTTAACAATTCTAATGTATATTTAGATTGGTTAAGAAATATACCATCACTAAGTTGTTTGATTTGTAATCCTAAAAAGAAAGTTAATTCACCCATTAAACTTATTTCAAATTCATGACTCATACATTTGGCAAATGATTCACATAGTGATTCATCCGAAGAGCCAAAAATAATATGTCAACATAAATTTGCATAATAAGAAAATTATTTTCAAAATGTTTGATAAACAATGTAGTATCAACCTTGCCTTTGGTAAAATTATTTAAAATAAGAAAGGAACAAAGCCTTTCATACCAAGCTCTAGGAGCTTGTTTCAAGCCATAGAGAGCGTTAGTCAATTTGAATACATGATTAGGAAGAAGAAAATTTTCAAATCCGGGAGGTTGTTCGACATATACTTCTTCGGAAATAAAACCATTCAAGAAGGCACTTTTGACATCCATTTGAAACAGTTTAAAATTATTACTACTAGCATAGGCAAGGAGCATCCTAATGGCTTCTAATCTTACCACAGGAGCGAAGGTTTCTTCGTAGTCGATACCTTCTTCTTGGTTGAAACCTTTGACCACTAATCTAGCCTTATTTCTAACCATGATACCATTTTTGTCTTGCTTGTTTCTAAAGACCCATTTAGTACCAATGACTAAACGGTCATTGGGTCTAGGAACAAGCTTCCATACCTTATTCCTCTCAAATTGATTTAATTCCTCTTGCATTGCAATAACCCAAAAATCATCTTTTAAGGCCTCGTCAATGCATTTAGGTTCGATTTGAGAAAGGAAGGCGGTGTTAGCACAAAAATTCTTGAAAGAGGAACGAGTTTGAACCCCTTTTGATGTATCTCCTATAATTAGCTCCTTTGGATGAGCATCTATATACTTTCATTCCTTGGGTAAGGAAATTTCGGAATAAGGTACATCCAAGTTGTTATTTTGAGGAGGGGGTTCATTTAAATTCAAATTATCAAAACCAAGATCATCATCAAAATTATTTTTCTTTAAATTAGAAATTTCATTAAAAACTACATGAATAGACTCTTCTATTACTAAGGTTCTTTTGTTAAAAATCCGAAAAGCCTTAGAAACGGAAGAGTAACCAAGAAAGATGCCTTCATCGAATTTAGCATCAAATTTTCCTAAGGCATCCCTTTCATTCAAAATAAAGCATTTACAACCGAAAACTTTAAAATAGGAAACATTTGGTTTTTTATTATTCCATAATTCATAGGGAGTTTTTGATAGGGATTGTCTTATTAGGACCCTATTCATGATGTAGAAAGCAGTA
The DNA here is from genome assembly GCF_036884655.1 of Musa acuminata AAA Group. NCBI lineage: Eukaryota > Viridiplantae > Streptophyta > Magnoliopsida > Zingiberales > Musaceae > Musa > Musa acuminata. Next base: position 24,169,020 of record NC_088357.1, read on the forward strand.
TTTACGGCTTCGGCCCAAAAATACTTGGGTAGACTATGTTCATTTAACATCATTCTTGCCATTTCTTGTAGGTTTCTATTTTTTCTTTCAACTACTCCATTTTGTTGGGGATTCCTCGGAGTGGAGAAGTTGTGATTGTATCCATTAACTTCACAAAAATTTTGAAAGTCACGGTTTTGAAATTCGCCACCATGATCACTCCGAATTGATGAAATCATGAAACCTTTTTCGTTTTGAGTGAGTTTACAAAATTTAGAGAAACACTTGAAACAATCACTTTTATGAGCTAAGAAATAGGTCCAAGTGTATCTAGTATAGTCATCCACAATTACAAATGCATATTTGCTTCCTCCTAGACTTGTCGTGTCAATTGATCCAAATAAGTCCAAATGAATCAATTGTAATGGTCTAGTAGTGCTAATTTGAGTTTTTGGTTTGAAACTAGTTTTTATTTGTTTACCTAGTTGATATGCATCGCATACTTTGTCCTTAATAAACTTTATATGTGGAATTCCTCGCACTAATTCTCTAGATGAAATCTTAGATATTAGTTTCATGCTTGTATGGCCTAGTCTCCTATGCCAAAGCCAAGCATCATCATTTAAAACGGAGAAGCACATTTCATTACTTAGTTCATCAAGGTTGATGGTGTAGACATTATTTTGTTTTAATACAATCATAGTTATGTTATGGTTTGGTTTTTCAATAATACACACATTTGATTCAAATCTAACGATATAACCTTTATTGCATAATTGACTAACACTTAAGAGATTATGTTTTAATCTATCAACTAGTAAGACATCATCAATAGAAAATTTTAATTTGTTACCCATGATTCCCTTGCCAATGATTTTGCCTTGGTTGTTGTCTCCGAAGGTGACGTACCCTTCTTCTTTGCTAGTGAGCATAGAGAAATGAGATGGATCTCTAGTCATATATCTTGAGCATCCACTATCTAGATACCATCTCTAGCTCCTATCTTGTGATGGTGTATGTTTCTACAAGAAGGGATTATTTTTAGGTACCCATTTTCTTTTGGGTGCCTTAAAAATAGATTTGACTTGTTCATCATATTGCATAGAATTGATCATGGTTCCTTTAGGAACCCAAATTAGTTTGTTCGGACTAATTTTCTTCAATGGACATTTATAAGTTTTAGGTCCATATTTGCAACAAAAGTTGCAATTGCTTTGGTGCGTAAGATAGGGCCTTTAATGAAGGTGGTTGGATTTTGGTGAGGACTTCTCACAAATCCGATTCCACTTCTTTTAGGAACGTGACCCTTGTTTGTAAAGATCATGTTCAAAGACTTGCTATCAACCTCAAATTTCTTCAAGGTGTCCTTAAGTAGCAAGTTCTCCTTTTGGAGAGTTTCTAGATCATGGCATTTTATACATGGAGCTAAACTATCATGATATTCAGTCTTTAATTTATCGACATTACAAGTGAGACTATCATGCTCCTTTTTTAGCAATTTATATTTTCTACTAATTGTCCTACATTCATCAAATAACTCATGGAAGGCATTTAATAATTCATGATAAGGTAAATCTGCATCAATTAAATGCGTTACCTCATCTCCGATTGCCATTAGGGCGTAATGAGCAACTTGCTCGGTGTTGGACTCCTCTTCTTCGGACGCGCTTGAATCATCCCACGTTGCCTTAAGCACCTTCTTCTTTGATATTCTCTTTTTGGCCTGAGGACAATCGTTCTTGTAGTGTCCCGGTTTTTTGCACTCATAGCAAATCACTTGGTCATTCTTGTGTTCAAATTTATTTTTTATATTATTTTTAAATTTGTTCTTTCTTAAATATTTTTTAAATTTTTGAGTCAAAAGTGCAATGTCATTGTCACTGTCCTCATAGCAAATCACTTAGTCCTTCTTGTGTTCAAATTTATTTTTTATATTATTTTTAAATTTGTTCTTTCTTAAATATTTTTTAAATTTTTGAGTCAAAAGTGCAATGTCATTGTCACTGTCCTCATCTAGAAACTCTCCAAAAGGAAAACTTGCTACTTAAGGATACCTTGAAGAAATTCGAGGTTGGTAGCAAGTCCTTGAACATGATCCTTACAAACAAGGGTCACGTTCCCAAAAGAAGTGGAATCGGATTTGTGAGAAGTCCTCACCAAAATCCAACCACCTTCATGAAAGGCCCTATCTTACATGTTCGACACCAAAGCAAATGCAACTTTTGTTGCAAACTTGGACACAAAACACATTATTGTCCATTCAAAAAAATTAGTCCGAACAGATTAATTTGGGTTCCTAAAGGAACCATGTTAAATTCTATGCAACAAGATAAAAAATGTAGATCTATTTTTAAGGCACCCAAAAGCAAATGGGTACCTAAAGATCATCCTTTCTTGTAAAGACATAAAACATCATAAGCTGGGAGCAAGAAATAATATCCTACTCTTTGGATTCTCGATATTCATGACCCGAGATCCAAAAAGAACTCGCGATGCTCTCTAGCCTAAATAATAGAAGAGGATTAGAAAATTAAAATTATAAATGCGATATAGATACAATCCTATTTGATCCCTTAGAATTGGAAACCCATGATTCTCACTTCACATATCCTCTGGATTTTCGAACCTAGTGATGTCATCCGTTCGTTACTTTCGAATCCAACTATATCATGAACTTACTAAGTTTGTCATGAACTTGCAAGGCATACCAAATTGAACAATCTGTCACAAACATGTGCACGACATTTAGAGTATGCACGTCACAAGAACTATCTTGATCACACTGCAGTCAGAACAAGTGCTCACCGCCTGCAGGTGGTGGCATCACCACAGCTGGAGGTAGCACCTCCGGCTGTCACGTGTTGCAAGCGGTTGCACCGCCCTAGCCAGCGGTGCAACCGCCCGCAATTCTGCCTCTTTTTAACCCGAGCTAGGGCCGGTGGTGGAACCGACCCCAACTCACTCCCTTCCCCTCTTTACTCTTCCAAAGCTTCACCACCTCCATTTCACCCCTCATAGCATCCCAAATACTCCTCATTTTGAAGCAAAAGATCAACAATCTCTCCTTCTATTGAAGATCTCACTAAGGTATTCTCTAAGAACCCCTTAAATTCTGTTTTCGATTCATTTACTCTTGCTCATTACTATCCTCTTAAATAGCAGTAGTTATGGGGTCTAGAAGATCCTCAAGGGACAAAGGGAAGAGGAGATTAGTGGAAGATTTTGATCTTACCCTTTTCGATTCAAAATATCATGTTGAAAAGTTTTCCTCTTTCAAACTTAGGAGTGTCAATAAGTGAAAACATGTAGATTTAAATGAACTAAGAGACTTGGAGACAATCTAATGGTTTACAAACTTAGATCTACTCCCTATTTTACAAATTAGTGAACTCATCTATCCAATACTTGTTAGACTGTTTTACAACAATATACAAGTAGATGAAGAAGAACGAATGTCTCCCTATCTCTTAGGACAACACATCTCCATTACGGATAAATTCATTTGCGACATGATAGGCATTCCCCTAAAAAATGGAGGACTTTATTTTAGAGGATCATGGGATGATGAAACTGTTGGGACAACATATGTTGAAGCCTTAGGAACAATTTCGCCAATCCCAACTTAGCATTTGTTCCTAAAAGTTGTGAACATCTACTACCACTAAACACTAAGGTACTTCATCATATCCTAACTAGCATCATTCTCCCTAAACAATACCATCATGATGAAGTAAGCCAAATAGAACTAGGAACTATGTATTGGATCATGAAAGGACATGACATCTGTCTTGGTTATCTTATCCAGCAAAACATGTTAGAACTATCTAAGAAAGACATAATGCTCCCATATGGTGGTATAATCACTAGAATACTGAAAGCATACGATATTCCAATACCACCGGAAGAAGAAGTAATAAAAGTAGATAGGTTTAGCATAATAAATAAAAATCTACTTCACCGATTAAGATGTGTTTATAGAAACGATAACTGGGTTAGAATACCTAGAAGAACCGATCCCCCTCAACCTGAACCGGAATCGGAAACACCAGTCTATAGGGGTACTCAATCTCCTCCGATCTGTCCCTTTGAGGAAACACATTCATTTGAGCAAGCTACTGCATCATCTGTCGAAGATATTGGGATTCGGATGGACCGATTTGAACAAAGACAAGAACGACTTGAACATCGACAAGATCAAATCCTATCTGAGCTGCAGCAAATTCATCGACAATTTGACTCTTTATTTAGGCACTTTAATTTTCCACCTCCTGAATGAGCTTGTATGTGAACACAATCACCTATTGTTATTGTAAACTCTTTATGTTACTCACCATGATGCCCTTTGCCTTGATCCTTGATATGGTTATCTGATGTATTTATTTGTGAGCATATGCAAAGTTATAAACATCTCTCATTGTTTAATCTCGTTATTCATTGTCGAATTTTACATTGAAACTAAATGTTTTTATAACTACTTTGAAAACCTTGTGCCTTGGTTTCTATGATAAATATGATTTGAGAAAATGATATACCAATGCAGTTGATGAGTCATGACATTGTCATGATATTATTATTGTCATAACACTAAACATCAACTAGCTGATATTTTTACAAAACCTCTAAGTGAAGAACAATTCGATTTCATAAGAAGAGAATTAGGAATGCTGATGTGTCCGAATACATAAACTTGTTGAAATTATTTTTCGGACTTTATTGATTGATTGATCAATTTCACTTAATTGCTATAATGATTTTACACAATTACATGTTAGAAATTATGTGTATGAATATAAAAATTTCCATGATGATAAGCATGTTTTGTCTTTATGATTATATTTGAAAATCTATAGCATAGTCTTGTCCGAATGCATGAAAGTATTAATTTCATTTTTGGATTCGCTTAACAATTGGATTTTCTCATACACTTATGAAAAATATTTTTCTGAAATGGATTTGATGAATTTATTCCTACTTATAAATTCCATCTTGAAATATGGATGATAGTGTTTTTACTTGCAAAGATTTGTTTCACATACATATCTTGATCCTTGTGAAAATGAAGCAAGATTTAATCTCTCATCAATTTTAACTTCATTTAAAGTAAACTCACAAATAGATGGTGGAGATGCGGGGTAAAAACAGAATTGTTATCTCCATGTCATGGTTGCATAATTGACTCACTATTGAAAATGATATGAACCTAGTAAAGGCATCACACTTATGCTCAAAATTCACTTATATTGTTCTCCTGGTATCACAATTACCATGCTTTTTATTGATGACAAAGGGAGAGAAATATATGAGTATTAATGCCATGCTTGCATCACCAAGAGATATATGAATTGCTATGCTATGATTGCTATAATTTGCATTATGCCTTGTTTGTATCATGTCAAGATATCAAACAAAAAAATCTTACTTCGCAGTTTTACATGTTAATATCTTACAATATGACGAATTGCTACTATTACCATCATTCAAACTTGTTATGTAAAATTTGAAAATGAATGTCAAGCCTTGACATCATCTTCAGAGAGATACATCATGATGGGAGTATTGATAAGTTTAAATGATTTTAACTTATCAATATGTCTCTTGAATTCAAAGGTTTTGAATTCAAGAATGACTTATCTCAAGTATGACATATAGACAGGGGGAGTTAAGATTAACTCCATTATAAATTGATTGTCATCATCAAAAAGGGGGAGATTGTTGAATCTCAGATTTTGATGATGAAGTCAATTCTCATTTGTTATCTAATCTATATGTTGAGATAAGTGTGCAGAATTAACTATGATGAAAGTAAGATATGCAGTAGAAGTTGCGCCAGAGTCAAGACAATGATCACGTTGGGAGTTCGAGAGTTCGACGGAAGTTCGGACAGTCGTCAGAGGTTCTGTGGGAACAAATACGAGAAGTCCATGAGCTTGCCAAAGAAGCTCGTCGGAACTCGCCAAGTGGATCGTCGCAAGTCCAGGAGTTTGCCGGAAGTCCGCAGGAGCATCACCGAGGGTTCATCGGATGATCGACGGAATTTCGCCGGAAGCTCGCCGGAAGAAGCGATTGACGCACCGGAGCAAGTTGCAGTAAATATCTTAGGAAATATCGTAGTTAGCACAATGATTAAGTTGGAAATGGGAGGTGATCCCATTAACTTAATCTTGGGGCAATTAGGCCTCTGAAAAACCCAAATTGGGCCAAATGGATCAACCCATTCGGACCCTGATTTCTGCCAAGCAGTTGAACTGCCCAAGCCAGGCGGTGGCACCGCCTGGACTCAATCTCCGAGCAAGACTAGGCGGTGCAACCGCCCCTGACAGGAGGTGGCACCACATGGGCTCAGTCTCCGAGCTCTGGCTGAGCGGTGCAACCGCCTCAGTCAAGCGGTTGCACCGCCTGAGCTCGGTCTTCGAGCTCTGGCAGGAGGTGCAACCGCCCCTGACAAGAGGTGGCACCGCCTAGAGGCTCAATCTTTGAGCTATGCCAGGCGGTGCAATTGCCAGATCCCGGAATTCCGGGAATTGATAATTTTGAGCTCCAAATTCAAACTAGGTTAGGGGCCTATAAATACCCCACCCTTTCAGCACTGAAAGGGCACCCAGAAACCACCGAAATTCTAATTTTACTTTATGATTTTTAGAGCTCAAAAGTGTTGTATGAGTTGAAAGTTCTTCTTCCTCTTTTCTTCCAAGTCCTAATATGTTAAGAGAGGAAAGGAAATTCTGTAAGGGTTGTCTTCTAAGCCTGTCAAAAGGAGTGAAACTGTAAAAGGGTGGTTGGCCTTCGCCTATTGAAGGAAGGCCTCTAGTTAATGTCGGTGACCTCGTCGGTGGAGGAAGCCAAAAGTGGAGTAGGTCAAGATTGACCGAACCACTCTAAATCTCGGTTTGCATTTAATTTGAGCATCTTATCTTTACTACAAACCTCCTCAAAAGCTTACTGCCTTCTGCGCATATACGATTGGTTTTCAAGCTTTGCACTTTCCGAATCGCCGTTTAGACGTAAATTAGTTTTATCGTACGATCATCATATTTCAGTTTGCGTTTACATTTTGATTTCTATCATAACTGCAAACTGCCTTTATATCCTTGCTTTAACTACATCTCGCTTAATCAAGTGATTTACGAATCAGCATTTAGACGTAAATCAGTTTTTTCGTACGAATATCATATTTCAGTTTGCGCCTACTATCTGATTTTAACCATAACTGCAAACTGCATTTATATCTTTGTTGCATCTCGCTTAATCTAAAGTTAAAGTGATTTACGAATCGGATTTCTTACTGAAATCACTTTTATCGAACAAACGCAGTTTTTTTTTAATTGTAGAAGGTTTTCCGCTACACTAATTCACCCCCCCCCCCCTCTTAGTGCTCTTGATCCTAACAACAAGTGCATGTCCTAAAAATTGACATGTTCCGGATGTGCTTTTTCTATCTAATCTATATCCAGCAAAATCCGTATCAGCATAAGCAATTAGCTCAAAGTTCTCGGATTTTAGATACCATAATCCTAGATTTGTGGTTCTTTTAAGATATCTAAGTATTCTTTTAACTGCATTGAGATGAGATATCCTAGGATTAGATTGAAACCTAGCACAAAGTCCTACACTAAATATGATATCTGGTCTAGTTGCGATGAGGTAAAGTAAACTTCCTATCATACCCCTATAAGCTTTTTGATCAAAGCTTTCTCCACTTTCATCAATTTCTAACTTAGTGGAGGTGCTCATAGGAGTATTAATAGCCTTTGAGCTATCTATATTAAACCCTTTTAGCAAATCTAAAGCATATTTTGTTTGACTAAGAAATATACCATTACTTAGTTGTTTGATTTGTAAGCCCAAAAAGAAAGTTAATTCCCCCATCAAACTCATTTCAAATTTAAGACTCATACTTTTAGCAAATGACTCACATAAAGATTCATTCGTAGAACCGAAAATGATATCATCGACATAAATTTGAACAATAAGAAAACTATTTTCAAAATTTTTGATAAACAATGTAGTATCGACCTTGCTTTTAGAGAAATTATTTTTGATAAGAAATAAGCTAAGTCTCTTATACTAAGCCCTTGGGGCTTGTTTCAATCCATAAAGAGCTTTAGTCAATTTAAATACATGATTTGGGAGATTATCATTCTCAAATTCGAGAGGTTGTTCAACCTAAATTTCTTCATAAATAAAGCCATTAAGAAATGCACTTTTAACATCCATTTGAAACAACTTAAAATTATTACTACTAGCATAGGCAAGGAGCATCCTTATGGCTTCTAATCGTGCCGCAGAAGCGAATGTTTCTTCATAATTGATACCTTCATCTTGGTTAAAATCCTTGGCCACTAATTTAACCCCCCTCTTATTGCCACTCTTGATCGTAACAGTAAGCAAAGTAAAACAATTTGTAGTAAAGTAAATTGCTTAAGACAAAATGTAAACCGAGTTTATAGTGGTTTGGTCGTCGTGACCTATAACCACTCTGCTGATTCCTCTTTCGTCGAGGCCACCAGCATCCATTATCGGTCATCCTTCAATAGGCGAAGACCAATCACCTTTTACAGCTTTTTCTCATTTTACCAGGTTTAGGAGATAACCCGTACACCCCCACTTACTCCTCTCTCAAACTATTCTAACACTTAGAACTTTGAGAGGAGTTCACACACAATTGAAACAAAGTTTTCTTTCCTTTTTGCTCTCAGTTGTGTGTGATTTAGCCAGTGATGAGAGGGGTATTTATAGGACTCAAGTTGATTCAAACTTGGAGCCCAAAAATATCTCATCCCTGGTTTCCTGAGTACGGGCGCTACCACCGCCTGGCATCCTGACACTAGGTTGTACCACTACCTAATAGAGCTCGGAGACCGAGCTCTGATGGTACCACCACCCGACAAGGGCGATACCACCACCCAATCTGGGCGGTACCACTGCCCAGACCACTTGGGAGACTAAGTCTCCCAGGCGGTGCCACTGCCGGCCAAGCTTTTAGCATCCTGGTTGGGCCTTGAATCCAGCCCAAACCAGCCAAACTTCGAGCCCAATTGTCCCTAACAGTGTTGATGGGATTACTCCCAATCCCAACTCTAATTATGTGCTAACTATGATTCCTAAGAAATATTCTAAGCAAAATAAGTCTGGTTTCTTCCAGGGAGCTTCCGGTGATCTTCCGGTGAACTTCCGACAATCTCTCGGCAATGTGCCGGTGGACTCCCGGCAAGCTCTTGGACTTCTTGGTTGGTTCCGACAAAACTTCTAACGAACGTCTAGACTTCCGACAAACTCTCGAACTCCTAACAAAATTGCGTTCTTGACTCTGAGACTTCATTTTGCTTTATGCCTTGCTATCGTAGTTAATCCTGTATACATATAAACACACTACGATCTAGACAATTATTACTAAGCATGAATCATGTCGTCCGGCATGTCATTGGTCCATTGACACTTCGTCTAATTCTTCGACGCATCATCCTCTCTTGCGGCCTATTGCCCAATCGGCCAGTTGACCTCCGTAACTCCGATATCCTTGGCGTAATATCTGCTCTTCTTGGCCCAATGTCCGAAGCCATGGCCCGAAGCCTTCTGTCGATACGTTGACCGATCCTTCGGTGCGACGTCCAATCTTCTGACATGTTTCTACGTCCAATCTTCTGACATGTTTCTCCAGCCCAACATGATTTTTCCTTTTTAAATGTCTCTCCTTGTTGGAAGCATCCTGCGTCACTCAAAATACATATCAAATCATAAACACTTATCAATTGGTTTCATCATCAAAATACGAGATTCAATAATATCCCTCTTTTTTATGATGACAACTAATTGATGACCGAATTAACCTTAACTCTCCCTATCAAAATGTCATATTGATAGAACCTTGAATTCAAGCTGAATTCAAGTCATTATAAATTTCATCATGAATATTTGTAACACGTCATCATATATAACATGATTATACTTCTCTCCCTTTGTCATCAACAAAAAGGAGAAGTATAACTTTCAAGTGTTTGGAAATATAAGTTCAAATCATTGCATAATAAACATAACATCTCAAGTTTTATCATCATGCAAGCTAGTAATTTTCTTTCTTTTCTTTTGAGATGTGTAATTTTTGCTTCCTTGGCATAGTGCAAGCTAGTAAAATTTTACATCATTTTATATGCAAGCTAGCAATAATTTTGAGTTTTGCAAGTTTGTAAATTTTACTTTTCTTGAGATAGCAACTTTTTACTTCTCTTCATGTTACAATCTAGCAATTCTAGCAAGTTTTACATCATGCAAGTTAGCAATTTTACTTCATTGCAAGTTTTTCTCTTCACAATTTGTAAGCTAGCAAATTTTGCAAGTGTTACATTATGCAAACTAGTAAGTTTTTTTTTACATATAAAAGTTGGTAAAATTTTTGCATCTTTTGAGATGAGCAAGCTAGTAAGTTTTTCTTTCTTTTGTAATATGCAAACTATTAGGATCGGAGCGGCACTAAGAGGGGGGGTGAATTAGTACGACGGATTAAAACTCGTAAGTTTGAAATCGATTTTGCAAATGTGTAAAGATTTTGATTCGATGAAGGATGACTTAGCTAAAATAGCTCGAGTAAAGGAAGTCAAGAGGGAGAATAAAACCAAACAGTTTGCTGCTAAGAAGATAAGTGGTTCAGAAAATTAAACACTCACACATTCAAGGAATACCACAATGTAAAGTGGTTCGGTCAAATGACCTACATCAACTTGCGAAGCCTTCTTCCATGAGGCTCCCAACTTCCACTAGCAAATCACTTTGAAAGGGAAGGACCAAATACCCCTCTTACAACCTTTTTACAAGTGATTCACACTCTTACAAATTTTTCAAAGAGAAAGAGGGAGGTGAACACTTAAGCTATTGAAAACAAGACTTTGCTAAAGCTTTTTCTCAATTTTTAACTTCTCAAAAAGGTCTTTTCTCTGTTGAGAATTGAGGGGTATTTATAAGCCCCAAGAGGATTCAAATTTGGGCTCCAAATTTGAATTGCTTTTGGGTTTCCCAGTGCTAGCGGTGCCACCGCCTGTTAATGTATAACACTGATAGTGTACTGGCGGTGCTAGCGGTGCCACCGCCTGTTAGTGTCTAACACTAACAGTGTACTGGCGGTGCCACCGCTGTAATATCCCTCGCTTTTGAAAATTATTAATAAAGATTTATTTATAAATCGGGGGACCTATATGTAAATATGGAAATTTCAAGGACTAAACTGTTAAGTTGTAAAAAGAAGAAAATAAAGAAAATCAAAAATTTCGGTTTTATCCCACCGCCTCCCACGTTCTCTCTGTTTCTTTCGAGAAACAGAGAGAACCGGTGGGGCGTGGGGAGAAGAAGAAGAGAAGTAGAGGGAGAAGAGAAGAAGAGGGAAAAGAAGAGAGGAAGAAGAGGAAGAAGAGGGAGAAGAGAAGAAAAGAAGAAGTAGAAGAGAGGGGAGATGGAGAGGAGAAAGAGAGGCAGCTGCAGCAGCTAGGGCTGCAGCACCTCTGTTTCCCGCTGGTGGAAACAGAGGAGAGGATGTGTGGGGCATTGAGGGAGGAAAAGGGAAGAGGAGAAGAAGAGAAGGAGAAGAAGAGAGAAAAGAGAGGGAAGACGGAGAGGAGCGAGAGGTGGCAGTAGCTAGGGCTGCAGCACCTCTGTTTCCTACAAGTGGAAACAGAGGAGAGGTGTGGGGCATTCGAAGAGGAGAAGAAGAAGAAGAGGAAGAGAAAGAGGTTGTGATACCTCTGTTTCCTGCAGAGGAAACAGAGGAGAGGGTGTGTGTGACGCCGGGAACGAGGAAGGAAGAAGAAGAGGAGAAGAAGAGAAGGGAAAGGAGGAGCTGCGGCTGTGGCAGAGGCAACTGTAGCTGGAAGAGAAGGAGAGGAAGAAAAGAAGGTGAGGAAGAAGAGAAGAAGAAGAAAGGAAGGAGAAGGGAAAGAAGCAGCTGCGGCTGCGACTGTGGCAGCTGCAGCTGTGGCAGGGAAAGAGGAAGAGGAAGGAAGAAGGGAAGGAGAAGAAGAGAAGGGGAAGAAGGGGTTGCGGCTGCGGCGAAGGAAGCTGCAGTTGGAAGAGAAGGGAAGGAGAGGAAGAAGTAGAAGCGGGTGAACAGGCGGCACCTCTATTTCCTGCAGGAGGAAACAAAGGAGAGGAGGTACTGTTCGTCGGGGAGAAGAAGGGGAGGAAGGAGAAGAAGAGAAGAAGAAGAAAGGAAGGAGAAAGAAGAGGAGAAAGGAAAGAAGCAGCTGCGGCTGCGGTTGTGGAAGCTGCAGCTGTGGCTGGGAAAGAGAAAGAGGAAGGAAGAAGGGAAGGAGAGGAAGAAGAGAAGGGGAAGAAGGGGCTGCGGCTGCGGCGATGGCAGCTGTAGCTGGAAGAGAAGAAGGAGAGGAAGATTAGCAGGGGAGGAGGAAGAGGCTGTAGTTGTGGTGGCTACAGCCATGGTTGCGACTGCGACTACGGCAGTTGCAGCTGGGAAAGAAAAGAAAGGAAAAGGGGAAAAAGGGGCTATGGACGGGATTGCGGCCGCAGCGGCAGCGACTGCGTATGCAGCAGTTATGTCTGCGAGAGAAGGGAGGAAGGAAGGTAGTGCGGTGGAAGGGGCTGCGATTGTGGCAACGGCAGCGGCGGCGGCTGTGGCAGCTGCGTTTGGGAAAGAAAAAGAAGGAATGAGAGTAAGAGAGAGCAGGTGACTGTGCCTCGATGTTCGACACGTGGTGTAGTTACGAAGAAAGGAAGAAAACGGGAGCACAAAATGAAACAGAGAGAGGACATGGAGGAAAAGTAGAAGGATTTGGGCTGGCACCTTCTTTGGATCTTCGGATCGAAATCCTTGAAAGGCAAGTTCCCTGATCGTTCCTCCTATAATTGCTCTAACTTTTCTTATTGCAAGTTTCCCGATCGTTCCGCCTGTAATTGTTCTAATCTTTCCTATTGCAAGTATCATGATCATTCCTCACTGCAATTTTATCTCTACATTTGCTTTGAATATGAGGTACTTTGAATTGTTCTAGTCTTGCATTTGATATATCTCCTGTTTAGACGTAACGATTCGAATCTGTGCAACTTCTGAGATTCTGACCTTTTGATACCGAGCTGTCTATAAGTCTGTTGAAAACTCCGATTTGTTCAAACTTGATTTCATTGGAAACTAGACTCGTAGATCCTTCTTTTGAAATATGGATTGAAAGTTCTGGAATCCAAACACCTGCCCAGTTATCTGTTGAATCTGACCTTATGAATTCTACCAAATAGAGATTTTGTTCTGTGACCCTGGTTTACCAAACTATTTGTAAATCTCTCTGTTGGACAGTTCAATTCATATGAAGCCTGTCTTATCTGAAAGTATAATCCAATGATTATTTCTGAGTAAATTGGAGCACGATTGATAGTTCGAATCATTTGTTCAATGTGCCTCTTATATTCTGCCAGAAATCGAGCTTTGGTCGATTTCTCATATTCTGGTTTCATTCCTTTGGAAATTGATATCCTTTAGCTTTCTTATTTGAATTGAGCTAAATATGATTGTTTGGAATCCCTGTATACTCTTGCTTTCATTTCATTCCAAATCTGAATACATTTGTGAGAGATTGTTGCTTGCATCATATTTGACTCGTAAAGGCACATGTACGTTTGTTGTTCCGCGTGTGCTTCTGATATATGCTACTTATTGTTCATACTGCCCTTTTGTACTCTGGTGTTTGTGGGACTGTCTGTACCTTTGCCAGAAATGGTAAAGGGTGTTATTCTGGACCTTTGCCAGAAATGGTAAAGGGTATGTGCTTAGAGCCTGCGATGCTCTAGATTATGTCTGGTGGTCATTCAGAAATGGATGTATCACGTTCTGTTTGAGATCCCACTACACCATCTATATGTTTGATATGATATCCAGAGCTTTGGTTATGTGTTTTTGTACACGCTCTGGATAAGAATGATATGATTGCAACGTCAAGGACGACGATCGAGCTTTGGTCGATTTCTCATATTCTGGTTTCATTCCTTTGGAAATTGATATCCTTTAGCCTTCTTATTCAAATGAGCTTTATATTACTGCTTTGAATTCTTGTATGCTCTTGTCCTTAAAATTATTTGCATTCTTGAAAACTATTGTGTAACGTTTATGCTATATCGTATTGACTCACATAGGCACATGTGTATCCCATTGTTCCGCATTTGCTTCCGATATGTGCCTATTCCATTTCATTCCAAATCTGAATACATTTGTGAGAGATTTGTTCTTTGTTTCGTATTGTCTCGAAAAGGCACATGTACGTTTTGTTGTTCCGCGTGTGCTTCCGATATATGCTACTTATTGTTAAAACTACCTTCTTGTACTCTGGTGGTTGTGGGATTGCCTGGACCTTTGCCAGAAATGGTAAAGGGTATGTGCTTATTACCCGCTCTGTGGGATATTCTGGACCTTTGCCAGAAATGGTAAAGGGTATGTGCTTAGAGCCTGCGATGCTCTGCCGGCCCCCTCTGACTTCACCTAGACGTGGGTGGATGGAGCTCCCAGACGTGGGAGACTTTTGTCAGGTGGTCATTCAGAAATGGATGAATCACATTCTGATTGAGATCCCACTACACCTTCTATATGTTTGATATGATATCCAAAGCTTTGGTTATGTGTTTTTGTACATGCTTTGGATAAGAATGTTATGAATGCAACGTCAAAGATGACGTTTGAGCTTCTGTTTGGTATGTGATATTGATAAGCTCCGAAATGTTTCATTCACTGTTGATATGCTTCGAAATGTTCCATATGCCGTTGATATGCTCCGGAACATTTCATACGCCATTGATATGCTCCAATTACTCTGTGCTCCATTTGCTATGAACTGATATGTTCTGAAATGTCCTATCTGCCATTGATATGTTCCAATTACTCTATGCTCCATTCGTTATGGATCAAATATGTTTTGAATGACATGATACGTATGATTTGGTATCTATTGAGATGGTATCCCTGAGAATTCTTGTATTCTGCCTTGCATTATGATACCTTACTCGTTTCAAACCGTTCCTTTTGTTCTGAATATGCTTTGTCACTTGCAGAGCCGTTTTTGGCTCACTCCGTTGTTATATAAATCTTTCAAGTCAGTTTGTCACTCTTCGAGATGTTTGATTTGGGCTGAGGCAGTGGATAGCTATTCAGAATTATGGGCAAGTCTTATTGGTTGTTATGCTATTGTTGTATAAGCATATTTTGTATGTAATGAATTATTCTGATGATCGAAATGGATATACTGTGTAAAAGTGGTAGAAGATCTCTCTTATTTGGAATTTCAGAATGTTAAATCTAATTTATGACGATATGAACTTGTGGTGAATAGTTGGAGTTCTGATTGTATAATTTATTTAGCTTGTGGATTTATAAATGTTATTCATGTTTGTCAAGTTGGCTTGGGTTGCCATAAATGTTAATTATCGAGTGTTGTGATATATGATTTTAAAATGCACAGGTTTTATGGATGTGAATTTGATTGAATGTTTTTCAGTGTCCTCAAACGTTAGTTTGGATCCTGGATTGGTCTGTGATGAAAATTGTTTTAATATCTTGGATAATATTTGAGGGGCGTGACAGGTGGTATCAGAGCATGGTTTGAGGATCACTGAAATATTTGATATGTTGACGTGCAAAATATATTGAGGTCTAGTGAATTATAGTGATTAGTGAAAATTTTCCTTGATGTATTTTAGTAATCTAGGATGACGATGACATTTAGTCCTCCCACTTCATCTGATTTTGATTAATTAAGTGGGATGAAAGGGTAATCGGGGATATTGAATCAGAGTGGAGCAGCGGAAGCATGGTGGACCTAATTTCATTGGTGATAGAAAAATGAATGATGCAAACAGAGAAGATATTTGATGTACAAAATTGTTCTAATGATCAAAAGATTTCTTTTGCCATCTTATAATGGAAGTAGAGGCTTATCATTAATGGGAACAATGAAAAGAATTTTTTGTAGATCAATGGCAAGAATGACAAGGACAAGTTTACTAATAAAAATATGATTGAAAATGAATCAGTAAGTAATAACAGGAGGGTCAAGACATTTGGATTTGAAAAAGGAAGTCACCACAAAAGACTCAATCACGTGTGAATTGTAAGTTAAATTATGAAACAAGTTTGTGTTTTCAAATAACTGGAGTCTATTTTGCTTGTGGAAAGTTGGATCATAAAATAAAAGACTGCCCCTTGAACAAGAAGAAAGAGTCACTGCCTCATAAATCATCAACCCATGTCAGAGTATATGCTATCACTGAATATGATTCTGAAACTTATGAATTAGTGGTCAAAGGTATTATGCATGTTTATGAAAGAATGCAAATATTTGTTTGACCATGGGTCCCATCTATGATTTGATTCGGAATATTTTGCCAATCACTTGGGTATTCAACCTAGACCACTACATTATGTGCTATATGTAAATACGATCATTGGAGATTCTTTGATAACGAACTTGAATCTGGTCCTCTTGTCTGATTTTTGTTGGAGAACTTGAACTTTTGCTGATTTAGTTCTCCTAGAGATTTGGAGTTATGATATTATATTTGGTATGGATTGGCTATCTTCTTATCATACCAGTATGGATTGGTATATAACAAATGATCACTTTTTGCATATTTGATCAGCCGATCTTTTATTTTGAGAGTATTGGATATTATTTATCTCCTTGCCTAATGTATCCCAGGATGACTTGTTTGGATTACCTCCAAATGTGATTTTGCTTTTGATTTGGTCCTTGGGACAATCCCAATATCTAAGCCTCTCTACAGAAAGATATCATTTGAGTAAGTGGAATTGGAAAAGCAACTACAAAGATTATTAAATGAGGATTTTATTTGGCTTAATATTTCATCATGGGGTGCTCCGGTGTTAGTTAAAAAGATGTATGGAACATTGAGGCTTTGTAATGATTATAGACAGTTAAATTAGGTGACCATCAAAAATGAGTATTTTCTGGAGTAACGACTTGCTTGATTAACTGTAGGGTGCGCAAGTATTTTTAGAAATTGATTGAAGGTCAGGTTACCATCTATTGAGGATCAAGGAGGAGAATATTTCGGTCACTCGTGGATAATTATGTAATTGTATTGTATTGATGAAACTATTTAAGAGCAGGAGGAGGAAATAAAGATATCATAATCCCCATCTTTTCATCGATTGAGCTATGATCAATTTAGAGGACTAAATTTTCTTTTAAGGAGGGGAGAGTGTAATATCCCTCGCTTTTAAAAATTATTAATAAAGATTTATTTATAAATCGGGGGACCTATATGTAAATATGGAAATTTCAAGGACTAAACTATTAAGTTGTAAAAAGAAGAAAATAAAGAAACCGAAAATTTCGGTTTTATCCCACCGCCTCCCACGCTCTCTCTGTTTCTTCGAGAAACAGATAGAAGCGGTGGGGCGTGGGGAGAAGAAGAAGAGAAGTACAGGGAGAAGAGAAGAAGAGGGAAAAGAAGAGAGAAAGAAGAGGAAGAAGAGGGAGAAGAGAAGAAAAGAAGAAGTAGAAGAGAGGGAAGATGGAGAGGAGAAAGAGGGGCAGCTGCAGCAGCTAGGGCTGCAGCACCTCTGTTTACCTCAGGTGGAAACAGAGGAGAGGATGTGTGGGGCGTTGAGGGAGGAAAAGGGAAGAGGAGAAGAAGAGAAGGAGAAGAAGAGAGAAAAGAGAGGGAAGACGGAGAGGAGCGAGAGGTGGCAGTAGCTAGGGCTACAACACCTCTGTTTCCTACAGGTGGAAACAGAGGAGAGGTGTGGGGCGTTCGAAGAGGAGAAGAAGAAGAAGAGGAAGAGAAAGAGGTTGTGATACCTCTGTTTCCTGCAGAGGAAACAGAGGAGAGGGTGTGTGTGACGCCGGGGACGAGGAAGGAAGAAGAAGAGGAGAAGAAGAGAAGGGAAAGGAGGAGCTACGGCTGCGGCAGAGGCAGCTGTAGCTGGAAGAGAAGGAGAGGAAGAAAAGAAGGTGAGGAAGAAGAGAAGAAGAAGAAAGGAAGAAGGAAGAGGAGAAGGGAAAGAAGCAGCTGCGGCTGCGGCTGTGGCAGCTGCAGCTGTGGCAGGGAAAGAGGAAGAGGAAGGAAGAAGGGAAGGAGAAGAAGAGAAGGGGAAGAAGGGGCTGCGGCTGCGGCGAAGGCAGCTGCAGTTGGAAGAGAAGGGAAGGAGAGGAAGAAGTAGAAGCGGGTGAACAGGCGGCACCTCTGTTTCCTGTAGGAGGAAACAGAGGAGAAAAGGTACTGTTCGTCGGGGAGAAGAAGGGGAGGAAGGAGAAGAAGAGAAGAAGAAGAAAGGAAGGAGAAAGAAGAGGAGAAAGGAAAGAAGAAGCTGCGGCTGCGGCTGTGGAAGCTGCAGCTGTGGCAGGGAAAGAGAAAGAGGAAGGAAGAAGGGAAGGAGAGGAAGAAGAGAAGGGGAAGAAGGGGCTGCGGCTGCGGCGATGGCAGCTGCAGCTAGAAGAGAAGAAGGAGAGGAAGATTAGCAGGGGAGGAGGAAGAGGCTGCGGTTGTGGTGGCTGCAGCCATGGTTGCGACTGCGACTGCGGTAGTTATAGCTGGGAAAGAAAAGAAAGGAAAGGGGGAAAAAGGGGTTGCGGACGGGATTACGGCCGTAGCGGCAGCGACTGCGTATGCAGTAGTTATGTCTGCGAGAGAAGGGAGGAAGGAAGGTAGTGCGGTGGAAGGGGCTGCGATTGTGGCAACGGCAGCGGCGGCGGCTGTGGCAGCTGCGTTTGGGAAAGAAAAAGAAGGAATGAGAGTAAGAGAGAGCAGGTGACTGTGCCTCGATGTTCGACACGTGGTGTAGTTGTGAAGAAAGGAAGAAAACGGGAGCACAAAACGAAACAAAGAGAGGACACGGAGGAAAAGTAGAAGGATTTGGGCTGGCACCTTCTATGGATCTTCGGATCGAAATCCTTGAAAGGCCAGTTCCCTGATCGTTCCTCCTATAATTGCTCTAACTTTTCTTATTGCAAGTTTCCCGATCGTTCCGCCTGTAATTGTTCTAATCTTTCCTATTGCTAGTATCCTGATCGTTCCTCACTGCAATTTTATCTCTACATTTTCATTGAATATGAGGAACTTTGAATTGTTCTAGTCTTGCATTTGATATATCTCCTGTTTAGACGTAACGATTCGAATCTGTGCAACTTCTGAGATTCTGACCTTTTGATACCGAGCTGCCTATAAGTCTGTTGGAAACTCCGATTTGTTCAAACTTGATTTCATTGGAAACTAGACTCGTAGATCCTTCTTTTGAAATATAGATTGAATGATCTGGAATCCAAACACCTGCCCAGTTATCTGTTGAATCTGACCTTATGAATTCTGCCAAACAGAGATTTTGTTCTGTGACCCTGGTTTACCAAACTATTTGTAACTCTCTCTGTTGCACAGTTCAATTCATATGAAGCCTGTCTTATCTGAAAGTATAATCCAATGATTATTTCTTAGTAAATTGGAGCACGATTGATAGGTCGAATCATTTGTTCAATGTGCCTCTTGTATTCTGCCAGAAATCGAGCTTTGGTCGATTTCTCATATTCTGGTTTCATTCCTTTGGAAATTGATATCCTTTAGCTTTCTTATTTGAATTGAGCTAAATATGATTATTTGGAATCCCTGTATACTCTTGCTTTCATTTCATTCCAAATCTGAATACATTTGTGAGAGATTGTTGCTTGCATCATATTTGACTCGTAAAGGCACATGTACATTTGTTGTTCCGCGTGTGCTTTCGATATATGCTATTTATTATTCATACTGCCCTTTTGTACTCTGGTGTTTGTGGGACTGTTTGGACCTTTGCCAGAAATGGTAAAGGGTGTTATTCTGGACCTTTGCCAGAAATGGTAAAGGGTATGTGCTTAGAGCCTGCGATGCTCTAGATTATGTCTGGTGGTCATTCAGAAATGGATGTATCACGTTCTGTTTGAGGTCCCACTACACCATCTATATGTTTGATATGATATCCAGAGCTTTGGTTATGTGTTTTTGTACACGCTCTGGATAAGAATGATATGATTGCAACGTCAAGGACGACGATCGAGCTTTGGTCGATTTCTCATATTCTGGTTTCATTCCTTTGGAAATTGATATCCTTTAGCCTTCTTATTCAAATGAGCTTTATATTACTGCTTTGAATTCTTGTATGCTCTTGTCCTTAAAATTATTTGCATTCTTGAAAACTATTGTGTAACGTTTATGCTATATCTTATTGACTCACATAGGCACATGTGTATCCCATTGTTCCGCATTTGCTTCCGATATGTGCCTATTCCATTTCATTCCAAATCTGAATACATTTGTGAGAGATTTGTTCTTTGTTTCGTATTGTCTCGAAAAGGCACATGTACGTTTTGTTGTTCCGCGTGTGCTTCCGATATATGCTACTTATTGTTAAAACTACCTTCTTGTACTCTGGTGGTTGTGGGATTGTCTGGACCTTTGCTAGAAATGGTAAAGGGTATGTGCTTATTGCCCGCTCTGTGGGATATTCTGGACCTTTGCTAGAAATGGTAAAGGGTATGTGCTTAGAGCCTACGATGCTCTGCCGGCCCCCTTTGACTTCACCTAGACGTGGGTGGATGGAACTCCCAGACGTGGGAGACTTTTGTCAGGTGGTCATTCAGAAATGGATGAATCACATTTTGACTGAGATCCCACTACACCTTCTATATGTTTGATATGATATCCAGAGCTTTGGTTATGTGTTTTTGTACACGCTCTGGATAAGAATGATATGATTGCAACGTCAAGGACGATGATCGAGCTTTGGTCGATTTCTCATATTCTGGTTTCATTCCTTTGGAAATTGATATCCTTTAGCCTTCTTATTCAAATGAGCTTTATATTACTGCTTTGAATTCTTGTATGCTCTTGTCCTTAAAATTATTTGCATTCTTGAAAACTATTGTGTAACGTTTATGCTATATCGTATTGACTCACATAGGCACATGTGTATCCCATTGTTCCGCATTTGCTTCCGATATGTGCCTATTCCATTTCATTCCAAATCTGAATACATTTGTGAGAGATTTGTTCTTTGTTTCGTATTGTCTCGAAAAGGCACATGTACGTTTTGTTGTTCCGCGTGTTCTTCCGATATATGCTACTTATTGTTAAAACTACCTTCTTGTACTCTGGTGGTTGTGGGATTGTCTAGACCTTTACTAGAAATGGTAAAGGGTATGTGCTTATTGCCCGCTCTATGGGATATTCTAGACCTTTGCTAGAAATGGTAAAGGGTATGTGCTTAGAGCCTGCGATGCTCTGCTGGCCCCCTCTGACTTCACCTAGACGTGGGTGGATGGAGCTCCCAAACGTGGGAGACTTTTGTCACGTCGTCATTCAGAAATGGATGAATCACATTCTGACTGAGATCCCACTACACCTTCTATATGTTTGATATGATATCCAGAGCTTTGGTTATGTGTTTTTGTACATGCTTTGGATAAGAATGTTATGAATGCAACGTCAAAGATGACGTTTGAGCTTCTGTTTGGTATGTGATATTGATAAGCTCCGAAATGTTTCATTCACTGTTGATATGCTTCGAAATGTTCCATATGCCGTTGATATGCTCCGAAACATTTCATACGCCATTGATATGCTCCAATTACTCTGTGCTCCATTTGCTATGAACTGATATGTTCTGAAATGTCCTATCTGCCATTGATATGTTCCAATTACTCTATGCTCCATTCGTTATGGATCAAATATGTTTTAAATGACATGATACGTATGATTTGGTATCTATTGAGATGGTATCCCTGAGAATTCTTGTATTTTGCCTTGCATTATGATACCTTACTCGTTTCAAACCGTTCCTTTTGTTCTGAATATGCTTTGTCACTTGCTGAGCCGTTTTTGGCTCACTCCGTTATTATATAAATCTTTCAGGTCAGCTTGTCACTCTTCGAGATGTTTGATTTGGGCTGAGGCAGTGGATAGCTATTCAGAATTATGGGCAAGTCTTGTTGGTTGTTATGCTATTATTGTATAAGCATATTTTGTATGTAATGAATTGTTCTGATGATCGAAATGGATATACTATGTAAAAGTGCTAGAAGATCTCTCTTATTTGGAATTTCGGAATGTTAAGTCTAATTTATGACGTTATGAACTTGTGGTGAATAGTTGGAGTTCTGATTGTATAATTTATTTAGCTTGTGGATTTATAAATGTTGTTCATGTTTGTCAAGTTGGCTTGGGTTGCCATAAATGTTAATTATCGAGTGTTGTGATATTTAATTTTAAAATGCACAGGTTTTATGGATGTGAATTTGATTGAATGTTTTTCAGTGTCCTCAAACGTTAGTTTGGATCCTGGATTGGTCTGTAATGAAAATTGTTTTAATATCATGGATAATATTTGAGGGGCGTGACAACCGCCAGAGCTCTCAGGTTCTGGGTGGTTCCACCGCCCAGTCCAGCAGTGTATTGGTAGTGCCACCGTCGGACCTCTCGAGTTCTGGGCGGTGCCATCGCCTAGTCCGATAGTATACTGGCGGTGCCACCGCCCAATCTAGCGGTGCCACCGCCTAGACTGTTCTAGCTTATTAGTTTGGCTCCAAACTTGGCCCAAACCAGTCCAAACTTGGGCCCAATTGGCCCCTAACCGGGTTATAGGATTAACCCTTAATCCTAACCAAAATTATATGTAAACTATGAAATTAAGATATAGCCCTAAGCAAATTTTAACCGGCAACTTCGAGTTTCCTTCTGGTGAGCTTTCCAGCGAACTTCCAACGGACTTCCGATACACCCTCGGATTTCTTCCGACGGACTCCCAATAGGCTCCCGGTCTTGTGGCGAGTTCAATGAGTCTTTGGCAAGTATTCAAACCTTCTCGATGATCTCCCCGAACCTCCGACGATCTTTCCGGTTGACTTCCGAAAACTTTGACAAGTCCCAGACTCTTTCTCGGTTGGTTCTAGTAGCACTTCCGACGATTCTTCGGACTTTCGACGGACTCTCGAACACCCATCGAACTTGACTCCGGTAAACTTGCTTTATGTCTTCATGCTATTGTAGTTAATCCTGCACATGTAAAACACACATGTAAAACTTGACTCTGGATCTAGATAATTAATCCTAAGCATCTAATCAAGTTATCCGGCATGTCATTGGTCCCTCGACGCTTAATTCGATTCTTCGGCGCATCGTCCTCTTCTACCTATTTCCGAATCGGCCAGTTGACTCCGCAACTCCGATATCCTTGGTGCAATGTCCGCTCTTCTTGATCCGATGCCCGAATCCATAGCTCGAAGCCTATATCGATACATCGACCGATCCACCGGCCCGACGTCCAATCTTCTGACATGTTCCTCCGGCCCAACATGATTTTCATGCTTTAATTGTCTCATCCTGATCGAAACATCCTGCGTCACTCAAAACGCAGATTAAAACATGAACACATATCGATTGGTTTCATCATCAAAATCCGAGATTCAACAATCTCCCCCTTTTTGATGATGACAACCAATCGACAACGGAGTTAACCTTAACTCCCGGAGTTAAAACAAACTCCCCCTATCAATATACCATATTGATAGAAACTCTTGGATTCAAAAATCTAAGCAACATGTCATGATAAAATCATGACATATAATCAACATACTTCTCTCCTTTTGTCATCAACGAAAAGGAGAAGTACCACAATCAAGTATTTGTGATATACAAGTTCAACTTATTGCGTGAAAAAAATAATATTAATTTTTATCATCATGCAAGTTTGCTATCATTATATATATACATGGTAGTACGATAGCAAGTTTACAATATACAAGCTAGCAAAAAGTTTTTCAACATTTTAAGACATGCAAGCTAGCAATTTTGATATGTTTAAGAAAGCAACTCTTGCTTCTTGAAATATAAGTTTTATTAAATGTGCAAGTTAACTTTTTGCTTCTTGAGATAGGCAAGATAGTACTCCTTGGTGATGTTCAAGATAGCAATTTCTACTCTTTTGAGAAGTGCAATTTTTGTTTTTTTTTCTTCAATTGTGCAAGCTAGCAAATTAGCTTTCTAGCATGTTTTGCTCCCCCTTTGTCATTGTCAAAAAGAAGGGAAGACCCTTTAAGTTAATTTCTAAATTATGACAAAGGTAAATAGCATAGATGAAAATTCAAGTCTTGAATGTAAAAACAATTATTATATTATGAATATTTCATCATTGCGTGCATTATTATCATACGTTAAAGTATTGCATGCATAATACCAAATCATCATATATATTTTCAAAACATATAAACTCATCATTATATGCATGATTCCAAATCATTATTCATATTATTTCAATCATTGTTTCAATCATCACTATAACTTATCGTGCACAAAATGTAAAATCATCTAACATGATACAAACATTTATTTTCAAAATATTTATCACTATTTTCATGTATGATAACAAAGTATTCATGATACCGAACATTAAATCAACATTTTTAAGTATTTATCACTTCATGATTGTTGGTACCAAACATTTATCATTTAAAGTATTCATGATACACATCATATGCAATACATCACATATATCATCATAATAAACAACATATGTATCATTCCAAATCATAAATACTTCAAATCACCATGGTATTAATTTGTCAAATTGCATCCTACCATGCATGATCATAACTTTTCCCATTTTATCATTGTAAACAAGAAAGAATAAGGGAAGAACAAAATAGTACAAAATATTTCAATTATTTCAGGGCATACAAGCCATAAATCCAACAGTATCATGTCATGAAAAATAAGACCTCTTGAATTACAAAAGACATGATTCATTTTATCAAATCTCTTTTTTTTATAAATAACAAAAATTATAGGTGTACAAAGAAGAGATCATGATTAAAAAAAAATCTCAAGTAGTAAATCCAAGAAATCAAGATCATGATTTGAATATAAACTCATTCAAATTCAAATCGTCAAATTCATCAAAATCTCAATATTACTTTCAAGAGATTCAAAATGGTATATATAGATTTATCATAATAATCATCAATATCAATAAGATAGAGAAAATTAATTTTCAAGAAAAAAAATATTTTCCACTTTTTAGTTGTTTCAATTCATATGATTTTATTTCATTTATGCCAAATAAAAATATGTATCAAGTTTAAAACCGAAAGTGTAAGATTTATTATGACAAAGATCAATAAGGCACTTTCGTTATGGTAAAAATCAATAATTCATAAATCGCAAGATTCATCATGCATAATTTTGAATTATAAAACCATTAAACATGATTTCAAATCAATATGCTCAAGTTTTTTGTATGAAAACATACATCATACTTAAAACCGAAAATGTAACATTTTATCATGATAAAAATCGATAATCCATAAATTACTTAAAAATCACCATGCATAATTTCAAAATTTATTAAGCATGATCATTATGTATGACAATAAAACATGGTTTCAAAATGATTAATATTTTCATTACATAATTTCATCATTATGCATCATCATATTTTTAAATTCGAACATACACAATTTCAAAACCATACATTTCATTTTTCATGCATGATACAAATAAATCAATCTGTTAGGATCGGAGCGGCACTGAGAGGGGGGGGGTGAATTAGTGCAGCGGATTAAAACTTCGGTTTTGATAAATCTTTCGTACGTTGAAAAGCAATATCAATGGAAACCGATTTTAGAAGCTTATAACTTAGAAATGTATGTAAGCGTAGTAACTAAGTAGAGAAGGTTGCAGTATGTAAATGGCAAGAGTAGGATGCAAACCAGATAACGCAACAGTTTTTAAAGTGGTTCGGTCAAAATGACCTACATCCACTTGCGAAGCCTTCTTCGAAGAGGCTTCCAACTTCCACTATCAAATTTCTTGTAGGGGAAGGACTAATACCTCTCTTACAACCTTTACAAGTGGTTCACACTCTTACAATTCTTTTCATCAAGATGGGAGGAGGTGAACACTTAAGCAATATGAAAAACAAGGCTTGCAAAGACTATTCTAAGGCTCTTAACTCAAACTATTGCTTTTCAAAAGGTTGTGATCTCAGCTGAGATTTGAGGGGTATTTATAGGCCTCAAGAGGATTCAAATTTGGGCTCCAAAATTTGAATTCTCTTTGGTTCCCGATGCTGGCAGTGCCACCGCCTAGCCAAGCGGTGCCACCGCCCAGCTCTCGGGTGCTGGGTGGTGCCACCGCCAAATCTGGCGGTGCCACTGCCTACACTATTTCAGCTTACTGGTTGGGCTCCAAAATTGGCCCAAACCAGTCCGAACTAGAGCCCAATTGGCCCCTACTTGGTTTATAGGATTAACACCTAATCCTAACCCTAAGTAACGTGCTAACTACGAATTTAAAGACATTTTCTAAGCTATTACAAAGTCCGTAAGTCAAGACTTCTTCCGGCGAGCTTCCGGCGAACTTCCAACGGTTTTCCGATAAACTCTCGGAAACCATTCTGCGGACTCCCAGCAAGCTCCTAGACTTCACGATTTGATCTTGACGAGTTTCAACGAGCTTCTTCGGCAAGCTCCGATCTTTCTCGGCGAGCTCCGCGAACTTCCAATGAACCTTTCGGCGAGCTTCTGAAAAACCCTTCGGCAAGCTCCCTACTCATTCTCGGCTAGTTCCGGCAGCATTCCCGACGAACCTTCGGACTTCCGTTGAACTCTCGAACTCGCAATGAATCCTTCGTGCTTGACTCCGACACTTTGTTTTGCTTTATGTCTTCATCGTTATCGTAGTTAATCCTGCATACACAAGCTAAAACTCTACTCCGATCTAGATAATTATTACAACGCGAATTGACATTCTGTTGCCCGGCACGTCATTGGCTGGTGCTTCGTCCGATTCTTCGGTGCATCGTCCTCTCTTACGGCTTGTTGCCCAATCAGCGGTTGACCTCCGCAACCCCGATATCCTTGGCGCAATTTCGCTCTCCTTGGCCCGATGCCCGACGTCCGAAGCCTTCTATCATCCAATATCTTGATGTGATCTCCTCCGGCGCAACGTCAATTCCTCCTACGTTAACTGTCTAATCCTGATTGAGTAGACCTACATCACTCAAAATGCAGTTTAAATTATAAACGCAGATCAAGTGGTTTCATCATCAAAATACGAGATTCAACAATCTCCCCCTTTTTGATGATGACAACTACTTGATGATGGAGTTAACCTTAACTCCCGGAGTTTAAACAAACTCCCCCTATCAATATGCCATATTGATTGAACCTTGAATTCAAGTCATTGCAATATTCATCATGAATACTTGCAACACATCATCATGAACATATGCATAAACTTATGCATCACATGTCATGTCATCAATATACTTCTCCCCCTTTGTCATCAACAAAAAGGAGAAGTACTACAATCAAGTGTTTGTTATATGGGTTCAACTCATTGCATGAAAAACATAATATTAAATTTTTATCATCATGCAATCTAGCAATTTTACAATATTTTAGAACTTGCAAGCTAGCAATTTAGAGATGTTCAAGAAAGCAACTCTTGCTTCTTGAAATATGCAAGTTTTATAAGCTAGCAAATTCAAATATATGCAAGTTGGCATATTTGCTTTTCTTGAGATAGGCACGATAGCACATTTTTGCATTTTCTTGATGTTTCAAGCTAGCAATTCTCGGTGATGTTCAAGATAGCAATTTCTTCTCTTTTGAGAAGTGCAATTTTTGCTTTCTTCTTGAATTGTGCAAGCTAGCTATCTCCCCCTTAGTCATTGTCAAAAGGAAAGAATGACCCTTTATGTCAATTTCTAAATCATGACAAAGGTGAGTAATCATTCTTATTTAAAATTTCCATAATTGAGATAAACCTTGAATTCAAATTAAGGCAATATTAATCATGATTCACATCATATGTAATACATCACATAAAAAGCATAAGTATTGCATGCATCATTTTAGCAACAAATCGTAGCATTTCATCACATGACAAGATATCAGCAAGTAAATTTACAATGTAAGTTCTTGATATCTTAATATGATGCAAACATGGCATATGGCAATCATAGCATTTCGATTATCAATTTACCATATATTTCGATGCAAGCTTCTTTTAATATCTTAACATAATTCAAATTCAAATATGACACTTATAGCATTAATTCATATATTTATCATTCAAATATGGCACTCATAGTATCAATTCGTATATTTCTCCCCCTTTGTCATTACCGAAAAGAAGGGAGAAATCAATGGCCAAAAGATTTTAATCATTATACAAGCCAACTTACAAAATCATGTCATGATATCAAGAAAATTCAAGAAGGACATGATTCATTCAATAAATCCTTTTAATAGAGCAAAAGAATTATACAACCAATATATCAATATCATAGATCAAGTCATGATTCGTGATTCATTATAAAGCAAATTAATTTTTAGTCATCTCATAAGGCTTTTAAAGAATTTTTGAAACATAGGAGAATGATTAATATAAGCATGTAATGTTTCAATCAAATTCAAGTCATGAATACCAATACTTTCATATTGTGAGTATCAATTCATGAATACCAAAAGATATTATTTGTGATTCCAATTTTGCAAGATCAAGATTATGATTTAAATAAAACTTATTCAAATCAAATCGGTAACTTGAAACTCATAATCAAGTCATCAAAATCAATTTCGAGATCCATAAAATATCGTGAAATCATTAATCTCGATCAGATGGGAAAAGCATTTTTTAAGTAATTCTTTTTCATGTAAGCATGCCTTAGTCTTTATATGCCAAATCAATATAAGCATGAAAGTTCAAGACGTAAAGGCAAAATCTTATAAGACAACTCATTTATAAAATATTCATCATGTTTATTTTCATGAGATTCACAAGATTGGTAAAATAAATTCATTAATCTCAATAGGATAGAAAATTATTTCCATTTCATACAATTGATTTCATGTGAGGGGTATTCAAGTCTTTTTATGAAAACAAGTATCATCATTTAAAATTGAAACATAAGTTTCGTCATGAAGCCGTTAAGACCAAACACATCATGATATCACGTCTATCATCAAAAGACTATCAAGAAATTCATACATAGATGTACATGCACTATGTCATCTTAATATGTCATGAGAATGTCATCTTAATTCATAATAAAAACGATTAGACCAAAAGCATATTAATCTAAAATGAGAGGTTCAAATCAACATTTACTTCAAAAACTCATGCATGACATATACATATGTATGGATTAATCCTAAGCATTATCACATATCATATTATCATCCCTAATATTGCATCATTCAACATTTCAAAACATAACATGCATGAAACCTTTGCAATATACTTTTCATGATCAAATTTTTTAATTTTTTAAAGATGCTACAAAGAAAAACATGATATGATTTTTTTAAAATAATTTTTTTATTTCCTATTCCTACTATCTAAATTAAGCACTCATGAAGGGCTTTAAGTAATTTCAAAATAATTCAAGAGAGTTGAGTTACTCACCTTGTAGTCGAAGCCCGTCAAAGCCCAATTCGCCGTTTCACCTTTGGAAGTTTTTGATTCATCCTTGGTTGCCTTCCTCTTCTTTGGCCTCTTCCTCCGTTCAAGTTTATTGTTTATTTTAGATTTTTATTTAATAAATTTATTAAGATTTAGTGTTCGAAGTTCAAGTTCATCATTGTCCTCATCACTTGAGTCATCACTCAAGTGGTATTCATTTGTCCAGAGTTTCAAATCCTTCATATTCTTTGGAAGGTGGTTCAAGTGTTCATTGTGTTCATCATGTGCATTGCACACCATTTCATATGTCATCAATGAGCCGATAAGTTCTTTAAGTGAAAAAATATTTAAATCTTTTGTTTCTTGTATTGCTATTACTTTTGAATCCCAAGCTTTAGAAAGTGATCGTAAAACTTTACTAACAAGTTCAAAATTCGAGAAACATTTGCCAAGAGCTTGTAAACCATTGACGACATCCGTAAAACGGGTGTACATGTCAACAATGGTTTCGCTCGGCTTCATTCGAAAAAACTCGAAATCATGCATTAAAATGTTGATTTTCGAATCTTTAACTCTAGAAGTGCCTTCGTGTGTAATTTCAAGAATGTGTCATATGTCGAAAGTCGTTTCGCACAAAGAAACCCGATTGAACTCATTTTTGTCCAAAGAGCAAAATAAGGCATTCATAACCTTTGCGTTTAAAGAAAACATCTTCTTATCTAAATCATTCCAATAGATCATTGGAAGAGAAGACATTTTAAATCCATTTTCGACTATGTGCCATAAATTCAAATCCAAAGAAAGTAAGAAAACTCTCATTCGAGTTTTCCAATAAGTGTAGTTTGTCCCATTGAAAAAGGGAGGACAAAGGAGAGAGTGACCCTCTTGAAAGCCATAAAGAGCCATTTCTATTTGGGTGTTAAACCAAAGTAGAAAACTGTGGCTCTGATACCAATTGTTAGGATCGAAGCGGCACTAAGAGGGGGGGTGAATTAGTGCAGCGGATTAAAACTTTGGTTTTGATAAATCTTTCATACGATGAAAAGCAATATCAATGGAAACCGATTTTAGAAGCTTGATAACTTAGAAATGTATGGAAGCATAGTAACTAAGTAGAGAAGTTTGCAGTATGTAAATGGCAAGAGTAGGATGCAAACCAGATAACGCAGTAGTTTTTAAAGTGGTTCGGACAAAATGACCTACATCCACTTGCGAAGCCTTCTTCGAAGAGGCTTCCAACTTCCACTAGTAAATTTCTTGTAGGGGAAGGACTAATACCCCTCTTACAACCTTTACAAGTGGTTCACACTCTTACAATTCTTTTCAACAAGATGGGAGGAGGTGAACACTTAAGCAATATGAAAAACAAGGCTTGCAAAGACTATTCTAAGGCTCTTAACTCAAACTATTGCTTTTCAAAAGGTTGTGATCTCAGTTGAGATTTGAGGGGTATTTATAGGCCTCAAGAGGATTCAAATTTGGGCTCCAAAATTTGAATTCTCTTTGGTTCCCGATGCTAGCGGTGCCACCGCCTACACTATTTCAGCTTACTGGTTGGGCTCCAAAATTGGCCCAAACCAATCCGAACTAGAGCCCAATTGGCCCCTACTTGGTTTATAGGATTAACACCTAATCCTAACCCTAAGTAACGTGCTAAATATGAATTTAAAGACATTTTCTAAGCTATTACAAAGTCCGTAAGTCAAGACTTCTTCCGGCGAGCTTCTAGCGAACTTCCAACGGTTTTCCGATAAACTCTCGGAAACCATTCTGCGGACTCCCGGCAAGCTCCTAGACTTCACGATTTGATCTTGACGAGTTCCAATGAGCTTCTTCGGCAAGCTCCGATCTTTCTCGGCGAGCTCCGCGAACTTCCAATGAACCTTCCGGCGAGCTTCCGAAAAACCCTTCGGCAAGCTCCCTACTCATTCTCGGCTAGTTCCGGCAGCATTCCCGACGAACCTTCGGACTTTCATCGAACTCTCGAACTCGCAATGAATCCTTCATGCTTGACTCTGACACTTTGTTTTGCTTTATGTTTTCGTCGTTATCGTAGTTAATCCTGCACACACAAGCTAAAACTCTACTTCGATCTAGACAATTATTACAACATGAATTGACATTCTATTGCCCGGCACGTCATTGGTTGGCGCTTCGTCTAATTCTTCGGTGCATCATCCTCTCTTGCGGCTTGTTGCCCAATCGGTGGTTGACCTCCGCAACCCCGATATCCTTGGCGCAATTTCGCTCTCCTTGGCCCGATGCCCGACGTCCGAAGCCTTCTGCCGTCCAATATCTTGATGTGATCTCCTCCGGCGCAACGTCAATTCCTCCTACGTTAACTGTCTAATCCTGATCGAGTAGACCTGCATCACTCAAAATGCAGTTTAAATTATAAATACATATCAAGTGGTTTCATCATCAAAATACGAGATTCAACACAATCATCATTATGAGAATAATATTCAATCTTTCATGATACATCATTTTGGCAACATGATCATAGCTTTTCAATTGATGGTATCTAAATGTCAAAGTTCATTACATCCTATCATGGATAATCATTAACTTCTCATTTATATTTTATGCATAATTTCATTTCATCACATTAGGAACATCAAGAAGAATTAATTGTGTGATGAGATAAATATTTCATGAATACACGGAATTTTATAAAAATCATATCATAAGCGTTTCATGCATTCATATCATCACATGAAGAATATCAAAAAGAATTTTGGTAATAAGATGCAAAAATAGTGAACATAAATTTTGAATATCAAGAGACATATTATGATTCTTTTTTAATAACTCAAATAGTGAAAAGAAAGAATCATAATAGACAATCTTGATTTATAAAATAAATTTTTAAGTTATAATTTTCAAAAATCAAGATGAAAATCGTGGTTAGATGAAACTCATTCAAATCATCAAAATCATCCAAATCACTTTTAAGATGATTAAATAGATTCATTAAAGTCAATAAGATAGAGAAAAAGAATTTTTAAGAAAAATACTTTTCTCTTTTTAGTTGTTTAAATTTATGTGATTGATTTTATATTAGCATGCTCAAATATTTGTTCTTATGTTAAAACCATGCATCAACGTTTAGGATCGAAAAATAAATTTCATCATGAAAACCATCAAGATCAATAAACCACAAAAATCATCATGTATAACTTTAAAATCTCATGCATAAAATCATCAAATCATGGTATCAAAATTTCAATATTTTCATTAAACTTTATGCATCATTAAGCATACAATCATCAAGCATGACACTTACACTATTTCATATAAGTATGTCTATTTCATTTATGTAAAATCAAAACATGCATCATCATTTTTTCAACCGAAAAAGCCACTTTTATTATTGTGAAAATCGATAATCCATAAATCATAAAAATCAATATGCATTATTTCGAAAGAAAACTCATTAAGCATGAACATTATGCATTACTTCAAATCAAATATGATTTCATTTATTTTTAAAATATTCATCATGATAGGACATACAAGGCAAAGAAATCATTAAACATAAAGGATATTCATCAATCATGGTTTCATTGAGCATAAGGTATTTTCAACCAAAATCATTTTGTTATTTGTTGTAGTCATGCATTTTTTTATTTTAGGTGAATCTATCTTTTTATGCTTAGTTTTCCATATAAAGGCCATGCATTATGATTAAGCATGATATTAAACTTCTTAATATTTTCATTAAAACATCAAGCATGGTTTCAATCAAAATCGAAAATCATCAAGATACACATTTTTTCTTTTTAAGAAAAACATACATATGATCATTAGATTTAAATCTACCATTTTATTCCATTAAAATAAAACATGCAATTTTCATTATTATTTTTAAAATTATGATCATGATCCTATTTTTGTATTTTTAATTTTTTAAACATGTAATTTTTAAGAAAAATAATTATTCAAAAAAAAATACATCATGGAAAACATCAAGTAATTTTAAAATAAATTAAGGGGATTACCTCATCATTGAAAGTGGTTAAGGCGTAGTTTGCTACCTCGCCTTTCTTGATTTTCTTCTCGTCTTTGGAGGAGCTCGATTTATCCCAATTTTTATTCTTCTTCTTATGTTCAAAGCAAGTAGTTTCGTTCTTTTTGCTTTTTAATTTTTGTTTCATTTGTAGTTTAAGTTCACCATCACTTGAGCTAATGCTCGAGTGGTCTTCAAATGTTCTCTGTCTCAAATCCTTCATGTTCTTTGGAAGGTTATTCTCGAGTTCCTTTTTCGCCGTATTGTTCATTTCATAGGTCATTAGAGACCCAATAAGTTCTTCGAGAGGAAATGTTTTAAGGTCCTTGGCCTCTTGAATGGCCGTAACTTTTGGATCCCAACTCTTTAGAAGGGATCTTAAAATTTTAGTTACTAGTTCAAAGTTAGAAAAACCTTTACCACGAGCTTTGAGTCCATTGATGACATCCGTGAAACGGGTGTACATGTCTCCAATGGACTCACTTGGTTTCATCCAAAAAAGTTCATAAGAATGCACAAGAATGTTGATTTTGGACTCTTTCACTCGGTTAGTGCCTTCATGAGTAACCTCAAGAGTTCTCCAAATATCAAAAGCCGAATCACAAATCGAAACACGATTAAATTTATTTTTATCAAGTGCACAAAACAAGGCATTCATAGCCTTTGCATTTAAAGCAAAAACCTTCTTCTCCGATTCATCCCATTCGCTCATCGGAAGATAATATTTTTTAAATCCATTTTCGATAATAGTCCAAAGCTCAAAATCCATGGAAATAAGGAAGATCCTCATATGAGTCTTCCAATACATATAATCCGACCCATTTAATATACGTGGATGTATAATAGAGTGACCCTCTTGCATGCCGAAGTAAGCCATCTCTCTTGGGTATTAAACCAAATATGAGAGTGAGCTAATACCAATTGTTAAGATCGGAGAGGCACTAAGAGGAGGGGGTGAATTAGTGTAGTGGATTAAAACTAGTAAGCTTGAAATCGATTTCGTAAATGTGTAGAGATTTCGATTCGATGAAGGATGACTTAGCTAAAATAGCTCAAGTAAAGGAAGTCAAGAGTAGGGAGAATAAAACCGAATAGTTTGCTGCTAAGAAAATAAGTGGTTCAGAAAATTAAACACTCACACATTCAAGAAACACCATAATGTAAAGTGGATCGCTAAAATGACCTACATCCACTTGCGAAGCCTTCTTCGATGAGGCTCCCAACTTCCATTAGCAAATCACTTTGAAGGGGAAGGACCAAATACCTCTCTTACAATCTTTTTACAAGTGATTCACACTCTTATAGATTTTTCAAAGAGAAAGAGGGAGGTGAACACTTAAGCTATTGAAAACAAGATTTTACTAAAGCTTTTTCTCAATTTCTAACTTCTCAAAAAGGTCTTTTCTCTGCTAAGAATTGAGGGGTACTTATAGGCCCCAAGAGGATTCAAATTTGGGCTCCAAATTTGAATTGCATTTGGGTTTCCCGGTGCTAGTGATGCCACCACCTATCAGTGGCGGTGCCACTGCCTGTTAGTGTCTGACATTGATAGGGTACTGGTGGTGCCACCGCCAGACCTCTCGGGTTCTAGGCGGTGCCACCGCCGGACCTCTCGAGTTCTGGGTGGTGCCACTACTTAGTCCGATAGTATATTGGCGATGCCACCACCCAATCCAGCGGTGCCATCGCCTGGACTGTTCCAGCTCACTGGTTGGGCTCCAAACTTGGCCCAAACCAGTCCAAATTCAGACCCAATTGGCCCCTAACCCGGTTATAGGATTAACCCTTAATCCTAACCTAAATTATATGCAAACTACAAAATTAAGACATAGCCCTAAGCAAATTTTAACTGGCAACTTCAAGTTTCCTTCCGGCGAACTTCCAGCGGACTTCCGATACACCCTCGAATTTCTTCCGGCGGACTCCCAACAGGCTCCCGATCTTGTGGCGAGTTCAACGAGTCTTTGGCAAGTATCTGAACATTCTCGGTGATCTCTGCGAACCTCCGATGATCTTTCCGACAAGCTTCCAAAAACTTCGGTGAGTCCATGATTCATTCTCAGTTGGTTCCGGTAGCACTTCCAACGATTCCTCGGACTTTCGACGGACTCTCGAACACCCATCGAACTTGACTCCATTAAACTTTCTTTATGTCTTCATGCTATCATAGTTAATCCTGCACATGTTAAACACACTTCGTTCTATACAATTAATCCTAAGCATCTAATTAAGTTGCCTGGCATGTCATTGGTCCCTCGACGCTTCGTCCGATTCTTCGGCGCATCGTCCTCTCCTGCGGCCTATTGCCCAATCGGCCAGTTGACTCCGCAACTCTGATATCCTTGGCGTAATGTCCGCTCTTCTTAGCCCGATGCCCGAATCCACGGCTCGAAGTCTTCTGTTGATACATCGACTGATCCACCGGCCCGACGTCCAATCTTCTGACATGTTCCTCCGGCCCAACATGATTTTCCTACTTTAATTGTCTCATCCTGATCGAAGCATCCTACGTCACTCATGTTGAATCTCGGATTTTGATGATGAAGTCAATTGTCATTTGTTATCTAACCTATATGTTGAGATAAGTGTGCAGGATTAACTACGATGAAAGTAAGACATGTAGCAGGAGTTGCGCCGGAGTCATGACAATGATCACGTTGGGAGTTCGAGAGCTCGACGGAAGTTCGGACAGTCATCGGAGGTTCTGCGGGAACAAATCTGAGAAGTCCATAAGCTTGCCAAAGAAGCTCGTCGGAACTTGCCAAGTGTATCATCGCAAGTCCAGGAGTTTGCCGGAAGTCCGCAGGAGCATCACCGAGGGTTCATCGGATGATCGACGGAAGTTCACCGGAAGCTCACCGGAAGAAGCGATTGACGCACCGGAGCAAGCTGCAGTAAATGTCTAAGGAATAATCGTAGTTAGCACAATGATTAAGTTGGAAATGGGAGGTGATCCCATTAACTTAATCTTGGGGCAATTGGGCCCCTGAAAAACCCAAATCTGGCCAAATGGATCAACCCATTCGGACCCTGATTTCTACCAGGCGGTTGAACCACCCAAGGCGGGAGGTTGCACCGCCTGGGCGCAGTCTCCGAGCGAGACTGGGAGGTGCAACCGCCCCAGCTAGGCGGTGGCACCGCTTGGGGCTCAGTCTCCGAGCGAGACTGGGCGGTGCAACCTCCCCTGACAATAGGTGGCACCGCCTGAGCTCAGTCTTCGAGCTCTGCCAGGCGGTGCAACCACCTCAGTCAGGAGGTGCAACCGCCTGAGCTCGGTCTTCGAGCTCGGTCAGGAGGTGCAACCACCCCTGACAGAGGTAGCACCGCCCAGAGGCTCAGTCTTCGAGCTTTGCCAAGCGGTGCAACCACTCCACTCAGGAGGTGCAACCGCCTGATCCCAGAATTCCGGGAATTGACAGTTTTGAGCTCCAAATTTGAACTGGGTTGGGGCCTATAAATACCCCACCCATTCAGCACTGAAAGGTAGCAAAAAAACACCGAAATCTTGATCCTTTTCTGTGATTATTAGAGCTCAAAATTGTTGTAAAGCCCAAAGTTTTTCTCCCTCTGTTCTTCCAAGTTCAAAGTTGTAAAGAGAGGAGAGAAAATTTCTGTAAGTGTTGTCTCCTAAGCCCATCAAAAGGAGTGAAACTGTAAAAGGGTGGTTGGCCTTCGCCTATTGAAGGAATGCCTCTAGTTGACGATAGTGACCTCGTTGGTGGAGGAAGCCAAAAGTGGAGTAGGTCAAGATTGACCGAACCACTCTAAATCTCGGTTTGCATTTACTTTGAGCATATTATCTTTACTGCAAACCTCCTCTGAAGCTTACTGCCTTCTACGCTTTTACGATCGGGTTTCAATCCTTTTACTTTCTGAATCAGCGTTTAGACGTAAATCTGCTTTTTCGTACGATCATCATATTTCAGATTGCGTTTACGTTTCGAGCTTTACCATAACTGCAAACTGCCTTCATATTCTTGCTTAAACTGCATCTTGCCTAATCAAGTGATTTACGAATCAGCATTTAAACATAAATCAGCATCTTAGTATGAACGTCGGATTTCAGTTTGCGCCTATATTCTGGTTTTCATCATAGCTACAAACTGCCTGCATAGATTAACTTTAATATCATCTTAGAATCAGATTTTACACAGAAATTGTTTTTATCATTCGAACGCAGTTTCGTTTTAATCGCAGAAAGTTATCCGCTGAACTAATTCACCCCCCCCTCTTAGTGCTCTCGATCCTAATAATTGGTATCAGAGCGGGGTTAACTCTCTAACGGATTAAAACCCAAGAGAGATGGCATACGCTGGAAACCAAGAGGGCCATTCTATTACACGTTCACCCATGTTCAGTGGGACGGACTACACCTATTGGAAGACCCGAATGAGGATCTTTCTTATTTCTATGGATTTTGAACTTTGGAATCTTGTTGAAAACAGATTTTCGAAGTCTTCTCTTCCAATGATCGATTGGAATGAATTGGAGAAGAAGGCTTTCGCTCTTAATGCAAAGGCTATGAATGCCTTATTTTGTGCACTTGATAAAAACGAGTTTAACCGTGTTTCCACTTGTGAAACCGCATTTGATATTTGGCACACACTCGAAGTGACTCACGAAGGCACAAGTAGAGTGAAAGAGTCAAAAATCAATCTTCTGTTACATTCTTTCGAACTTTTTCGGATGAAACCGAGTGAAACCATTGGCGACATGTTTACCCGTTTCACGGATGTCGTCAACGGTCTAAAAGGACTCGGAAAAAGTTTTTCGGATTTTGAGCTCGTAAATAAGATTCTAAGATCCCTTCCAAAAAGTTGGGATCCTAAAGTCACTGCTATTCAAGAGGCAAAAGATCTGCGCAACTTTCCTCTTGAAGAACTAATCGGGTCATTAATGACCTACGAGATGACTTGTAAAGCTCATGAAGAGCAAGAAGACATCCTTCCAAAGAACAGGAAGGATATGGCACTTAAAACTTCAGAAGGCCACTTGAGAGAAAACTCAAGTGATGAGGACTGTGATGATGACTTGGCACTTCTAACAAGAAAATTTAAAAAATTCTTTAAAAGAAACAAGTTTAAGAATGACGCAAAAAATAAACTTGAACCCAAAAAGGACCAAGTTATTTGCTATGAATGCAAAAAGCCGGGACACTACAAGAATGATTGTCCCCAAGTCAAAAAGAGAACATCAAAGAAGAAGGCGCTCAAAGCAACATGGGATGACTCGAGCGCATCCGAAGAAGAGGAGTCCAACACTGAGCAAATTGCTCATTATGCCTTAATGGCCATCGGAGATGAGGTAACAAATTTAATAGATGCAGATTTCTCATTTGATGAATTATTAAATGCCTTTCATGACTTATTTGATGAATGCAAGATTATCAATAGAAAATACAAATTGCTAAAAAAGGAGTATGATAGTCTTACTTGTAAT
This sequence comes from Musa acuminata AAA Group, assembly GCF_036884655.1. Classification (NCBI taxonomy): domain Eukaryota; kingdom Viridiplantae; phylum Streptophyta; class Magnoliopsida; order Zingiberales; family Musaceae; genus Musa; species Musa acuminata. Next base: position 24,207,877 of record NC_088357.1, read on the forward strand.
TTTGATAAGTTAAAAACTGAATGTCATGATAGTTTAAATTCATGCATCAAATGCCATGATCTAGAAACTCTCCAAAAAGAAAACTTGCTACTTAAGGACACCTTGAAGAAATTCGAGGTTGGTAGCAAGTCATTGAACATGATCCTTGCAAACAAGGGTCACGTTCCCAAAAGAAGTGGAATTGGATTTGTGAGAAGTTCTCACCAAAATCCAACCACCTTCATAAAAGGCACCATCTTACATGTTCGACACCAAAACAAATGCAACTTTTGTTGCAAATTTGGACACAAGATGCATTATTGTTCATTCAAGAAAATTAGTCCAAACAAATTGATTTTGGTTCCTAAAGGAACCATGATAAATTCTATGCAACATGATAGACAATGTAGATCTATTTGTGAGGCACCCAAAAGCAAATGGGTACCTAAAAATCATCCTTTCCTGTAAAAACATTAAAAACATAAAAATTTTAGGCTGGAGCAAGAAATAATATTCTGCTCCTTGATTCTCGATATTAATGACCCAAGATCCAAAAAGGAACTCGCAATGCTCTCTAGCCTAAATAACAGATTGAGATTATAAATTTAAAATCACAAATGCGATTTAAATACAACCTTATTTGACTTAGAAATGTATGATTCCTAAATTCACATATCCTTTGGATTTTCGAACCCATCAATTTCATCCGTTCATAACTTTCGAATCCAACTATGTATCATGAAGTGACTAAGTCTGTCATGAACTTGCAAGGCTTAACAACTTGAACAAACTATCACAAACATGTATACGACATTGAGAGTATGCACGTTAAAAGATCTATCTTGATCGTGCAAAAGTCCTTGCCTTAAAATGAAAACTCTTACGTAATTACGTAAGTAAAGTTGATTGCTTTGAATGAAAATTCTTCTTAAGACAAAAAACTCTCAGATCAGATCACACTGATCAGAACAAGTGCTCACCGCCTACAGGCGGTGGCACCGCCCCAGCTGGAGGTAGCACCTCCAGCTGTCACGTGTTGCAAGCGGTTGCACCGCTCCAGCCAGAGGTGCAACCGCCCGCAACTCTGCCCTTTTTAACCCAAGCTAGGGCCGACGGTGAAACCGACCCCAACTCACTCACTTCCCTCCTCTACTCTTCCAAGCCTCCTCCATCCCCATTTCTCCCCTCTCAGCATCCCAAATACCCCTCATTTCGAAGCAAAACATCAACAATCCTTCCCTCTCTTGAAGATCTCACTAAGATACTCTCTAAGAAGCCCTTAAACTCTGTTTTTTGATTCATTTACTCTTGCTCATCACTATTCTTCTAAACAGCAGTAGTTATGGGATCTAGAAGATCCTCAAGGGACAAAGGAAAGAGGAGATTAGTAGAAGATTTTGATCTCACCCTTTTCGATTCAAAATACCATGCTGAAAAATTTTCCTCTTTCGAACCTAGGAGTGTCAATAAGGGAAAATACGTAGATTTAAATGAACTAAGAGACTTAGAGACAATCCAATGGTTTGCAAACTTAGATCTACTTCCAATTTTACAAATTAACGAACCCATCTATCCAAGACTTGTTAGATTGTTTTACAACATACAAATAGATGAAGAAGAAAGAATGTCCACCTATCTTTTAGGACAACACATCTCAATTACGGATAGATTCATTTGCGACATGATAGGCATTCCCATGAAAAGTAGAGGACTTTACTTTAGAGGATCATGGGATGATGAAACTGTTGGAACAACATATGTTGAAGCCTTAGGAACAATTTTTGCCAATCCCAACTTAGCATTTGTTCCTAAAAGTTGTGAACATCTACTGCCTCTAAACACTAAGGTACTTCATCATATCCTAACTAGCATCATTCTCCCTAAACAATACCATCATGATGAAGTAAGCCAATTAGAATTAGGAACTATCTATTTGATCATTAAAGGACATGACATCTGTCTTGGTTATCTTATCCAACAAAACATGTTAGAACTATCTAAGAAAGACATGATGCTCCCATATGGTGGTATAATCACTATAATAATGAAAGCCTACGATATTCTAATACCACCGGAAGAAGAAGTAATAAAAGTAGATAGATTTAGCATAATAAATAAAAATCTACTTCACCGATTAAGATGTTTTTATAGAAATGGTAACTGGGATAGAATGCCAAGAAGAACTGATCCCCCTTAATCTGAACCAGAACCGGAAACACCAGTCTTTAGGAGTACCCAATCTCCTCCAATCTGTTCCTTTGAGGAAACACATCTATTTGAGCAAACTCATACATCATCTGTCGAAGATATTGGGATTCGGATGGACTGATTCGAACAAAGACAAGAACGGCTTGAACAATGACAAGATCAAATCCTATCTGAGCTGCAGCAAATTTATCATCAATTTGACTCCTTGTTTAGGCACTTTAATTTTCCACCTCATGAATGAGCTTGTATGAACACAATCATCTGTTGTTATTGTAAACTCCTTATGTTACTCACCATGATGTGCTTTGCCTTGATCCTTGATATAGTTATCTGATATATTTTGAGCATATGTAGAGTTGTAAACATCTATCGTGGTAAATATATGCCTTGTGCCTTGTGATAAATATAAACTATATGGATATCTCGGATTTTATATTGAAAATAAAAGTTTTGAAAACCTTGTGCTTTGATTTCCATGATAAATATAGTTTGAAAAAGTGATATACCAATGCAGTTGATAAGTCATTGCCATTGATACTAAACATCAACTAGCTGACATTTTTACCAAATCTCTAAGTGAAGAACAATTTGATTTCATAAGAAGAGAATTAGGAATGTTGATAAACTAGTCAAAATTATCTTTCGGACTTTATTGAATGATCAAATCACTTGATAACATGTGTTGAAATGTTTTGTCTTCATGATTGTATTCGAAAAACTGTAGCATAATCTTGTCCGAATGCATGAAAGAATTCATCTCATTTTCGGATTCGCTTAACAGTTGGAATGACAAAAATCAAATACACTCTTATGAAAAATATTTTTTTCCAAAATGGATTTGATAAAATGACTTTCCTCCTTCATGCACAAAGGATTATAACAAAAAAGGAGAAGAAGTATTCAAAGTATTATACGTATCATGCCTTCCTTTATATGCTTGATAACTTGCTTATATTGTTCTCTTGGTATCACATCTACCATTCTTTTTGTTGATGACAAAGGGGGAGAATATATGAATTGATGCTATAAACACTGATGTTATGATTATGCCATACCTGCATCATCAAGAGATATATGAACAGATGCCATATATGAACAAAAATGCAACACTTGCTAAAATATTTGAAATGTGTACATCATGTAATGATATCAAAATCTTACTTCACAGCTTTACATGTTGATATCTTACAATATGATGAATTGCTTCAATTACCATCATTCAAAATTGTTATGTAAGATTTGAAAATGAATGTCAAGTCTTGACATCATCTTCAGAGATGTCACTTGAATTCTTAGGTCTTTAATTCAAGAATGACTTATCTCAAGTATGGCATGTAGATAGGGGGAGTTAAGGTTAACTCCATTATCAATTGATTGTCATCATCAAAAAGGGGGAGATTGTTGAATCTCGGATTTTGATGATGAAGTCAATTGTCATTTGTTGTCTAACCTATATGTTGAGATAAGAGTGCAGGATTAACTATGATGAAAGTAAGATATGCAGCAGGAGTTGCGCCGGAGTCATGACAATGATCACGTTGGGAGTTCGAGAGCTCGACGGAAGTTCCGACAGTCGTCGGAGGTTCTGCGGGAACAAATCCGAGAAGTCCATAAGCTTGCCAAAGAAGCTCATCGGAACTCACCAATTATATCGTCGCAAGTCCAGGAGTTTGCCGGAAGTCCGCAGGAGCATCACCGAGGGTTCATTGGATGATCGACGGAAGTTCGCCGGAAGCTCGCTGGGAGAAGCGATTGACGCACCGGAGCAAGCTGCAGTAAATGTCTAAGGAATAATCGTAGTTAGCACATTGATTAAGTTGGAAATGGGAGGTGATCCCATTAACTTAATCTTGGGGAAATTGGGCCCCTAAAAAACCCAAATCGGGCCGAATGGATCAACCCATTCGGACCCTGATTTCTGCCAGGCGGTTGAACCGCCCAAGGCAGGAGGTTGCACCGCCTGGGCGCAGTCTCCGAGCGAGACTAGGAGGTGCAACCGCCCCAGCCAAGCGGTGGCACCACCTGGGGCTCAGTCTCCGAGCGAGACTGGGCGGTGCAACCTCCCCTGACAGGAGGTGGCACTGCCTGAGCTCAGTCTTCGAGCTCTGCCAGGCGGTGCAACTGCCTCAGTCAGGAGGTGCAACCGCCTGAGCTCAGTCTTCGAGCTCGGTCAGGAGGTGCAACCGCCCCTGACAGAGGTAGCACCGCCCAAAGGCTCAGTCTTCGAGCTCTGCCAGGCGGTGCAACCACTCCAGTCAAGAGGTGCAACCGCCTGATCCCAGAATTCCGGGAATTGACAGTTTTGAGCTCCAAATTTGAACTGGGTTGGGGCCTATAAATACCCCACCCATTCAACACTGAAAGGTAGCAAAAAAACACCGAAATCTTGATCCTTTTCTGTGATTCTTAAAGCTCAAAATTATTGTAAAGCCCAAAGTTCTTCTCCCTCTGTTCTTCCAAGTTCAAAGTTGTAAAGAGAGGAGAGAAAATTTCTGTAAGGGTTGTCTCCTAAGCCCGTCAAAAGAAGTGAAACTGTAAAAGGGTGGTTGGCCTTCGCCTATTGAAGGAAGGCCTCTAGTTGACGTCGGTGACCTCGTTGGTGGAGGAAGCCAAAAGTGGAGTAGGTCAAGATTGACCGAACCACTCTAAATCTCGGTTTGCATTTACTTTGAGCATATTATCTTTACTGCAAACCTCCTCTGAAGCTTACTGCCTTCTGCGCTTTTACGATCGGGTTTCAATCCTTTTACTTTCCGAATCAGCGTTTAGACGTAAATCTACTTTTTCGTACGATCATCATATTTCATATTGCGTTTACGTTTTGAGCTTTACCATAACTGCAAACTGCCTTCATACTCTTGCTTAAACTGCATCTTGCCTAATCAAGTGATTTACGAATCAGCATTTAAACGTAAATCAGCATCTTAGTATGAACGTCGGATTTCAGTTTGCGCCTATATTCTGGTTTTCATCATAGCTACAAATTGCCTGCATAGATTAACTTTAATATCATCTTAGAATCAGATTTTACACAGAAATTATTTTTATCATTCGAACGCAGTTTCGTTTTAATCACAGAAAGTTATCCGCTGCACTAATTCACCCCCCCCTCTTAGTGCTCTCGATCCTAACAACTCAAAATGCAGATTAAAACATAAACACAAATTGATTGGTTTCATCATTAAAATCTTAGTTTCAACACAAGCTTCCAAAATTTGCATCTTGAGCTCCCCTTTGTCATTATCAAAAAGAAGGGAATAAAAATACAATGATTCAAATCATTTCCCTTTACATCAATTTTTAAATTATGGGAAAGATAAAGTGTCATTATTATTTCAATATGTTTGTGCATCATTATAGTTTCAAATTAAAACATGTACAATTTCAAAACCTTATATTTCATCCTTACTTCATGCATGATACTAAACATAAATCAATCATCACTATGGGCATATCATACATGATACTCAAGCATTCATGATACCAAACATTAAATTAATATTTTTAATCATTTATCACTTCATGATTGTTGGTACCAAACATTCAAATTCAAATCATCAAAATCACTTGCAAGAGATTCAAAATGAAATAAATAAATTTATCAATCTCTTGAAATGCTAGTGATTTCTTTTCTCCCCTTTTGTCATTGTAAATAAGAAAGAAGGGAAGAACAATATAATAGTGCAATTCATTTCCTTTTAATTGAATCTTCAAATCATGACAAGGATAAATAACAAAGATGAAAAATCAAGTCATGAATGTCAAAAGGCCTTATATCATTTTTGACAAATTTCTTCTTTGGTAAATACAAAGCATGATAGAAAAAGGATCCTAAAGTTATAATTCCAATAATTCACAAGAAAAATCATGATTCATTTGACAAAAATATTATCGATTCATGCATTTGAATAAATATTTTTAAATTGTCACTTCAACTCATCATGCATAGTTTCAAAATGTAAAATCATCAAACATGATGCAATCATTTATTTTCAAAACATTCATCATTATTTTCGACTCATTCAATTTATCAAATCAACACAATATAATGAGTATTTCCTGCATTCATATCATCACATGAAGAATATCAAGAAGAATTAATTGGGTGATGAGATAAATATTTTATGAATGCAAAGAATTGTACATAAAAATTATATTATGCAAGATAAAATATCAAAGATAATGAAGATAAAGTGTGAGTATCAAGAGACATATTCTGATTCATTTTGGATAACTCAAATAGCGAAAAGAAAGAATCATAGTAGACAATCTTGATTTATTAAAAGAATTTTCAAGTTATAATTCTGAGAAATCAAGAGAAACCATGATTCTTTTTCACAAGTCTCTTCTTAAATAAATAACGAAAAGAATTCTTAGAAGATCATGATATAGATAAAATTCATTCAATCTTGTAGGAGAACAAAATATTAATTCATGCATATAAAATCTCTCAATTCATTAAGAATCATAAAAATTATAATTCTGAAAAATCATGATTCATTTAGAAAATTTTCTTCTTTAGTAAACGACAAGAAGAAACATGGGAGTTCAAAAAATAAGATCTTGATTCATAAACGATTTCAAGTTATAAATCACGAGAAATCAAGATCATGATTTCGATAAAATCCATCATTTTTAAAATCCATGAGATTCACAAAAGCATAATATACATGAATTCATTAATGAAAAATCAATAAGATAGAGATGGAAAATGTATTCCTCCCCCCTCCCCACCCTTTATATATATATATATATATATATATATCTCATTTGAAGTTGTTTACTTCATATAAGCATGCCTTTATGTTTTTCGTATGAAAACCATACATCATGGTTTAAAATCGATAGAGTAAATCTCATCGTCAAGATCAATGAACCATAAATTACCCAAAAATTATCATACATAATTTCAAAATATAAACTTATTAAGCATAATTATTATGCATTACTTGAAATCAAACATGATTTCATTAATCATAAAGCATCTTCAATCAAAATCGAGAAATAATACGGAAATTAACATGATACACATTAATGCTTCTTAAACTAATCTTGTTATGTGTACAAGCATTAGATTTATATCTAACATTTTACTGTATTATTACATCATTAAAACATCAAAAACATTTTGTTTGTTTATCATATAACATGTAATTTTCATGACTATTTTCAAAATTACTAGATAAGCATGATTTCTAATTTTTTGTATTTTCATTTATTAAACATGTAATTTTCAAGAAAAATAATTAAACTAAATTAAAAATAACTCATTAAAAGCATCTATAATTTCGAAATAAATTAGAGGAGTTTCGTTTACCTCGTCGTCGAAAGCCGTTAAAGCGTAGTTTGCCACCTCACCTTTGTTGATTTTCTCCTCATTTTTGGAGGATCTCGATTCATCCCAAAGTTCTTCCCTCTTCTTGCATTCATAGCAAGTAGTTACGTTCTTTTTGTTCTTTAATTTTTGTTTCATGAACTTTTTAAATTTCATAGTGTTGAGTTCAAGTTCACCATCACTTGAGCTTATGCTCAAGTGGTCTTCAATTGTTCTTAGTCTGAAATCCTTCCTATTCTTTGGAAGGTAGTTCTCAAGTTCTTCACGTGCATTGCACGTCATTTCATAGATCATTAGAGACTCGATAAGTTCTTTGATCAAAAAAGTATTCAAATTTTTTGATTCTTGAATAGCCATTATTTTCAAATCCCAATTTTGAGAACATGATCGTAAAATCTTGTTAATGAGTTCAAAATTAGAAAAGCATTTGCCAAGACCTTTTAAACCATTGACAACATCCGTAAAACGGGTGTACATGTCAACAATGGTTTCGCTCGGCTTTATTCGAAATAGTTCAAAACCATGCATTAAAAGATTGACCTTCAAAACTTTTAATTTATTAGTGCTTTCGTGAGTGGTTTCAAGAATATGCCAAATGTCGAAAGTCATTTCACAAGTAGAAACCCGATTAAACTCGTTTTTGTCTAAGGCACAAAAATGGAGCATTCATAGCTCTAGCATTTAAAAAGAAATCTTCTTCTCTAAATCATTCCATTCGTTCATTGGTTTAGAAAATTTTTGAAAGCCATTTTCAATAATACTCCATAGATTTAAATCTAAAGAAAGCAAGAAAACTCTCATTCGAGTTTTCCAATATGTGTAGTTCGTCTCATTGAACAAGGTAGGATGAATGAGAGAGTGACCCCCTTGAAAGTTGAAAAGAGCCATTTTTCTTGGGTGTTAAACCAAATAAGAAATAACAAGGCTCTCATACCAACTGTTAGGAAAAAGTTGGCACTAAGAGTGGGGGGTGAATTAGTGCAGCGGTAAAATAACGTCGATTTTGGAAAATCTCTCATACGTTGAAAACCAATTTCAAAAACTTAACTTGAAAGCATGTTCATAAAAGTATTGAAGGCAATAAACAAGTAAAATAATTTGCAGTAAAGTAAATTGCTCAAGACGAAATGCAAACCAAGTCTATAGTGGTTCGATCATCGTGACCTACATCCACTCCGCCGATTCCTCTTCCGTCGAGGCCACCGGCATCCACTATCGGTCTTCCTTTAATAGGCGAAGACCAACCACCTTTTACAACTTTTTCTCCTTTTATCGGGTTTAGGAGATAACCCTTACAGCCCCACTTACTCCTCTCTTAAACTATTCTCAAAGTTATGTGCTTTATTTCCTCTTAAGAGAGGAGTAAGTGGGGCTGTAAGGGTTAACTCCTTGCAGCAAAGGTAATGAGGAAATAAAGCACATAAGAAGGTTTGCAGTAATGTAAATAGCAATAAGAAAATGCAAACCAGATATCACGCCAATTTTAAAGTGGTTCGGTCAAATGACCTACATCCACTTGCGAGGCCCTCTTCGATGAGGCTCCCACCTTCCACTAGCAAATCTCTTGAAGGGGAAGGACAAATACCCCTCTTACAACCTTTTACAAGCGGTTCACACTCTTACAAATTTTCAACACGAAAGAAGGAGGTGAACACTCTAACAAAATGAAAACAAGACTTGCTATGACTTTTCTAAGACCTTTTTCTTAATCTATTGCTTCTCAAAAAGTTGTTCTCTCAGTTGAGAATTGAGGGGTATTTATAGGCCTCAAGAGGATTCAAATTTGGGCTCCAAAATTTGAATTCTCTTTGGTTCCCGATGATGGCGGTGCCACCGTCTGTTAGTGTCTGACACTGACAGTGTACTGGCGGTGCCACCACCGGACCTCTCGGGTGCTGGGCGGTGCCACTGCTCAGTCCAGCGGTGCCATCGCTTGGTTCTCGGGTTCTAGGCGGTGCCACCGCCTAATCTGGCGATGCCACCGCCTACACTATTTCAGCTCACTGGTTGGGCTCCAAACTTGGCCCAAACCAGTCCGAACTCGGGCCCAATTAGCCCCTACTTGAATTATAGGATTAATACCTAATCCTAACCCTAATTAATGTGCTAACTATGAATTTAAAGACATTTTCTAAGCTATTACAAAGTCCGCAAGTCAAGACTTTTTCCGACGAGCTTCCGGCGAACTTCCGACGATCTTCCGACGAACTCTCGGAAACCATTCTACGGACTCCCGGCAAGCTCCTAGACTTCACGATTTGATCTTGGCGAGTTCCAATGAGCTTCTTCGGTAAGCTTCGATCTTTCTCGGCGAGCTCCGCGAACTTCCAACGAACCTTCCGGCGAGCTTCCGAAAAACCCTTCGGCAAGCTCCCTACTCATTCTCGCAATGTATCACAATGTATCACATGTATCGCAAATTGAAATTTTTTAGTATCAATGTACCATTCGGCAAGCTCCCTACTCATTTTTTAGTATCGTGATGTATCACATATATCGTAAATTGAAATTTTTAATACTATTATCATATCATGTTTAACAATTGATGTCTTTCATGACATGATTTCTTTGCATTTTTGTCTTGCATATATCATGTGATGATTGAAATATTGATTGATGCAAATTCATAATTTATGTAAAAGTCTAAATCATTGGTTCCTCTCCTTCTTTTCAGCAATGACATAGGGGGAGAAAGATTGCTAGCTCAAGGCAAATGTTGGCTAGCTTGTACTCTTCCCTTCTTTTCGACAAAAACAAAGGGGAGAAAGCTTTTGCTAGTTAGAACATGCAAAAAAAAGCAAAGTGCAATCTTGCACAAGAAGCAAGTGTTGAATTGCCATGATTGAACTTAAGAATCTTTCTATGCTTTTGTGCTTATATGTTGTGATGAAAATCTAGCTTCATATTACAAAAACTTGAATATCTTTTAAAATAGCTAGAGCTACTTCTCCTTTTTGTTGATGACATAGGGGGAGAAGTATATTGATGACTTCATGCATTGAATTGAATATTTTATATATATTTACATGATGGTTTAAATGTTTTTCATAACATATGATGAATGTTACTTGGATTTGGGATAATCCAAGTGTTCTATCAATGGCATATTGATAGGGGGAGTTTGGTTAAACTCTGAGAAGTTAAGGTTAACTCCGTTAGTCATCAATTAGTTGTCATCATCAAAAAGGGGGAGATTGTTGAATCTCGGATTTTAATGATGAAACTAATTGATTGTGTTTAGATGTTTAACTGCATTTTGAGTGATGCAGGTCTACTCGATTAGGATTAGATAGTTAACGCAAGAGGAATTAACGTTGCGCCGGAGGAGATCACGTTAGGATATTGGATGGCAGAAGGCTTCGGACGTCGGGCATTGGGCCAGGAGCGGAATTGCGCCAAGGATATCGGGATTGCGGAGGTTAACCGCCGATTGGGCAACAAGCCACAAGAGAGGACGATGCGCCGAAGAATCGGACGAAGCGCCAACCAATGACGTGTCAGGCAATAGAATGTCAATTTGCTTTGTAATAATTGTCTAGATCGGAGTAGAGTTTTGGCTTATGTGTGCAGGATTAACTACGATAACGATGAAGACAAAAAGCGAAACAAAGTGTCGGAGTGAAGTGCGAAGGATTTGTTGTGAGTTCGAGAGTTCGACGAAAGTCCGAAGGTTCGTGGGGAATGCTGTCGGAACTAGCCGAGAATGAGTAGAGAGCTTGATCTTATTGATTTTGAAGAATCCATTTGTATCATCTTGGTGAATCTCTTGGATTTTGATAATGATTTTGATGATTTAAATTTGAATAATTTTTTATCGAAATCACAATCTTGATCTCTTGAAATTTATAACATAAAATCCTTTATGAATCAAGATTGTTTTCTATTTAAAAGGAGATTTGTCGAAATGTTTCATAGTCTTTTAGTATTCATGATCTTGATAATTATGTTTTGAAACTTTATGTAAACCAAGAATGTTCATCATGATTCTCTCTTTGAATATTTAAAGAGGAGAATTTTCTAGATGAATCATGATTTTGATGACTGAATATTTGATGTGCATGAATTGAGATCTTGCTCTCCTACTATTCTTTTTGCTATTCACCAAAAGGAAGACTAATTCTAATAAACCATGATATGCTATATAAATTTTATTGTATTCATGAAGTAATATCTCATCACTAATTTTTGTTTATATTCCTTCATGTGATGATATGAATGTATGAAACACTTATGATATGATTTTTTATACAATTCCATGTATTCATGAAATATTTATCTTGTTAGGATCGAGAGCACTAAGAGGGGGGGGTGAATTAGTGCAGCGGATAAATTTCTACGATTAAAACGAAACTGCGTTCGAATGATAAAAACAATTTCTGTGTAAAATCTGATTCTAAGATGATATTAAAGTTAATCTATGCAGGCAGTTTGCAGCTATGATGAAAACCAGAATATAGGCGCAAACTGAAATCCGACGTTCATACTAAGATGCTGATTTACGTTTAAATGCTGATTCGTAAATCACTTGATTAGGCAAGATAAAGTTTAAGCAAGAGTATGAAGGCAGTTTGCAGTTATGGTAAAGCTCAAAATGTAAACGCAATCTGAAATAGGATGATCGTACGAAAAAGCAGATTTACGTCTAAACGCTGATTCGGAAAGTAAAAGGATTGAAACCCGATCGCAAAAGCGCAGAAGGTAGTAAGCTTCAGAGGAGGTTTGCAATAAATATAATATACTCAAAGTAAATGCAAACCGAGATTTAGAGTGGTTCGGTCAATCTTGACCTACTCCACTTTTGGCTTCCCCCACCGACGAGGTCACCGACGTCAACTAGAGGCCTTCCTTCAATAGGCGAAGGCCAACCACCCTTTTACAGTTTCACTCCTTTTAATGGGCTTAGGAGACAACCCTTACAGAAATTTTCTCTCCTCTCTTTATAGCTTTGAACTTGGAAGAACAGAGGGAGAAGAACTTTGGGCTTTACAATAATTTTGAGCTCTAAAAATCACAGAAAAGGATCAAGATTTCAGTGTTTTTTTGCTACCTTTTAATGCTGAATGGGTGGGGTATTTATAGGCCCCAACCAAGTTCAAATTTGGAGCTCAAAACTGTCAATTCCCGGAATTTCGGGATCAGGCGGTTGCACCTCCTGACTGGAGCAGTTGCACCGCCTGGCAGAGCTCGAAGACTGAGCCTCTGGGAAGTGCTACCTCTGTCAGGGGTGGTTGCACCTCCTGACCAAGCTCGAAGACCGAGCTCAGGCGGTTGCACCTCCTGACTGAGGCGGTTGCACCACCTTGCAGAGCTCGAAGACCGAGCTCAGGCGGTACCACCTCCTGTCAGGGGAGGTTGCACCGCCCAGTCTCGCTCGGAGACTGAGCCCCAGGCGTTGCCACCGCCTAGCTGGGGCGGTTGCACCTCCCAGTCTTGCTCGAAGACTGCGCCCAGGCGGTGCAACCTCCTGCCTTGGGCGGTTCAATCGCCTGGCAGAAATCAGGGTCCGAATGGGTTGATCCATTCGACCCGATTTGGGTTTTTCAAGGGCCCAATTGCCCCAAGATTAAGTTAATGGGATCACCTCCCATTTCCAACTTAATCAATGTGCTAACTACGATTATTCCTTAGATATTTACTTCAGCTTGCTCCGGTGCGTCAATCGCTTCTTCCGGCGAGCTTCCGGCGAACTTCCGTCGATCATCCGATGAACCCTCGGTGATGCTCCTGCGGACTTCCGGCAAACTCCTGGACTTGCGACGATACACTTGGCAAGTTCCGACGAGCTTCTTTGGCAAGCTTATGGACTTCTCGGATTTGTTCCCGTAGAACCTCCGACGACTGTCCGAACTTTCGTCGAGCTCTCAAACTCCCAACGTGATCATTGTCATGACTCCGGCGCAACTCTTGCTGCATGTCTTACTTTCATCGTAGTTAATCCTGCACACTTATCTCAACATATAGGTTAGACAACAAATGACAATTGACTTCATCATCAAAATCCGAGATTCAACAATCTCCCCCTTTTTGATGATGACAATCAATTGATAATGGAGTTAACCTTAACTCCCCCTGTCTACATGCCATACTTGAGATAAGTCATTCTTGAATTCAAGACCTAAGAATTCAAGTGACATCTCTGAAGATGATGTCAAGGCATGACATTCATTTTTAAATCTTACATAACAATTTTGAATGATGGTAATTGAAGCAATTCATCATATTGTAAGATATCAACATGTAAAGCTGTAAAGTAAGATTTTGATATCATTACATGATGTACACATTTCAAATATTTTAGCAAGTGTTGCATTTCTGTTCATATATGGCATATGTTCATATATCTCTTGATGATGCAGGCATGGCATAATCTTAGTATCAGTGTTTATAGCATCAATTCATATATTTCTCCCCCTTTGTCATCAATAAAAAGCATGGTAGATGTGATACCAGGAGAACAATATAAGCAAGTTATCAAGCATATAAAGGAAGGCATGATACGTATAATGCTTTGAATACTTCTTCTCCTTTTTTGTTATAATCCTTTGTGCATGAAGGAGGAAAGTCATTTTATCAAATCCATTTCCGAAAAAAATATTTTTCATAAGAGTGTATTTGATTTTTGTCATTCCAACTGTTAAGCGAATCTGAAAATGAGATGAATTCTTGTTAGGATCGAGAGCACTAAGAGGGGGGGGGGTGAATTAGTGCAGCGAAAAACTTTGTGCGATTAAAATCGAAAGCTGCGTTCGAACGATAAAAACAACTTCTATATGGAAGTTGATACTAAGCAAGGTTAAAGTCAAACTATGCAGGCAGTTTGCAGCTATGATGAAAACCAGAATATCGGCGCAAACTAAAATCCGACGTTCGTACGAAGAAACTGATTTACGTCTAAATAATGATTCGTAAATCACTTGATTAGATAAGATGCAGTTTAAGCAGGAGTATAAAGGTAGTGTGCAGTTATGGTAAAGCTCAAAACGTAAACGCAATCTGCAATATAATGATCATACGAAAAAGCATATTTATGTCTAAACGTAGATTTACGTCTAAACGCAGATTTATGTCTGAACCTTGAAACTCGTTCATAAAATCGCAGAGGGCAGTAAGCTATTGAGAAGTTTGCAGTGAAGGTAAAATGCTCAAAGGAAATGCAAACCGAGATTTAGAGTGGTTCGGTCAATCTTGACCTACTCCACTTTTGGCTTCCTCCACCGACGAGGTTACCGACGTCAACTAGAGGCCTTCCTTCAATAGGCGAAGGCCAACCACCCTCTTACAAATTCACTCCTTTTGACGGGCTTAGGAGACAACCCTTATAGAAGTTTTCTCTCCTCTCTTTACAACTCAAACTTTGAAGAACAAAAAGAGGAGAACTAGCAGTTTTGAGCTCTAAGAACCACAGAAAGACAGCAAGATTTTGAGTGTGTGTTCTATGCTTTCAGTGCTGAATGGGTGGGGTATTTATAGGCCCCAACCCAGTTCAAATTTGGAGCTCAAATCTGTCAATTCCCGGAATTCCGGGATCAGGCGGTTGCACCTCCTGACTGGGGCGGTTGCACCTCCTGGTAGAGCTCGAAGACTGAGCCTCTGGGCGGTGCCACCTCTGTCAGGGGTGGTTGCACCTCTCTGCCAGAGCTCGAAGACCGAGCTTAGGTGGTTGCACCGCCTGACTGGGGAGGTTGCACTGCCTGGCAGAGCTCGAAACTTGAGCTCTGGCGGTGCTACCTCTTGACATAAGAGGTTGCACCGCCCAGTCTCGCTCGGAGACTGAGCCCGGGGCGGTGCCACCTCTTGGCTGGGGCGGTTGCACCTCCCAGTCTCGCTGGGAGACATAGCCTGGGTGGTGCTACCTCCTGGCTTGGGCGGTTGCACCTCCCACAGCAATCAGGGTCTGAATGGGTTAATCCATTCGGCCCAATTTGATTCTTTCAGGGGCCCAATTGCCTCAAGATTAAGCTAATGGGATCACCTCCCATTTCTAACTTAATCAATGTGCTAACTACGATTATTTCCTCAGACATATTCTGCAGCTTGCTCCGGTGCGTCAATCGCGTCTTCCGGCGAGTTTCCGGCGAACTTCCGTCGATCATCCGACGAACCCTCGGTGATCCTCCTACAGACTTCCGGCAAACTCCTGGACTTGTGACGATCCACTTGGCAAGTTCCGATGAGCTCCTTTGGCAAGCTTCTGGACTTCTCGGATTTGTTCCCGCAAAACCTCCGACGACTGTCCGAACTTCTGTCGAGCTCTTGAACTGCCAACGTGATCATTGTCATGACTCCGGCGCAACTCCTGCTGCATGTCTTACTTTCATTGTAGTTAATCCTGCACATGTAAACAAAACTTCGATCGAGACAATTAATCCTAAGCGATTAACCAAGTTGTCCGGCATGTCATTGGTCCCTCGACGCTTCGTCCGATTCTTCGGCGCATCGTCCTTTCCTGCGGCCTATTGCCCAATCGGCTAGTTGGCTCCGCAACTCCGATATCCTTGGCACAATACCCGCTCTTCTTAGCCCGATGCCCGAGTCCATGGCCCGAAGCCTTCTGTCGATACGTCGACCGATCCACCGGCCCGACGTCCAATCTTCTGACATGTTCCTCCGGCACAACATGATTTTCTTGCTTTAATTGTCTCATCCTGATCGAGGCATCCTGCGTCACTCAAAACGCAGATTAAATCATAAACATATATCAAGTGGTTTTCATCATCAAAATACGAGATTCAACAATTCTTTCATGCATTCGGACAAGATTATGCTACAGTTTTTCAAATACAATCATGAAGACAAAACATTTCAACACATGTTATCAAGTGATTTGATCATTCAATAAAGTCCGAAAGATAATTTTGACTAGTTTATCAACATTCCTAATTCTCTTCTTATGAAATCAAATTGTTCTTCACTTAGAGATTTGGTAAAAATGTCAGCTAGTTGATGTTTAGTATCAATGGCAATGACTTATCAACTGCATTGGTATATCACTTTTTCAAACTATATTTATCATGGAAATCAAAGCACAAGGTTTTCAAAACTTTTAGTTTCAAAATAGAATCCGAGATAGCCATTTAGTTTATATTTACCACAAGGCACAAAGCATATATTTACCACGATAGATGTTTACAACTCTACATATGCTCAAAATATATCAGGTAACCATATCAAGGATCAAGGCAAAGCACATCATGGTGAGTAACATAAGGAGATTACAATAACAACAGATGATTGTGTTCATACAAGCTCATTCATGAGGTGGAAAATTAAAGTGCCTAAACAAGGAGTCAAATTGACGATGAATTTGCTGCGGCTCAGATAGGATTTGATCTTGTCGTTGTTCAAGCCGTTATTGTCTTTGTTCGAATCGGTCCATCCGAATCCCAATATCTTCGACAGATGATGTATGAGTTTGCTCAAATGGATGCGTTTCCTCAAAGGGACAGATCGGAGGAGATTGGGTACTCCTAAAGACTGGTTTTTCCGGTTCTGGTTCTGGTTGAGGGGGATCTGTTCTTCTTGGCATTCTAACCCAGTTACCGTTTCTATAAAAACATCTTAATCGGTGAAGTAGATTTTTATTTATTATGCTAAATCTATCTACTTTTATTACTTCTTCTTCCGGTGGCATTAGAATATCATAGGCTTTCATGATTCTAGTGATTATACCACCATATGGGAGCATCATGTCTTTCTTAGATAGTTCTAACATGTTTTGTTGGATAAAATAACCAAGACAGATGTCATGTCCTTTCATGATCAAATACATAGTTCTTAATTCTAATTGGCTTACTTCATCATGATGGTATTGTTTAGGGAGAATGATGCTAGTTAGGATATGATGAAGTACCTTAGTGTTTAGAGGCAGTAGATGTTCACAACTTTTAGGAACAAATGCTAAGTTAGGATTGGCAAAAATTGTTCCTAAGGCTTCAACATATGTTGTTCCAATAGTTTCATCATCCCATGATCCTCTAAAGTAAAGTCCTCTACTTTTCATGGGAATGCCTATCATGTCGCAAATGAATCTATCCGTAATTTAGATGTGTTGTCCTAAAAGATAGGTGGACATTCTTTCTTCTTCATCTATTTGTATGTTGTTGTAATACAATCTTACAAGTCTTGGATAGATGGGTTCGTTAATTTATAAAATTGGAAGTAGATCTAAGTTTGCAAACCATTGGATTGTCTCTAAGTCTCTTAGTTCATTTAAATCTACGTATTTTCCCTTATTGACACTCCTAAGTTCGAAAGAGGAAAATTTTTCAGCATGGTATTTTGAATCGAAAAGGGTGAGATCAAAATCTTCTACTAATCTCCTCTTTCCTTTGTCCCTTAAGGATCTTCTAGATCCCATAACTACTGCTGTTTAGAAGAATAGTGATGAGCAAGAGTAAATGAATCAAAAAACAGAGTTTAAGGGCTTCTTAAAGAGTACCTTAGTGAGATCTTCAAGAGAGGGTAGGATTGTTGATGTTTTGCTTCGAAATGAGGGGTATTTGGGATGCTAAGAGGGGAGAAATGGGGATGGAGGAGGCTTGGAAGAGTAGAGGAGGGAAGGGAGTGAGTTGGGGTCGGTTTCACTGTTGGCCATAGCTTGGGTTAAAAAGGGCAGAGTTGCGGGCGGTTGCACCTCTGGCTAGAGCGGTGCAACCGCTTGCAACACGTGACAACTGGAGGTGCTACCTCCAGCTGGGGCGGTGCCACCGCCTGTAGGCGGTGAGCACTTGTTCTGATCAGTGTGATCTGATCTGAGAGTTTTTTGTCTTGAGAAGAATTTTCATTCAGAGCAATCAACTTTACTTACGTAATTACGTAAGAGTTTTCATTTTAAGGCAAGGATTTTTGCACGATCAAGATAGATCTTTTAAAGTGCATACTCTCAATGTCGTATACATGTTTGTGATAGTTTGTTCAAGTTGGTAAGCCTTGCAAGTTCATGACAGACTTAGTCACTTCATGATACAGAGTTGGATTCGAAGGTTATGAACGAATGAAATTGATGGGTTCGAAAATCCAGAGAATATGTGAATTTGGGAACCATATGTTTCTAAGTCAAATAAGGTTGTATCTAAATCGCATTTGTGATTTTAAATTTATAATCTCAATCTGTTATTTAGGCTAGAGAGCATTGTGAGTTTCTTTTTGGATCTTGGGTCATGAATATCGAGAATCAAGGAGCAGAATATTATTTCTTGCTCCAACCTAAAATTTTTATGTTTTTAATGTTTTTACAAGAAGGGATGATTTTTAGGTACCCATTTGCTTTTGGGTGCCTCACAAATAGATCTACATTGTCTATCATGTTGCATAGAATTTATCATGGTTCCTTTAGGAACCCAAATCAATTTGTTTGGACTAATTTTCTTGAATGGACAATAATGCGTCTTGTATCCAAATTTGCAACAAAAGTTGCATTTGTTTTGGTGTCGAACATGTAAGATGGTGTCTTTTATAAAGGTGGTTGGATTTTGGTGAGAACTTCTCACAAATCCAATTCCACTTCTTTTGGGAACGTGACCCTTGTTTCCAAGGATCATGTTCAATGACTTGCTACCAACCTCGAATTTCTTTAAGGTGTCCTTAAGTAGCAAGTTTTCTTTTTGGAGAGTTTCTAGATCATGGCATTTGATGCATGAATTTAAACTATCATGACATTCAGTTTTTAACTTATCAAAATTACAAGTAAGACTATCATACTCCTTTTTTAGCAATTTGTATTTTCTATTGATAATCTTGCATTCATCAAATAAGTCATGAAAGGCATTTAATAATTCATCAAATGAGAAATCTGCATCTATTAAATTTGTTACCTCATCTCCGATGGCCATTAAGGCATAATGAGCAATTTGCTCAGTGTTGGACTCCTCTTCTTCGGATGCGCTCGAGTCATCCCATGTTGCTTTGAGCGCCTTCTTCTTTGATGTTCTCTTTTTGACTTGGGGACAATCATTCTTGTAGTGTCCCGGCTTTTTGCATTCATAGCAAATAACTTGGTCCTTTTTGGGTTCAAGTTTATTTTTTGCGTCATTCTTAAACTTGTTTCTTTTAAAGAATTTTTTAAATTTTCTTGTTAGAAGTGCCAAGTCATCATCACAGTCCTCATCACTTGAGTTTTCTCTCAAGTGGCCTTCTAAAGTTTTAAGTGCCATATCCTTCCTGTTCTTTGGAAAGATATCTTCTTGCTCTTCATGAGCTTTACAAGTCATCTCGTAGGTCATTAATGACCCGATTAGTTCTTCAAGAGGAAAGTTGCGCAGATCTTTTGCCTCTTGAATAGCAGTGACTTTAGGATCCCAACTTTTCGGAAGGGATCTTAGAATCTTATTTACGAGCTCAAAATCCGAAAAAAATTTTCCTAGTCCTTTTAGACCGTTGACGATATCCGTGAAACGGGTAAACATGTCACCAATGGTTTCACTCGGTTTCATCCGGAAAAGCTCGAAAGAATGTAACAGAAGATTGATTTTTGACTCTTTCACTCTACTTGTGCCTTCGTGAGTCACTTCGAGTGTGTGCCAAATATCAAATGCGGTTTCACAAGTTGAAATACAGTTAAACTCGTTTTTATCAAGTGCACAAAATAAGGCATTCATAGCCTTTGCATTAAGAGCGAAAGCCTTCTTCTCCAATTCATTCCAATCGATCATTGGAAGAGAAGACTTCGAAAATCTGTTTTTAACAAGATTCCAAAGTTTAAAATCCATAGAAATAAGAAAGATCCTCATTCGGGTCTTCCAATAGGTGTAGTCCATCCCACTGAACATGGGTGGACGTGTAATAGAATGGCCCTCTTGGTTTCCGGCGTATGCCATCTCTCTTGGGTTTTAATCCGTTAGAGAGTTAACCTCGCTTTGATACCAATTGTTAGGATCGAGAGCACTAAGAGGGGGGAGTGAATTAGTGCAGCGGATAACTTTCTGCGATTAAAATGAAACTGCGTTCGAATGATAAAAACAATTTCTGTGTAAAATCCGATTCTAAGATGATATTAAAGTTAATCTATGTGTTGAATCTCAGATTTTGATGATGAAGTCAATTGTCATTTGTTGTCTAACCTATATGTTGAGATAAGTGTGCAAGATTAACTACGATGAAAGTAAGACATGCAGCAGGAGTTGCACCGGAGTCATGACAATGATCATGTTGGGAGTTCGAGAGCTCGACGGAAGTTCGGACAATCGTCGGAGGTTCTGTGGGAACAAATCCGAGAAGTCCATAAGCTTGCCAAAGAAGCTCATTGGAACTCACCAAGTGTATCGTCGCAAGTCCAGGAGTTTGCCGGAAGTCTGCAGGAGCATCACCGAGGGTTCATCGGATGATCGATGGAAGTTCGTCGGAAACTCGCCGGAAGAAGCGATTAACGCACCGGAGCAAGCTGCAGAAATTGTCTTAGGATTTATCGTAGTTAGCACAATGATTAAGTTGGAAATGGGAGGTGATCCCATTAGCTTAATCTTGGGGCAATTGGGGCCCTGAAAAACCCAAATTGGGCCGAATGGATCTACCCATTCGGACCCTGATTGCTGTGGGAGGTGCAACCTCCCCTGACAGGAGGTAGCACCGCCTGAGCTCGGTCTTCGAGCTCTGGCAGGCGATGCAACTGCCCCAGTCAGGAAGTTCAACCGCCTGAGCTCGGTCTTCGAGCTCTGGCAGAGAGGTGCAACCGCCCCTAACAGAGGTGGCACCGCCCAAAGGCTCAGTCTTCGAGCTCTGCCAGGCGGTGCAACCGCCTGATCCCGGAATTCCGGGAATTGACAGTTTTGTGCTCCAAATTTGAACTGGATTGGGGCCTATAAATACCCCACCCATTCAGCACTGAAAGGTAGCAACTCACACTTGAAATCTTGATCTCTTTCTGTGATTCTTAGAGCTCAAAATTGTTGTAAAGGCCAAAAGTTCTCCTCCCTCTGTTCTTCAAAGTTTTGAGTTGTAAAGAGAGGAGAGAAAATTTTTGTAAGGGTTGTCTCCTAAGCCCGTCAAAAGGAGTAAAACTGTAAAAGGGTGGTTGGCCTTCGCCTATTGAAGGAAGGCCTCTAGTTGACGTCGGTGACCTCATCGGTGGAGGAAGCCAAAAGTGGAGTAGGTCAAGATTGACCGAACCACTCTAAATCTTGGTTTGCATTTACTTTGAGCATTTTATCTTTACTGCAAACGTCCTAAATAGCTACTACCTTATGCGCTTTTACGAACGAGTTTCTAAGTTCAGAGCTTTCCGAATCTGCGTTTAGACGTAAATTGACTTTTTCGTACGATCATTACATTTCAGTTTACGTTTACGTTTTGATTTTAATCATGACTGCAAACTGCCTTCTGCGCATTTATAAAACATATCTCAAAGTTCAGTATCTTCAAAATTGACATTTAGACGTAAACCGATTTTATCGTACGAACGTCGCATTTCAGTTTGCGCTTACATTCTGATTTTCATCATAAACTGCAAACTGCCTTTGTAGATTTACTTTAACGTCATCTCGCTTAATCTTAAGTTAAAGTAATCTTAGAATCGGCTTTTACATCGAAATTGTTTTTATCAAACGAACGTAGCTTTCGGTTTTAATCGCTGAAATATTTTCGCTGCACTAATTCACCCCCCCCCCCCCCCCCCCCCCTTTTAGTGCTCTTGATCCTAACAATTGGTATCAGAGCGGGGTTAACTCTCTAATGGATTAAAACCCAAGAGAGATGGCATACGCCGGAAACCAAGTGGGCTATTCTATTACACGTCCACCCATGTTCAGTGGGACGGACTACACCTATTGGAAGACCCGAATGAGGATCTTTCTTATTTCTATGGATTTTGAACTTTGGAATCTTGTCGAAAACGGTTTTTCGAAGTCTTCTCTTCCAATGATCGATTGGAATGATTTGGAGAAGAAGGCTTTCGCTCTTAATGCAAAGGCTATGAATGCCTTATTTTGTGCACTTGATAAAAACGAGTTTAACCGTGTTTCAACTTGTGAAACCACATTTGATATTTGGCACACACTCGAAATGACTCACGAAGGCACAAGTAGAGTGAAAGAGTCAAAAATCAATCTTCTGTTATATTCTTTCAAGCTTTTCCGGATGAAGCCGAGTGAAACCATTGGCGACATGTTTACCCATTTCACGGATGTCGTCAATGGTCTAAAAGGACTCGGAAAAAGTTTTTCGGATTTTGAGCTCGTAAATAAGATTCTAAGATCCCTTCCTAAAAGTTGGGATCCTAAAGTCACTACTATTCAAGAGGCAAAAGATCTGTGCAACTTTCCTCTTGAAGAACTAATCGGGTCATTAATGACCTACGAGATGACTTGTAAAGCTCATGAAGAGCAAGAAGACATCCTTCCAAAGAATAGGAAGGATATGGCACTTAAAACTTCAGAAGGCCACTTGAGAGAAAACTCAAGTGATGAGGACTGTGATGATGACTTGGCACTTCTAACAAGAAAATTTAAAAAATTCTTTAAAAGAAACAAGTTTAAGAATGATACAAAAAATAAACTTGAACCCAAAAAGGACCAAGTTATTTGCTATGAATGCAAAAAGTCGGGACACTACAAGAATGATTGTCCCCAAGTCAAAAAGAGAACATCAAAGAAGAAGGCGCTCAAAGCAACATGGGATGATTCGAGCGCGTCCGAAGAAGAGGAGTCCAACACCGAGCAAGTTGCTCATTACGCCTTAATGGCCATCGGAGAGGAGATAACGAATTTAATAGATGCAGATTTATCATTTGATGAATTATTAAATATCTTCCATGACTTATTTGATGAATGCAAGATTATCAATAGAAAATACAAATTGCTAAAAAAGGAGCATGATAGTCTTACTTGTGATTTTGATAAGTTAAAAACTGAATATCATGATAGTTTAAATTCATGCATCAAATGCCATGATCTAGAAACTCTCCAAAAAGAAAACTTGCTACTTAAAGACACCTTGAAGAAATTCGAGGTTAGTAGCAAGTCATTGAACATGATCCTTGCAAACAAGGGTCACGTTCCCAAAAGAAGTGGAATTAGATTTGTGAGAAGTTCTCACCAAAATCCAACCACCTTCATAAAAGGCACCATCCTACATGTTCGACACCAAAACAGATGCAACTTTTGTTACAAATTTGGACACAAGACGCATTATTATCCATTCAAGAAAATTAGTCCAAACAAATTGATTTGGGTTCCTAAAGGAACCATGATAAATTCTATGCAACATGATAGACAATGTAGATCTATTTGTGAGGCACCCAAAAGCAAATGGGTACCTAAAAATCATCCTTTCTTGTAGAAAACTAAACCATCACATGCTAGGAGCAAGAGATGGTACCTTGACAGTGGATGCTCAAGGCATATGACCGGAGATCCATCTCAATTCTCTAAGCTCACTAGCATAGACGAAGGCTATGTCACCTTCGGAGACAACAACAAGGGTAAAATCATTGGCAAAGGAACCATAGGTAACAAATCCAACTTCTTTATTGAAGATGTTTTGTTAGTTGATGGTTTAAAACATAACCTCTTGAGCATTAGTCAATTATGTGATAAAGGATATATTGTCAGATTTGAATCTAATGCTTGCATCATTGAAAAATCACACAAAAACATATATATGATTGCATTGAAACAAAATAATGTATACACTATTGACATTAATGATTTGTGTAATGAAATGTGCTTTTCTGTTTTGAATGAGGATGCTTGGATATGGCGTAGAAGATTAGGTCATGCTAGCATGAAACTAATCACTCAAATATCATCTAAAGAACTTGTAAGAGGAATTCCTCATATCAAGTTCATCAAAGATAATATATGTGATGCTTGCCAATTAGGTAAACAAATTAAGGGTAGTTTCAAATCTAAGAATCAAGTAAGCACCTCTAGGCCCTTACAATTGATCCATATGGACTTGTTCGGACCAATCTCCACATCAAGCCTAGGAGGTAGCAAATACGCCTTCGTCATTGTGGATGACTATAGCAGATACACATGGACTTACTTCTTAAAACAGAAAAGTGAATGCCTTAGATATTTTACCAAGTTTTGTAAACTTGTTCAGAATGAGAAAGTTCTATGATTTCGTCAATTAGAAGTGATCATGGTGGTGAATTTCAAAACCATGATTTCCAGGAATTTTGTGAACTCAATGGATACAACCATAATTTCTCTACTCCTAGAAATCCTCAACAAAATGGAGTAGTAGAAAGAAAAAATCAAAATTTACAAGAAATGGCAAGAACCATGTTGAATGAACACAACCTACCCAAATATTTTTGGGCCGAAGCCGTAAATACTGCATGCTATATTTTGAATAGAGTTCTAGTAAGACCCCTACTAACCAAAACTCCCTATGAGTTATGGAACAACAAAAAACCTAATGTTTCATATTTTAAAGTCTTTGGGTGTAAGTGTTTTATCTTGAATGAAAAGGATAACTTAGGAAAATTTGATGCTAAATCCGATGAAGAAATCTTTCTTGGTTATTCTTTGGTTTCTAAAGCCTTTCGTATCTTCAATAAAAGAACTTTAATTATCGAAGAATCCATTCATGTTGTTTTCAATGAGATTTTCAAAATCAGGAAAAATGATTTTGATGATGATGTTAATTTTGATTCCTTGAATTTAAATGAAACCCCTTCTCCAACTAGCAACTTGGATGCATCCACTTCCGAAACATCCTTACCCAAGGATTGGAAGTATGTAAATGCTCATCCCAATGAGCTAATCTTAGGAGACACGTCAAAGGGGGTTCAAACACGATCTTCTCTTAAAAATTTTTGTGCGAACGCCGCCTTTCTCTCCCAAATTGAACCCAAATGTGTTGACGAAGCCATGAAAGATGATTCATGGATTATCGCAATGCAAGATGAATTGAATCAATTTGAGAGAAATGAGATGTGGAAGCTTGTTCCTAGGCCAAATGACCATTTAGTTATTGGTACTAAATGGGTCTTCAGAAACAAGCAAGATGAAAATGGTATTGTGGTTAGAAACAAGGCTAGATTAGTGGCCAAAGGTTTCAACCAAGAAGAAGGTATCGATTACGAAGAAACCTTCGCTCCTGTGACTCGATTGGAAGCCATAAGGATGCTCCTTGCCTACGCTAGTAGTAATAATTTTAAGCTATTTCAAATAGATGTTAAAAGCACTTTTCTAAATGGCTTTATCTCCAAAGAAGTTTATGTTGAACAACCTCCTGGATTTGAAAATAATAGCCTCCCTAATCATGTGTTTAAATTAACTAAAGCTCTCTATGTTTTAAAACAAGTCCCAAGGGCTTGGTACAAGAGACTTAGTTCTTTTCTTATCGAAAATAATTTCACAAAAGGCAAGGTTGATACTACATTGTTCATCAAGAATTTTGAAAATAATTTTCTCATTGTTCAGATTTATGTTGATGATATTATCTTTGGCTCTACGAATGAATCTCTTTGTGAATCTTTTGCTAAAACTATGAGTCTTGAATTCGAAATGAGCTTAATGGGAGAATTAACGTTCTTCTTAGGCTTGCAAATCAAACAACTAAGCAATGGCATCTTTATTAGTCAAACTAAATATGCTATGAATTTATTAAAAAGGTTTAATATGAACAACTCAAAGGCTATTAACACTCCTATGAGCACCTCCACTAAGTTAGAAATTGATGAAAGTGGAGAAAGCTTCGATCAAAAAACTTATAGTGGTATGATAGGAAGTTTACTTTACCTCACTGCAACCAGACTAGACATCATGTTCAGTGTAGGACTTTGTGCTAGATTTCAATCAAACCCTAAGATATCTCATCTCAAAGCAGTTAAAAGAATACTTAGATATCTTAATGGTACCACAAATCTAGGATTATGGTACCCAAAATCAAAGAATTTTGAGTTAATTGCTTATGCTGATGCGGACTTTGCTGGCTGTAAACTAGATAGAAAAAACACATCAGGATCATGTCAATTTTTAGGACATGTCTTTGTTTCCTGGTCATCTAAGAAACAAAACTCGGTTGCACTATCAACAACCGAAGCTGAATATATTACAGCAAGTGCATGCTGTGCACAAGTTGTATGGATGAAAAACACCTTAGAAGTTTACAAAGTTAATCTTAAAAATATTCTCATTAAATGTGATAACATAAGTACAATATGCTTGACTAAGAATCCTATACAACACTCAAGAACAAAACACATTGATATTAGACATCACTTTATACGAGATCATGTTACTAATCATGACGTAACCATAGAGTTCATTGATACTAAACATCAACTAGCTGACATTTTTACAAAACCTCTAAGTGAAGAACAATTTGATTTCATAAGAAGAGAATTATGAATGTTGATGTGTCCGAATAGATAAACTAGTCAAAATTATTTTTCGGACTTTATTGAATAATCAAATCACTTGATTGCCATGTGTTGAAATGTTTTGATTTTTGAAAAACTGTAGCATAATCTTGTCCGAATGCATGAAAGAATTCATCTCATTCTTGGATTCGCTTAACAGTTGGAATGACAAAAATCAAATACACTCTTATAAAAAAAAAAAAAATTTCGAAATGGATTTGATAAAATGACTTTCCTCCTTCATGCACAAAGGATTATAACAAAAAAAGGAGAAGAAGTATTCAAAGCATTATACGTATCATGCCTTCCTTTATATGCTTGATAACTTGCTTATATTGTTCTCCTAGTATCACATCTACCATGCTTTTTGTTGATGACAAAGGGGGAGAAATATATGAATTGATGCTATAAACACTGATGCTATGATTATGCCATGCCTGCATCATCAAGAGATATATGAACATATGCCATATATAGAAATGCAACACTTGCTAAAATATTTGAAATGTGTACATCATGTAATGATATCAAAATCTTACTTCACAGCTTTACATGTTGATATCTTACAATATGATGAATTGCTTCAATTACCATCATTCAAAATTGTTATGTAAGAATGAATGTCAAGCCTTGACATCATCTTCAGAGATGTCACTTGAATTCTTAGGTCTTGAATTCAAGAATGACTTATCTCAAGTATGGCATGTAGATAGGGGGAGTTAAGGTTAACTCCATTATCAATTGATTGTCATTATCAAAAAGGGGGAGATTGTTGAATCTCGAATTTTGATGATGAAGTCAATTATCATTTGTTGTCTAACCTATATGTTGAGATAAGTGTACAGGATTAACTACGATGAAAGTAAGACATGCAGCAGGAGTTACGCCGGAGTCATGACAATGATCATGTTAGGAGTTCGAGAGCTCGACGGAAGTTCGGACAGTCGTCGGAGGTTCTGCGGGAACAAATCTGAGAAGTCCATAAGCTTGCTAAAGAAGCTCATCGGAACTTGCCAAGTGTATCGTCGCAAGTCCAGGAGTTTGTCGGAAGTCCGCAGGAGAATCACCGAGGGTTCATCGGATGATCGACGGAAGTTCGCCGGAAACTCGCCGGAAGAAGCGATTGACGCACCGGAGCAAGCTGCAGAAATTGTCTTAGGATTTATCGTAGTTATCACAATGATTAAGTTGGAAATGGGAGGTGATCCCATTAGCTTAATCTTGGGGCAATTGGGCCCCTGAAAAACCCAAATTGGGCCGAATGGATCTACCCATTCGGACCCTGATTGCTGTGGGAGGTGCAACCTCCCCTGACAGGAGGTAGCACCGCCTGAGCTCGGTCTTCGAGCTCTGGCAGGCGGTGCAACCGCCCCAGTCAGGGTTGTCTCCTAAGCCAGTCAAAAGGAGTGAAACTGTAAAAGGGTGGTTGGCCTTTGCCTATTGAAGGAAGGCCTCTAGTTGACGTCGGTGACCTCGTCGATGGAGGAAGCCAAAAGTGGAGTAGGTCAAGATTGACCGAACCACTCTAAATCTCGGTTTGCATTTACTTTGAGCATTTTATCTTTACTGCAAACCTCCTAAATAGCTACTGCCTTATGCGCTTTTACAAACGAGTTTCTAAGTTCAGAGTTTTCCGAATCTACGTTTAGACGTAAATCAACTTTTTCGTACGATCATTACATTTTAGTTTACGTTTACGTTTTGATTTCAATCATAACTGCAAACTGCCTTCTGCGCATTTATAAAACATATCTCAAAGTTCAGTATCTTCAAAATTGACATTTAGACGTAAACCGGTTTTATCGTACGAACGTCGCATTTCAGTTTGCGCTTGCATTCTAATTTTCATCATAAACTGCAAACTGCCTTTGTAGATTTACTTTAACGTCATCTCACTTAATCTTAAGTTAAAGTAATCTTAGAATCAGCTTTTACATCGAAATCGTTTTTATCAAACGAACGCAGCTTTCGGTTTTAATCGCTGAAATATTTCCGCTACACTAATTCACCCCCCCCCCCCCCCCTCTTAGTGCTCTTGATCCTAACACAACGCAGGCAGTTTGCAGCTATGATGAAAACCAGAATATAGGCGCAAACTGAAATCCGACGTTCATACTAAGATGCTGATTTACGTTTAAATGCTGATTCGTAAATAACTTGATTAGGCAAGATGCAGTTTAAGCAAGAGTATGAAGGCAGTTTGCAGTTATGGTAAAGCTCAAAACGTAAACGCAATCTGAAATATGATGATCGTACGAAAAAGCAGATTTACGTCTAAACGCTGATTCGAAAAGTAAAAGGATTGAAACCCGATCGTAAAAGCGTAGAAGGCAGTAAGCTTCAGAGGAGGTTTGCAGTAAAGATAATATGCTCAAAGTAAATGCAAACCGAGATTTAGAGTGGTTTGGTCAATCTTGACCTACTCCACTTTTGGCTTCCTCCACCGACGAGGTCACCGACGTCAACTAGAGGCCTTCCTTCAATAGGCGAAGGCCAACCACCCTTTTACAGTTTCACTCCTTTTGACGGGCTTAGGAAACAACCCTTACAGAAATTTTCTCTCCTCTCTTTACAACTTTGAACTTGGAAGAACAGAGGGAGAAGAACTTTGGGCTTTACAACAATTTTGAGCTCTAAGAATCATAGAAAAGGATCAAGATTTCGGTGTTTTTTTGCTACCTTTCAGTGCTGAATGAGTGGGGTATTTATAGGCCCCAACCCAGTTCAAATTTGGAGCTCAAAACTGTCAATTCCCGGAATTCCGGGATCAGGCGGTTGCACCTCCTGACTAAAGCGGTTGCACCGCTTGGTAGAGCTCGAAGACTGAGCCTCTAGGCGGTGCTACCTCTGTCAGGGGCGGTTGCACCTCCTGACCGAGCTCGAAGACCGAGCTCAGGCGGTTGCACCTCCTAACTGAGGCGGTTGCACCGCCTGGCAGAGCTCGAAGACTGAGCTCAGGCGGTGCCACCTCTTGTCAGGGGAGGTTGCACCGCCCAGTCTCGCTCGGAGACTGAGCCCCAAGCGGTGCCACCGCCTGGCTGGGGCGGTTGCACCTCCCAGTCTCGCTCGGAGACTACGCCCAGGCGGTGCAACCTCCTGCCTTGGGCGATTCAACCGCCTGGCAGAAATCAGGGTCCGAATGGGTTGATCCATTCGGTCGATTTGGGTTTTTTAGGAGCCCAATTGCCCCAAGATTAAGTTAATGGGATCACCTCCCATTTCCAACTTAATCAATGTGCTAACTATGATTATTCCTTAAGACATTTACTGCAGCTTGCTCCGGTGCGTCAATCGCTTCTTCCGGCGAGCTTCCGGTTAACTTCCGTCGATCATCCGATGAACCCTCGGTGATGCTCCTGCGGACTTCCGGCAAACTCCTGGACTTGCGACGATACACTTGGCAAGTTCCGACGAGCTTCTTTGGCAAGCTTATGGACTTCTCGGATTTGTTCCCGCAGAACCTCCGACGACTGTCCAAACTTCCGTCGAGCTCTCGAACTCCCAACGTGATCATTGTCATGACTCCGGCGCAACTCCTACTACATGTCTTACTTTCATCGTAGTTAATCCTGCACACTTATCTCAACATATAGGTTAGACAACAAATGACAATTGACTTCATCATCAAAATCCGAGATTCAACATATCTCATCACCCAATTAATTCCTCTTGATACTTGGAATATTTTAAAATGTGATCTTGATAAGAATGTTTCAAGTTGCTCTTTGTGCTATATCTTTTCAAATGAATCTTGATCGTGAACTTGTTAAGAAGAATTTTAATGAACCATGAATCATATCTTTGGTATTCATGAATTGATATCCTTAAAAGCATCGCACTAAAAAATTTAATGCGATGCTTTTAAGGATATCAACCTATTTTTTATACAAAGCATGGTAAGAGTAATTTTGTTGTAAGTTTTCGAAGTTTTGCACTTTTTGCTTCTTTTTACAGGCAAGATCTTTCTTCTCTTTTTGAGAAGTGCAAGCTTGCAAGTTTTACTTCCTTAGCATGCTAGGAAGTTTACTTTCATTTTCAATGCACAAGCTAGCAAAACCTTCTCCCCCTTTATCAAAGTCAAAAGAAAGGGATGACTCAATGGCTAAAAATTTCAACCATTCAATAAGCTAAATATGCAAAGAATTCATGAAATATATCAATGAGGATCAATTCATGAATACCAAAGATATGATTCATGGTTCATTAAAATTCTTCTTAACAAGTTCACGATCAAGATTCATTTGAAAAGATATAGCACAAAGAGCAACTTGAAACATTCTTATCAAGATCACATTTTAAAATATTCCAAGTATCAAGATGAATTAATTGGGTGATGAGATAAATATTTCATGAATACATGGAATTGTATAAAAAATCATATCATAAGTGTTTCATACATTCATATCATCACATGAAGGAATATAAACAAAAATTAGTGATGAGATATTACTTCATGAATACAATAAAATTCATATAGCATATCATGGTTTATTAGAATTAGTCTTCCTTTTAGTGAATAGCGAAAAGAATAGTAGGAGAGCAAGATCTCAATTCATGCACATCAAATATTCAATCATCAAAATCATGATTCATCTAGAAAATTCTCCTCTTTAAATATTCAAAGAGAGAATCATGATGAACATTCTTGGTTTACATAAAGTTTCAAAACATAATTATCAAGATCATGAATACTAAAAGACTATGAAACATTTCGACAAATCTCCTTTTAAATAGAAAACAATCTTGATTCATAAAGGATTTCATGTTATAAATTTCAAGAGATCAAGATCGTGATTTCGATAAAAATTTATTCAAATTTAAATCATCAAAATCATTATCAAAGTCCAAAAGATTCACAAAGATGATACAAATGGATTCATCAAAATCAATAAGATCAAGCTCCCTACTCATTCTCGGCTAGTTCCGGTAGCATTCCCGACGAACCTTCGGACTTTCGTCGAACTCTCGAACTCACAACAAATCCTTCGCGCTTGACTCCGACACTTTGTTTCGCTTTATGTCTTCGTCGTTATCGTAGTTAATCCTGCACACACAAGCCAAAACTCTACTCCGATCTAGACAATTATTACAAAGCGAATTGACATTCTGTTGCCCTGCACGTCATTGGTTGGCGCTTAGTCCGATTCTTCGGCGCATCGTCCTCTCTTGCGGCTTGTTGCCCAATCGGCGGTTGACCTCCGCAACCCCGATATCCTTGGTGTAATTCCGCTCCTGGCCCGATGCCCGACGTCCGAAGCCTTCTGCCATCCAATATCCTAACGTGATCTCCTCCGGCGCAACGTCAATTCCTCCTTAGTAGACCTGCATCACTCAAAATGCAGTTAAACATCTAAACACAATCAATTAGTTTCATCATCAAAATTCGAGATTCAACACCACCGCCTAGACCACTTGGGAGACTAAGTCTCCCAAGCGGTGCCACCACCGGCTAAGCTTTCAGCATCCTGGTTGGGCCATGAATCCGGCCGAAACCAGCCTAACTTTGGGCCCAATTGGCCCCTAACAGAGTTGATGGGATTACCTCCCAATCCCAACTCCAATTATATGCTAACTACGATTTCTAAGACATATTCTAAGCAAAATAAGTCTGGTTTCTTCCGGCATGCTTCCAATGAACTTCCGACGATCACTTGGCAATGTTCCAACGGACTCCTAGTAAGCTCTTGGACTTCACGATTATCTTCTTAGCGAGTTCCAACGAGCTTCTTTGGCAAGCTCCTAGACTTCTCGGTCAATTCCGGCAGAACTTTCGATGAACGTCCGGACTTCCAACCAACTCTCGAACTCCTAATGAAATCGTGTTCTTGACTCCGAGACTTCATTTTACTTTATGCCTTGCTATCGTAGTTAATCCTGCACACATAAAACACACTTCGATCTAGATAATTATTACTAAGCATGAATCATGTTGTCCGGCATGTCATTGGTCAATCGACGCTTCGTCCGATTCTTCGGCGCATCGTCATCTCTTGTAGTCTATTGCGCAATCGGCCAGTTGACCTCCGTAACTCTGATATCCTTGGCACAATATCCGCTCTTCTTGGCCCGATGCTCAAAACCGTGGTCGGAAGCCTTTTGTCGATACGTCAACTGATTCTTCGGCATAACGTCCAATCTTCTAACATGTTTCTTCGGCCCAACATGATTTTTTCTGCTTTAAATGTCTCTCCTTGATCGAAGTATCCTGCGTCACTCAAAACACATATCAAATCATAAACACTTAGCAATTGGTTTCATCATCAAAATACGAGATTCGACACTATTGGGATGACGGAATCACTATCTAACAATAAGGCATCATAAACCATCCAACATTCTGTGAGCAGATCAATCAGTGAACTCGTTCTCTAATGAGCACCTACACTGTATCTTTAGTTGTCCTCCCATGAGCAACTATAAGACCAGCTACCTCTATCGTTTGGATGGGTATACAGCACACTAGTCTGTCCGGTTATCTCGATGTCCCTTTTAGGTATCCTATGACCAGGATTATTTAGGGTCTATGTTTAAAGGTAAATTGGTCTCATTATCGTGATCTCATAATGATTAGATTCTCATTACACAAATCTATGGACATCACATCTCATTACACAGATCTCATCATGACTATATATATATATATATATATATATATATATATATATGCAACAAGTAATATAAAATGATAAAATATCAAATCAAAATATAATAAGTAAAAAGAATGCATATCATGTCATACGTATCATCACTCACGTGATTGGCTTGTACGGTACCTATAACTAGCACTAGGAATATTAACAAATCCACTAGGAAGTTTTGTCCTCAAAGGACCTCATACATTTGTATAAACATAGTCCAAGGCATTATTTTCCTAAATAAAGTAGGACTAGCAAAAGAAACTCTATATTATTTACTAACTAAACAATCAATACAAGGGTTCGAACGTATACCTTTGGGGTTTGGCAATACCTCTCTTTTGGAAAAAACTTGCAATCCCTTCTCGCTTATGTGTCCCAATCATCTATGCCACAACTCCATGCTAAAGTCTTTCTCTATAGCATTCAATTGCTCACCATAAACTTTAGCTTACAATCTGTACAAAGTATGATATTTCTTCCCACTAGCCACAATAAGAGAACCCTTATTAAGCTTCAATTTTCCTTTGTGAAATCTGCTATCAAAGTCTTCATCATCTAGCCTTCCAAGTGAAATTAAATTCAGCCTTAAGTCAATCACATGTCTCATATCCTTAAGTACCAACTTGCAACCAAGGTTTGTCTTTATGTGGAAATCACCCATGCCAATGATGTTTATCGTGCCATAGATGCCCATCTTGATAATACCAAAATTTATAGACCTATAGGTAGCAAAGAACTCCCTCCATTGTGTAGGATGATAAGAAATACATGTATCGATCACCCACTCGAGATCTTAATACACACAAGAAAAATATCATCAAAATAAGACAAAATAAAATAATCATCACACTATACTATAGCTATGGTATTATCTTTTGACTTTGTAGGCTCTGTTTCCTTTTCTCTTTTCTTGCTCTTCTTAGGTTGTTTGCATTGATTCTTATAATGTCCTTTCTCACTATAATTGTAATAAACAATATCTTTTCTTGATCTTGACTTGCTTCTACCCATACATGAATCGCTTCTATCCTTGGACTTTGACCTTCCTCTATTCTCTAAGATAAGTGACTATGAATTAATCTAAGATATTACTGAATTCTTTTTTCTCAACTTCTCATTCAATAAACTACTTGTTACTTGACTCATGGTGACAACACCATCTAGCGCAAAATTACTGAGGGAAATCACTAGTGTCTCCCAACTTTTTAACAATGAATTGAGAAGTAATAATACATACAACTCATCATCAAGAGATATTTTCATAAAGGATAACTGGTTAATGATACTCTGTATTTCATTCAAATGCTCAACAATAGAAGCGTCTTTTTTATATTTTAGATTCACAAGTTTTCTGATCAAGAAAGCTTTGTCGCTAGCCATTTTTCTTTCATAGAGACATTCCAACTTTTTACAAAGAGAGTTTGGAGAACTTTCAGTAGTTATGAGCTACTAAAATGTCTTTCAATAGTGGCTCGATGACAATGCCTTTCATCGTTAAACCTGACTGTTTTTCAATCTAACATCTTCCATTCATTATTTGTCATAGTTGTGGCCTTTGCACTATCCCCTTGCGAAGGTCTATATAAATCATTACAATATATTAGATCTTTTATTTTTTTATTTTTAAATCATCTAATTGTTTCTATTCAAGCTAATCATGCGAGAAATACTATCGACCTTAATGTTTGAACACAAAAATTAAATACTACCAAAAACCTAGCTCTAATACTAATTGATGGGACAAAAAGAGAACTTTGTATATAAACAAATACAAGTAGGCTGTAACACACAGCATAATTAAACAAAAATCATAATCAAATAGAACACTAAGATTTACGTGAAAAATCCCGCCAACATGAAGGATAAAAACCATAGGACAAGCTGGAGAAAATTCACTATAAAAATAATAAATATACAAATCTCAAAGTCTCTTACCCAAAACTCAAGCAACAATCATAAGAAAATAATTGAAATATAAGAATTATGTTACTATACATAATATCTAAAATCTCCCCAAGTGATCACAACAAGAATCTATTATAAATCTGATCTAACCTAAGGTGAAAATATTATCTGGATGATTAAAAATAGTCTCAGCATTATCTTTGTCTTCTTCTTTTTTTCTCTTATTTTTTTTGCCCTCAACTGCTACTGCTACTTCTCTCTTTTTCATAGTCACCGCTACCCTCCGTTTTTTATCATAGTTGTCACACATCTTAATTAAAAGAGTTAAAGTTTAGGTTAAATAAGAAGAATGGGCTATGGGTTACTAAAGCCCACTATGAACTAAATGAATGGGCTATCTACCTAACATTCTTCATCGGATTGAAGTTGGTATACATGGAAACTCTAATTGACATTAATACGAGTTCACAAAAAATTACATATTTATCTCTTTTAAATAATAATTTTTATATTTAACTTTTCTGATCCAATTTTGTTATTTCTTAATGTTCATGATACCCTAAATCTATTACTTAAATTAGTGTTCTGTTGAGGCCTAGTTTTGATTTAAAAAAAAAGGGAATAAGAATTGTTATCTAATAGAAATAAGATTTCTAACGCACACAAAAATATGTAGCAATGTTTTTAATTTCCAGTACGAGGGTATGTCTCAGATCGATATAAAACTGAATTGTACTGATATACCAAGGTTTGCAAAAGTATGAAAAAAAAAATGATGAAATATTTTTAACAATTACTGACTGGTAAAGGTCTTGTGCTATATGTACGTACCATCTAATTTATCATAGGATTTTGATGACCTCGGATACAATCTATTCTATATTTTATTAGTGACTTGCATGACTATGACAAAAATTATAATTCCTTTTGCACCTCAATGTTTTGTTCGTTTATATGATTGCACGTTTTAGAACCCTCTTCACATCACGAGAGAACTCCACGCTATCCACGAGAGAAAAAGAACTACTTTTTATTTTATGTTTCTTATTTGTTGCATGTGTTTCATACTGACCATTAGTGGTAAGAGGGATATGTGATCTCTGACATCAGACATTATATTGACTGAGATATGTTTTCAGTGACTGAAGGCATTAAGATTATTTGATGGTGAGTAGGAATTTATAATAATAATAATAATAATAATATTCTGACCCGTATCTGTTGTCAGGTTCTGACGACAAACTGGTTGTGTCACATATAATCTCTGTAGTCATGTTCTTGAATTATTCTGCACACACAACCAATTAGCATGCCAACAAATTTTGACCTTCATCTCCATCAAGTCAAAACTAAAATGAACACATGATCGGGAAGGGCCAACCAAGGAGAAACACAGAGGTGACACAGGCAACAAACATCAAAGGCTTCCTTGTGCATTTTCTACATTTAGATGAAACATAACAATCAAGCCGCTAATTAACCCAACTGATTTGTCTTCAAACCACTCATCTCGGTAATAAGAAAAAATTAACTCAGAATATATATATATATATACTCTCTATTATGCACGACCTAATCCTTTAGACTGATCATTTTTTGGCAGAGGTGCATCTCCCATGCCAGCTTCCGCTCTCATCTCAACAGCTGCCCTGACTTCTGCCCTCTCACTCCACCCCGTGCAGAAGACCTCCTCCATCTCCTCCAGAGACCTGCCTTTCGTCTCAGGGCAGCAGCAGAAGCAGAAGATCCAAGCCAGGATCGCCATGCCTGCATACAAGAAGAAGGCCCCTCCTATGGTGATGGCCTTGTACAGCGATATGAAGGTCATGGAGATTACTCCGTTCATCAGCCTGTTCACCGCCACCCCCAAGCTTGCCCCCTGCGCCATCAACCTTAGCGGAAAGATCTCCGAGCTGTAGACCCATGTCACCACCCCCAGGCCGCTGGAGAAGAAAGCCACGAACATGAACACGGAGGCGATGACCACGGCGATGGCCCAAGCCGACCGCTCCTCGCTGTGCTCTACCATGGTCAGCCCGAACCCCATGCCCGAGAGGAACACCAGCATCCCCGCCAAGCTTGTCAGCAGCAGCGGTCGCCTCCCTACCTTGGTAATGAAGATGAAGACGGTCTTGGTCACCCCCACTCCCATGGTGACAAACAGGAGCTTGCCCCTGCCGCTGATCCCCGCCTTCCTGAAGATGCGCGGGCTGTAGAGCACCACCGCCTCGATCCCCGTCGCGTGGTCGAAGAAGTGGATCCCGACGGCGGCGATCAGGATGCGCCTCACCGGGAGTGTCGGCCGGAGCAGCAGGTCCTTCCACACGCCCTTCCCGCGGTGCTCGCTGCTGGTGTGGACGACATCATCGGTGCAGCCGCCGTCGATCCCCGCGGCCGCCTTGATGTCCCGCAGCCGCAACTCCGCCTCCTCCCTCGTATTCGACACCCGTACCAGCACGTCCTTGGCGTCCTTGATGCGGCCGTGCATGACCAGCCACCGCGGCGACTCCGGCATGGCCAGGATGGCGATAGCCAGCACGACGGACGGCACGGCCGCGATGCCCAGCATCAAGCGCCATCCGTACATCAGCGGCATCTTCGAGAGGCTGTAGTTGGAGACGTAACCGAGCAAGATGCCGAAGCTGATGCAGATCTCCGGGAGGGAGGTGATGAAGCCCCGGGTGGAGGGCGAGGCGATCTCCGCGGAGTACACCGGGGCGACCATCAGTGCGTAGCCGACTCCGACGCCCGCGATGCACCGCCCGGAGAACAGCATCGCGTAGTCGAGTCCCAACCCCATCAAGATCGAGCCGAGAAGGAAGATGAGGGAGGCCAAGACGATGGTGTAGCGCCGTCCGATCGAGTCCGAGACCCGCCCGGCGGTCAACGACCCGACCAACGCGCATATGTTCATTATTCCGGCGAGCATCTGCACCTCACCGTCCTTGATCTTGAGGTCTTCCTCCATGAAGAGCATGGCGCCGCTCATGACCCCGGTGTCTACACAGGCACTCGGTCATCAGCGCATGCACGCATGAATGCGCGTAGCGTTGAACCACACGAAAACCATCAAAGGGAAGGATGAAGAGACTACCGTAGCCCATCAGGATGGAGATGATGGAAGCTATGATGGCACAAGCACAGGCGAAGTTGTTCTTCCTTTCCCTCGCTTCTCTTGCCAACCCAGTGATCTCTACATGTCCCTCCATCTCCGCTACACAGATCTTATACGCAGAACAGAACAAACACAGGTATGCTGTTGATGAAGAGGTATGTATGTCTCTGTTGTCTCGTGTGGGTCATCTCTCGATTCACACAGTCGAAGAGAAACGGTGAGAGAGGCATCATCCATGGCGGGGTGTTGTTCTTAAGGACGTGAGTGAGCTAAGGAGTGAGGCAGAGAGCCACAAGACATCCGATCTCTCCGCAAGATTCGAAAACTTAGGGAGCTCCTGAGAAATCCCAGCCGCTACAAATAAATACAATTAGTGCGGCTCTCCCCGTTGATTGGTCGTTATCCACTGTGTCCAAATTCCAACCCCACCGTTCAAAAAAGAGGTTTCCCTTGTGATGAAGTCATGTGACCAAACGATCAACCATTCGAGTAAATGGCCTTGGCCTTGACTTTTACAAGTTTCTGAAAATTCATTGAATATAAACAAACAAACAAACAAAAAAAGGAAATATCATATTTCGCCTTCCCGCCCGATTCTACTATTAGAAGATGCTTATCGCCTGAAAAATTTAGATCTGATATGAATAATAGATCATATAAACGGTCATCTCTCGATCGTTGGGCTCAAATGATTAACCCCAACTATCCCATATAAAACCACTGTATTCATTGGACAAAATGATCATTGTATAATTAAAAATTGAAAAAAGATATATTTGCCCCTTCCAACATCCACATAGCAGTTAGTTTTGAAGGTATTTAAAAATAAATAAATAAAAACCCTATAAATATCCCTCAAATCTCTTATTCTTCCCCCACGGATTGGATTAAGTATTCATTGAACTTTTAATGCTCTTAAGCTTTCTCTTAAACTCTTAAACTATTTTCTTGATCCGATGGCAAATGGAATCCACCTCTTTGCTACTAAGGAGGTTTTCGAAAATCCGATCATGGTAATTCAAAAAAAGCTAACATATCAACATCGATACCGATACAACGACGAAACTGAAGTTAAATATAGTTCAAGAAGGCTCACAACGTACATTCTCTTTCCATGTCATATATGATTAATGTGGTCGAAATTTCAAATCCAAAAGAGGAGGATATTGAACATTCTAAAAAGCATATTAAGAAGAAACATTCAACACAAATAGATATGGATAGGAGTCAATCGTAAATTTTTAGCTATCCTACTTCTCCCGCTTTTTATTTTTCTATTAAAAAAATCATGAAGCATTATCTCGATTAATTACCGTTGAATATTTATCTTTTAATTTTAGTAAAAAAGTTAGTTAGATTTGTTGATTATTGTCAAGAGACTTTAAATCCTGTCGCACAAGAAGCTTTCTGTACCACTCTTACTCGCACATTACATAATCTTTATAAAATTAAAAAAAGATTTATAAAAAAATTTTTAGCTTTGGAGTTATCATTATATAGAAGTTACTTATTATTAGATAGACCGTGATCGGACGATACAAAATGCATTATTCCTTTTAGAGTTTTGGATGAATGACATACAACTAATAATATTTATAGAAAGATAAAAATAATTTTAGAAAATATTATTTAATATTTTTTCTATTAATTTTGATAATGCATTGGCAAATACTACTTCTATTCTCAAATTACAAACAATTTGTCAAGCTACTTTTAGTGGCATCTTTGTTCACGTTAGATGTGTATATAGTATTTTGAATTTATGTATACAAGATGGACATAGATCTCTTGAAACTTTTCTCTCCTATTAAGCAAGCTATTTCATGTTTTGGGACCATCCACAAGTAATGAAAGAATAGAAAGTTAAATAACAAAATATTCAAAAGATTTTCTAAAGATGTTCCTACCTTATAAAAGTTTACACATGAATTACTTAAATATTCTTTTAGATGTAAAAATTATCATACACTTTTATTATAAATAATATTAGGCAAGTTAGTTTATGTCCATAACATTGGAATGCGTGTGAAAGAACTTAAAAATTTTAAAAAATTTTAATAATGCAACATATACTGTATCAATTATCCTACTAAACATTTTTTTTAGTTGTTTGTATTAATATTATTGGTGCATAGAAGAATATGAAAATTATAATGATTTAAGTATGACAATAATGGCTGTAAAATTAAAAAGGAGATTATCCTAGAAAATATATATATTTTTGGATATTTTCATATGGTAACACCCTTTTTCATTATTCCAAAATAGTCACTCATATTTTAAAAATATCCCTCCAAAAGTTGTCATCTGATTTTTCTTTTTTTTATAAGCATATTAGTGACCAGTCCATAGTATGGATCAGTCCATATGGATAGACCAGTCAGTTTGGTGTAATGGGAGTGGTTCAGTGAAAAACACTGTTTAGGATTTAGCTTCTCTAATTTATCTCTTTTGTTACAAAAACACCTATCAAACTCTCCTCTCTTTGCTCTCTAGTTCCGAGCTCTAATAGGG
Source organism: Musa acuminata AAA Group (assembly GCF_036884655.1). Lineage (NCBI taxonomy): Eukaryota > Viridiplantae > Streptophyta > Magnoliopsida > Zingiberales > Musaceae > Musa > Musa acuminata. The sequence goes on from NC_088357.1 coordinate 24,248,877, forward strand.
TATCTTCCCTCGAAGAAATCGCGGTGCTTTCCGATCTTTCATATATTGTATTTTCTCACATATAGTGTTATGGGTTTTTACCCCATCCAATCCATTACATTATTAGAGATGTAAGTATAATCAAGATATGTCATTAATTTCATCAAGTTATATTTGTTTAAAGATTGTTGAGAAGATGTATATGTTGAATAATTTAGCCTTTACAGTGTTTTTCTGTTTAGTTTACAGTGATTTCTGAAATAAGAACACTGTAAATTAAAAAATACTATAAGAGATAAATCATTCATTCATTTATTTTGTAAGTATTTTTATATAATAACAATAGTAAGGCATACTTATCGTCATTTATTTCATAGCTTTTAATGTATAAACCAGAATGAATGTAAGTATAGTTACAGTGTTTTTATGAATATCAATGAAAATACTGTAAACACTTCTTTAAAATACTTTAAAGATCTCTTAGAAATTATATATATATATATATATATATATATATATGGATTTTATGAATATCCTAGTGTAATTTTTTGGATTTTATTTATGAAGAAAAATGAATGCTTCATTATGTTTTAATGTTAATTTTATAGTGTTTTTAGATTAACATTCAAAACACAATATATTCTTCATAAAAACACAATATGTTCTTCATAAAAATACTTTGATGTAAATAATATCCTTTTGTAATTGTTTAGATGTTATGTACAGTGATGAACTGAAGAATCACATAAATGAAACATTTATAGTGTTTTTATGTTGGTGTTATGGTGTTCAATAATAACAAATCAAAACACTATAACGATATAGTTGAATCCATTTTTTGGAATCTATGATTCAAATGATGGTCTAGTGCAATTATATATATATATATATATATATATATATATATATATATATATATATATATATATATATATATATATATATATATATATATATACAAACGGTACTTTAATTACTCAGCATTATGGAAATATTATCTTTATAGTATTTTATGTTATCTTTCAAAGTTTTAAAAATACCAACGAAAACACTGTAAACATTAAAAACACTATAATGTTTTCTTTTAGTGATTTAATACAAACCAAAACACTGTAAACACTTCATAAAACTGTGTAATGATTTTTTTTTTAATCGCTTTTATGGAATCCATGATGCAAATGATATTCTAGTATAATTGTGTGTATGGAATATAGTGTAATAAATGGACAAATTATAGAAATATTTTTATGATATCTTTATAGTGTTTTATATATACGAATGAAAACACTAGAAACACTTCATAAAAATAATATCTTTTGTTCCAATTTTTTGGACTCCATAATGTAAATTGTATCCTAGTGCAATTGTATATATATTAGGTACTATAATTACTTGAAGCTTAACAAAAATATTATCTTTATAGTGTTTTTATTTTATTTTTATAATGCTTTAAAAATATGAACGAAAATACAGTAAACACATCATAAAAACACTATAACGTTATCTTTTAATCGCCATTACGGAATCCATAATGCAAATAATATCCTAGTACAATTGGATATATGCTAGGTATTGTAATTAGTAGAAGAATTACGAAAATATTTCATTTATAATGTTTTTATATTAGTTTACAGTGTTTTAAAAATACAAATAAAAATACTGTAAGCACGTCACAAAAACACTATAACATTATCTTTTTATCGCTTTAATGGAATCAATAATACAAATGATGTCCAAGTATAATTATATATACTGTAATTACAAGAAGAATTATCAAAATATTTTCTTTATAGTGTTTTAGAAATACAAACCAAAACATTCTACTTCATAAAAACACTGTGACGTTATTTTATTGTCAACAACTTTAAGTCGTGACCTCGGGGCCAACACGGCTGGGTTCGGGTCCGAATGATTGGAGATCTTCCTGAGCGACCCTTGAGACTGTTAAGGTGGTCGACTGCGGTGGTCCGATCGCCACGGGATAACCGTTTCCTCTGGAAGGGAACTCCTCGCCTAGGCACGCGGTGGGAGGCGCTCTGTCTTCGTCCCTGCACACAGGTCGGGTCGAGAGGCTCGACCCGACCCCTCGGACGATCAAGTCAGTGGATAGTTTTAGGGGGGTTTTACCATTTGTTTTTCTCCTCCTCTTTCTAAGCGCGAGGGTTTTTATAGGGAAGGTTACCGTTGCCTGATGTGCCCGCTCGTAGGGAGCAAGATCGTACTCCTGGTAACGTCTGACACTGGTGTTGGCGTGGCGTGAAGGACCGGGCTCACGTAGGATGTTAATGTGCCTCGGTCGGCGTTTCGGTCTGTTTTGGCTAGGCGCTATCAGGTCAACCGAGGCGCGAGGCGTCATCCAGGTGCAACTGACGTTAACCCGCGTCCCATCGCCATTATTGCCCTCATCATATTCTCCCCCCCCCCCAGGAAGCTATGCATCGGTTGTTGTAAGAGGGATCTGAGGCATGGCTTCAGCTTTAAGAAATTGTCCCTACTGGTCGGTAGTTGATCTGTTACCAGGGGTGTAGGAATCGTGGAGTTTAGCAATAGAGGGGGGCCGGTTGTGCAGCGGTGGTCTCAGGCAACATGCAACCGAGGAGCACGACTTAGTCGGGCAGGCCGAGCAGAGGTGGTCTCGGACAACTTGCACCCGAGGAGCACTACTCAAGCGGGCAAGCCGCGCAGAGGTGGTCTCGGGCAACATGCAGCCGAGGAGCACGACTTAGGCGGGCAGGCTACGCAGAGGTGATCTCGAGCAGCGTTCAATCGAGGAGCACCACTCAGGCAGGCAGGCCACGCAGAGGTGGTCTCGGGCAGCATGCAACCGAGGAGCAGGACTCAGGCGAGCAGGCCGTGCAGAGGTGGTCTCGGGCAACATGCAGCCGAGGAGCAGGACTCAAGCAAGCAGGCCGCGCAGAGGTGTGTTAGGATCAAGAGCACTAAGAGGGGGGGGGGGGGTTGAATTAGTGCAGCGGAAAACTTTCGACGATTAAAAAGGTGTTCGTACGATAAAAGCGATTTCGATAGAAAAGCCGATTCGTAAATCTCTTTAACTTGTAATCAAGCGAGATGTAGTTAAAGGAAATCTATGAAGGCAGTTTGCAGTTATGATGAAAGTTAAAATGTAAGCGCAAACTGAAATATGATGTTCGTACGATAAAACTGATTTACGTCTAAACGTCGATTCGGAAAATACTGAACTTTAAAACACGATCGTATTGAGGAGGTTTGCAATAAGGATAAGATGCTCAAAGTAAATGCAAACCGAGATTTAGAGTGGTTCGGTCAATCTTGACCTACATCCACTTTTGGCTTCCTCCACCGATGAGGTCACCGACGTCTACTAGAGGCCTTCCTTCAATAGGCGAAGGCCAACCACCCTTTTACAGTTTCACTCCTTTTGACAGGCTTAGGAGACAACCCTTACAGAATTTTCTCTCTCTCTTTAAAGATCAGAACTTGGAAGAAAAGAGGGAGAAGAACTTTTGGCCTTTACAACAATTTTGAGCTCTAAAAATCACAGAATAAGATCAGGATTTCGGTGTGTTTTTGGTGCTCTTTCAGTGCTGAAAGGGTGGGGTATTTATAGGCCCCAACCCAGTTTGAATTTCGAGCTCAAAACTGTCAATTCCCGGATTTTCGAGATCTGGCGGTTGCACCTCCTGACTAAGGCGGTTGCACCTCCTGCCAGAGCTCGAAGACCGAGCTCAGGCGGTGCCACCGCCTGACTGAGGCGGTTGCACCTCCTGCTAGAGCTTGAAGACCGAGCTCAGGCGGTGCTACCGCCTGACTGAGGCGATTCAACCGCCTGGCAGAAATCAGGGTCTGAATGGGTTGATCCATTCGACCCAATTTGGGTTTTTCAGGGGCCCAATTGCCCCAAGATTAAGTTAATGGGATCACCTCCCATTTCCAACTTAATCATTATGCTAACTATGATATTTCCTAAGACATTTACTGCAACTTGCTCCGGTGCGTCAATCGCTTCTTCCGGCGAGCTTTCGGCGAACTTCCGTCGATCATCCGATGAACCCTCGGTGATGCTCCTACGGACTTCCGGCAAACTCCTGGACTTGCGATGATCCACTTGGCGAGTTTCGACGAGCTTCTTTAGCAAGCTCATGGACTTCTCGGATTTGTTCCCGTAGAACCTCCGACGACTGTCCGAACTTCCGTCGAACTCTCAAACTCCCAACGTGATCATTGTCTTGATTCCGGCGCAACTCCTACTGTATATCTTACTTTCATCGTAGTTAATCCTGCACACTTATCTCAACATATAGATGTTGAATCTCGGATTTTGATGATATAATCAATTGGTGGGTTAATTGATCTAATCGATATTATTAAGTTAAGTGTGCAAGATTAACTACGATAACCAGAAAACATAAAGCAAGGATATCGGAGTCGAGCTCGATGGACGTTTAAGAGACCGAAGAATCATCGAAGATGCTGCCGGAACCAACCGAGAAGAAATCGGGAACGTGTCAGAAGTTCGCCGAAGAAATCGTCGGAGGCTTGCGGAGATCACCGAGAAGGCTCGGCTACTCGTTAAAGTCATCATAAAGATTGGGAGCTTGCAGGGAGTCCGTCGGAAGAAGTTCGTCGGAAAGCTCGCCGGAACAAGACTCGACGTTCGCAGTTAAAAAACTTGCTTAGGATGTTTTTTTTGTGTTATGTAGTTCACCTGTAATTAGGATTAGGATTAAGAGATAATCCTATATCCTGGTTATGGGCCAACTGGGCCCAAAGTCAAATTTTGGTTTGGGCTAAAATTAAGCCAAACCAATGAATCGGAAAGCCAGGCGGTGGCACCGCCTGGCTGGGCGGTGACACCTCCTTGGCTGGGCGGTTGCACCGTCCAGCACCCGAGCGCTGGGCGGTGGCACCGCCTGGCTGGGCGGTGGAACCTCCAGCACAGGGAACCCTAAGAGAATTCAAATTTTGGAGCCCAAAATTTGAATCCTCTTGAGGCCTATAAATACCCCTCAAATCTCAACTGAGGTTACAACTTTTGAGAAGCATTTTGATTGAGAGAAAAGTCTTAGAAAGTCTTAGCAAGTCTTGTTTTCAATTTGCTAGAGAGTTCTCCTCCTCCTTTCTTATTGAAAATTTGTAAGAGGTTGAGCTGCTTGTAAAAGGTTGTAAGAGGGGTGTTTACCCTTCCATTTCAAGAGACTTGCTAGTGGAAGGTGGGAGCCTCATCGAAGAGGGGCCTCGCAAGTGGAGTAGGTCATTTGACCTAACCACTCTAAAAATCGGCGTAATCTCTGGTTTGCTTTTTATTATTGTCATTTACATTACTGCAAATCTTCTTACTGCTTTAGTTCCTTATTACTCTTGCTGCGCAACTTCAAGAATACGCCTTCAAGTTAAATTTCTCAAGTTTCGTTCTTAACGTACGAAAGATTTTGTTAAAATCGAAGTTTTAATCCGCTGCACTAATTCACCCCTCCCCTTTTAGTGCCGCTCCGATCCTAACAAGTGGTATCAGAGCAAGGTTATCTCTCATATTTGGTTTAATACCCAAGAGAGATGGCTTACTCCGGCATGCAAGAGGGCCATTCTATTGCACGACCACCTTTGTTTAATGGGTCGGATTACACATATTGGAAGACTCGCATGAGAATCTTCCTCATTTCTATGGACTTTGAGCTTTGGTTTATTGTCGAGAATGGATTTCAAAAATCTTCTCTTCCGATGAGCTAATGGGATGAATCGGAGAAGAAGGTTTTTGCTTTAAATGCAAAGGCTATGAATGCCTTGTTTTGTGCACTAGACAAAAACGAATTTAATCGTGTTTCAATGTGTGATTCGGCTTTTGATATTTGGAGAACTCTTGAGGTCACTCATGAAAGCACTAGCCGAGTGAAAGAGTCCAAAATCAACATCCTTGTGCACTCTTACGAACTTTTCCGAATGAAACCAAGTGAGTCCATCGGAGACATGTACACCCGGTTTACGGATGTCATCAATGGACTCAAAGCTCTTGGTAAAGATTTTACTAACTTTGAACTAGTAACTAAAATCTTAAGATCCCTCCCTAAAAGTTGGGATCCAAAAGTTACGGCCATTCAAGAGGCCAAAGACCTTAAAGCATTCCCTCTTGAAGAACTCATTGGGTCTCTAATGACCTACGAAATGACATGTCAAGCTCATGATGAGCTCGAGAACCCCCTTCCAAAGAACAGGAAGGATATGGCACTCAAATCACAAGAAGACCACTTGAAAGGAACATCAAGTGATGAGGACAGTGACAATGACATTGCACTTTTGACTCAAAAATTTAAAAAATATTTAAGAAAGAACATATTTAAAAATAATACAAAAAATAAATTTGAACAAAAGAAGGACCAAGTGATTTGCTATGAATGCAAAAAACCGGGACACTATAAGAACGATTGTCCTCAAGCCAAAAAGAGAACATCAAAGAAGAAGGCATTCAAGGCAACGTGGGATGATTCAAGCGCATCCGAAGAAGAGGAGTCCAACACCGAGCAAGTTGCTCATTACGCGCTAATGGCGTTAGGAGAAGAGGTATGTGATTTATTTAATGAAGACTTATCTTTTGAAGAACTATCTATCGCTTTTCATGAATTATTTGATGAATGTAGAACTGTTAGCAAGAAGTTAAGTATCTTAAAGAAAGAGCATGCTTTGCTACAAGATAAGTTTGATAGTCTTCAAACTCCTCCATGCTCTAAGTGTGAGCACTTAGAAGCAATAAAAAATGAAAATTTGCTTCTTAAGGAAACCTTAAACAAGTTTAAGGTTGGTAGCAAAGGATTAGATATGATCCTTGCACACAAGGGTCACATCACAAATAGAAATGGAATTGGATTTGTAAAAGGATTACATCAAAATCCTACCACTTTCATAAAAGGACCTACATTACATGTTTCCTCTTATATGAAATGCAACTTTTGTTGCAAATCCGGACATATTGCCTACAAATGCCCATTTAGGAAAATTAGTTCACAAAAATTAATATGGGTTCCTAAAGGAACTATAAAGAATTCAATCATAAATAACAAAGTTAGTGGGTCAATTTTTGAGGCACCCAAAATCAAATGGGTACCTAAAAATCATCCTCTTTTGTAGACAAACCCACAAGCTAGGAGCAAGAGATGGTATCTCGATAGTGGATGCTCAAGACATATGACTGGAGATCCATCTCATTTCTTTATGCTCACTAGCAAAGAAGAAGGGTACGTTACCTTCGGAGACAACAACAAGGGCAAAATCATTGGCAAAGGAACTATTGGTAACAAATTTAATTTTTCCATTGATGATGTCTTACTAGTTGATGGATTGAAACATAATCTCTTGAGTATTAGTCAACTATGCGATAAAGGTTACATCGTTAGATTTGAATCAAATATGTGCATTATTGAAAAACCAAATCATAACATGACTATGATTGCTTTAAAACAAAATAATGTCTATACCATCAATCTTGATGAACTAAGTAATGAAATGTGCTTCTCCGCCGTAAATGATGATGCTTGGCTTTGGCATAGGAGATTAGGCCATGCAAGCATGAAAACAATATCTAAGATCTCATCTCAAGAATTAGTACGAGGAATTCCAAATATAAAGTTTATTAAGGACAAAGTATGCGATGCATGTCAACTAGGCAAACAAATAAAAACAAGCTTCAAACCAAAAAATCAAATTAGCACTACTAGACCATTACAATTGATCCATTTGGACTTATTTGGACCAATTGATACAACAAGTCTAGGTGGAAGCAAATATGCTTTTGTGATTGTGGATGACTACTCTAGATACACTTGGACCTATTTCTTAGCTCACAAAAGTGATTGCTTCAAGTGTTTCTCTAAATTTTGTAAACTCACTCAAAACGAAAAAGGCTTCATGATTTCATCAATTCGGAGTGATCACGGTGGTGAATTCTAAAACCGTGACTTTCAAAATTTTTGTGAAAGTAATGGGTACAATCACAACTTCTCAACTCCAAGAAATCCTCAACAAAATGGAGTAGTTGAAAGGAAAAATAGAAACCTACAAGAAATGGCAAGAACTATGTTGAATGAATATAGTTTACCTAAGTACTTTTGGGCCGAAGCCGTAAATACGGCTTGCTACATCATGAATAGAGTCCTAATAAGACCATCCTTATCCAAAACTCCCTATGAATTATGGAATAACAAAAAACCAAACATCTCCTATTTTAAAGTTTTTGGTTGTAAATGCTTTATTTTAAATGAAAGGGATGCTTTAGGAAAATTTGATGCTAAATCCGATGAAGGTATCTTTCTTGGTTACTCTTCCGTTTCTAAAGCTTTTCGGGTTTTTAATAAAAGAACTTTAGTAATTGAAGAGTCTATTCATGTAGTTTTTAATGAAATTTCCGATTTAAAGAAAAATGATTTTGATGATGATCTTGGTTTTGATAATTTAAATTTAAATGAACCCTCTCCTCAAAATAGCCATTTGAATGCATCTTCTTCCGAAATTTCTTTACCAAAAGAATGGAAGTATGTAGATGCTCATCCAAAAGAGCAAATTATAGGAGATACATCAAAAGGGGTTCAAACTCGTTCTTCTTTCAAAAATTTCTGTGCTAACGCCGCTTTCCTTTCTCAAATTGAACCTAAATGCATTGACGAAGCCTTAAAAGATGATTTTTGGATCATTGCAATGCAAGAAGAATTGAACCAATTTGAGAGGAATGAGGTATGGAAGCTTGTTCCTAGACTAAGTGACCACTTAGTCATAGGTACTAAGTGGGTCTTTAGAAACAAGCAAGACGAAAATGGTATTGTGGTTAGAAACAAGGCTAGATTAGTGGCCAAAGGTTTCAACCAAGAAGAAGGTATCGATTACGAAGAAACCTTCGCTCCCGTGGCTCGATTAGAAGCCATAAGGATGCTCCTTGCCTATGCTAGTAGTAATAATTTTAAACTATTTCAAATGGATGTTAAAAGTGCTTTCTTGAATGGTTTTATTTCCGAAGAAGTATTTGTCGAACAACCTCCCAGATTTGAAAATTCTCTTCTTCCTAATCATGTATTCAAATTGACTAAAGCTCTCTATGGCTTAAAACAAGCTCCTAAAGCTTGGTATGAAAGGCTTAGTTCCTTTCTTATTTTAAATAATTTTACCAAAGGCAAGGTTGATACTACATTGTTTATTAAACATTTTGAAAATAATTTTCTTATTGTGCAAATTTATGTTGACGATATTGTGTTTGGCTCTTCGGATGAATCACTATGTGAATCATTTGCCAAATGTATGAGTCTTGAATTTGAAATGAGTTTAATGGGTGAATTAACTTTCTTTTTGGGATTACAAATCAAACAACTTAGTGATGGTATATTTCTTAACCAATCCAAATATACATTAGAATTGTTAAAACGATTTAACATGGATAATTCAAAAGCAATAAACACCCCTATGAGTACTACGACTAAGTTAGATATGGATGAAAATGGTGAAAGTTTCGATCAAAAAACATATAGGGGAATGATAGGTAGTCTACTCTACCTCACTACGACTAGACCGGATATTATGTTTAGTGTAGGACTTTGCGCTAGGTTTCAATCTAATCCTAAATTATCTCATCTTAAGAGTGTTAAAAGAATATTTAGATATCTTAAAGGAACTCCAAATTTAGGATTGTGGTATCCAAAATCTGAAAAATTCGATCTAATAGCTTATGCAGATGCCGATTTTGGCGGATGCAGGATAGATAGAAAAAGTACATCCGGAACATGCCAATTTTTAGGACATGCACTTGTTTCTTGGACTTCCAAGAAACAAAATTCAGTCGCACTATCTACGGCGGAAGCCGAATACATTGCTGCAAGTGCATGTTGTGCACAAGTAATTTGGATGAAAAATACATTAGAAGACTATGGAATTCACCTTGAAAATATTCCCATAAAATGCGATAATACTAGTGCCATATGCCTTACTAAAAATCCAATTCAGCACTCTAGAACTAAGCACATCGACGTTAGGCATCATTTCATACGTAATCATGTTCTTAACAATGATGTTGTTCTAGAATTCATTGACACAAAGCATCAATTAGCAGATATATTTACAAAAGCCTTGAATGAAGACCAATTTGAATTCATACGAAGGGAATTAGGCATGCTAAATTATCCCTAAAATGAACTTCACAAAAAGGACTCGTTCTTTTCCCTTCGTTTATGAATTTGAATTCTTCCTTCTTCTTCAATTCAAAATGATCCATTAAAGTATAAATTATGATCTTGAGGGAAGAAGCTAAACAAAAGGAAGGAAGAAAATTTTTTTTCTTTCTTTCTTTCCTCCGCGTGATGCCAGCGGTGGCACCGCCAAATCCGACGGTTGCACTGACTGACGCTCGGGCGCCAGGCGGTGACACCGACCAGTTTGGCGGTGACACCGACCGAGTCACCCTTTTAACCCGAGGGGTTAGGGCCGGCGGTGACACCGCCCCCAACCCGAAGAAAGACCTCTCAAAACCCTCTCCCATTCCCTCTAACCCTCATTCTAATTCTTAGAAACATTGGAGAAGGATTCTTGGTGGTCCAAGCTTTCCATCTCTCAACATAATCTCCATGAGGTAACACTTGAAATCCCTCTTTTCTTTTCTCTTTCTCTTGCTTATTTTTCACAATTTCATCATCATGTTGTCTAGAAAATGGCTCCTAAGAGATCAAAAGGAATAAGGATTGAAGGAGATTCATATAACCATGACCTTTTTAGATCAAAAGAGGTAGCCCTTAGCTTTCTAAAATTTGAAACACGATGTGTCCATAAGGGAAAATACGTTGATTTGGATGAACTAGAGGACTTAGAACCCATTAGGTGGTTTGCATACCTAAAAGCTCTACCTCTACTACAAATAGATGAACCAATCTATCCACGGTTAGTGAGATTGTTCTATGCCAACCTATATGAAGACAATGATAGCCTAAGCACTTACATTCTAGGAACACCCATTAGAATATTTGACAGCACCATTTGTGAGCTAATTGGCATAACTGAAAAAGATAGGGGATGCTATTTTAAAGGTAAATGGGACGTCAAAAAAATAGGAGCAACCTATTCCGAAGCCGTGAAAACAATTTTTGCAAATCCAAACCTTGACTTCCTACCCAAGAGCTATGAACACTTAATGCCTTTCAACTCTAAAATTCTTCATCACATTATCACAAGCATCATATTCCCCAAACAATTTTATCTTGACGAAGTAAGTCAAATAGAGATAGGAACCATGTATTGGATTATGACCGGTCAGCATAATTATTTTGGGTACTTGATTCGCCAACACATGCAGGAAATTATGACTAAAGATACTACATTGTTATATGGGAGGTTAATCACTAGAATTCTTCATGCCTATGACATTTGCATTCCACCCGATGAAGAATCTATTCAAAATTATCGATATAACATAATAAACAAAAACCTGCTGAAAAAACTTAGGTGCACTTTTAGCAATGGCATATGGGTTAGGCAGCCTAGAAGGACGGATCCAATTCCTACACCAATAGAACAACCCGAAACACCAATTCTTATGGGAAATGAATCTCCTCCTCCTAGTCCCTTTGGTGCAGCACCTTCAGCTCCTGTTTCCTCCACTGAAGATATCATTATGGCGGAGCTATCTCAGATCAAATCACAGCAAGAACAAATTCAGAATCAACAAGTTGAAATTTTGAAGACACTACGACAGATGAATGAAAAAATAGATATCATGTATCAGCACTGTGGATTACCTCCTAAGGATTAAATTGATGTATCTTTTTATTCTGTTCTGTTTGCTTTTAAAAACAAGTTCATGTTTGTCATTGATTGTACGATAATTGATCTTTCCTTTAGATAACTACTGTCTTAATCTGCATAGATGATGATGTCTTTTGGATAAACTATTTCTGGCAAATTTGAATGATGAACTTTGATAAATGCTAAACCTTTTTCTATGATCATCAATTAGCTGGCTTGTCCCTTTTTGTTGATGACAAAGGGGGAGAAGTGATGACTTACACCAGAACGATAGCATGACTAATATGAATTACAAAAACTTGTGTGATATGAATGTCTTATATGACTTGCAAATCCTTGAAAATATCACAAGATTGATATCATGAAATTTATATTGAAAATGTTTATCTTCTATGTGATATGAATGTCTTATATGACTTGCAAATCCTTGAAAATATCACAAGATTGATATCATGAAATTTATATTGAAAATCTTTATCTTCTGTCGTAGCAAAATTCGTCCCGTATCATTTAACTTATGATTTTCATCGAAGTTTCGTACTTACTATTGTTTAATGAGGATAACGATAAAGTTCTACAATTAGAACTTATAGGGTTATGCTTGAATCCAATGGGATAGAATTCAAGTGTTTTTTATCTTCTCATAATATGGCATATAGATAGGGGGAGTTATGTTTAACTCCGTCATCAATTGATTGTCATCATCAAAAAGGGGGAGATTGTTGAATCTCGGATTTTGATGATATAATCAATTGGTGGGTTAATTGATCTAATCCATATTATTGAGTTAAGTGTGCAGGATTAACTACGATAACCAGAAAACATAAAGCAAGGATATCGGAGTCGAGCTCGATGGACGTTTAAGAGACCGAAGAATCATCGGAGATGCTGCCGGAACCAACCGAGAAGAAATCGGGAACGTGTCAGAAGTTCGCCGAAGAAATCGTTGGAGGCTCGCGGAGATCACCGAGAAGGCTCGGCTACTTGTTAAAGTCATCACAAAGATTGGGAGCTTGTAGGGAGTCCGTCGGAAGAAGTTCGTCGAAAAGCTCGCCGGAACAAGACTCGACATTCGCGGTTAAAAAACTTGCTTAGGATGTTTTTTTTGTGTTATGTAGTTCACCTGTAATTAGGATTAGGATTAAGAGATAATCCTATATCCTGGTTAGGGGCCAACTGGGCCCAAAGTCAAATTTTGGTTTGGGCTAAAATTAAGCCAAACCAATGAATCGGAAAGCCAGGCGGTGGCACCGCCTGGCTGGGCGGTGACACCTCCTTGGCTGGGCGGTTGCACCGTCCAGCACCCGAGCGCTGGGCGGTGGCACCGCCTGGCTGGGCGGTGGAACCTCCAGCATAGGGAACCCTAAGAGAATTCAAATTTTGGAGCCCAAAATTTGAATCCTCTTGAGGCCTATAAATACCCCTCAAATCTCAACTGAGGTTACAACTTTTGAGAAGCATTTTGATTGAGAGAAAAGTCTTAGAAAGTCTTAGCAAGTCTTGTTTTCAATTTGCTAGAGAGTTCTCCTCCTCCTTTCTTATTGAAAATTTGTAAGAGGTTGAGCTGCTTGTAAAAGGTTGCAAGAGGGGTGTTTACCCTTCCATTTCAAGAGACTTGCTAGTGGAAGGTGGGAGCCTCATCGAAGAGGGGCCTCGCAAGTGGAGTAGGTCATTTGACCGAACCACTCTAAAAATCGGCGTAATCTCTGGTTTGCTTTTTATTATTGTCATTTACATTACTGCAAATCTTCTTACTGCTTTAGTTCCTTATTACTCTTGCTGTGCAACTTCAAGAATACGCCTTCAAGTTAAATTTCTCAAGTTTCGTTCTTAATGTACGAAAGATTTTGTTAAAATCGAAGTTTTAATCCGCTGCACTAATTCACCCCCCCCTTTTAGTGCCGCTCCGATCCTAACAATAGATTAGATAACAAATGACAATTGACTTCATCATCAAAATCCGAGATTCAACAATCTCTCCCTTTTTGATGATGATAATCAATTGATAATGGAGTTAACCTTAACTCCCCCTTTCTTGAGATAAGTCATTCTTGAATTCAAAACCTTTGAATTCAAGAGACATATTGATAAGTTAAAATCATTTAAACTTATCAATACTCCCATCATGATTCCCATCATGATGTTTCTCTCTGAAGATGATGTCAAGACTTGACATTCATTTTCAAATTTTACATTACAAGTTTGAATGATGGTAATAGTAGCAATTCATCATATTGTAAGATGTCAACATGTAAAACTGCGAAGTAAGATTTTGATATCATTACATGATGCACACATTTCAAATGTTTTAGCAATTATTGCATTTCATCACATGGTAAGATATCAATACGTAAAATTACGATGCAAGTTTTTTGTTTGATATCTTGACATGATACAAACAAGGCATAGCATAGCATTAATACTCATATATTTCTCCCCCTTTGTCATCAACAAAAAGTGTGGTAATTGTGATACCAGGAGAATAATATAAGCAAATTTTGAGCATAAGTGTGATAATTATTCATGCCTTTACTAGGTTCATGTTATTTTTCAATAGTGAGTGATAGGAAATCAATTATACAAGCATATAAAGGAAAGCATGATATGTAGATCGCTTTGAGTACTTCTTCCTTTTTATTTGTTATAATCTTTTTGCATGAAGGAGGAAGGCTATTTGTGAGTTTATTTTGAGTGAAGTTAAAATGGATGAGAGATTAAATCATGCTTCATTTTTACAAGGATCAAGATATGTATGTGAAACAAATCTTTGCAAGTAAAAACACTATCATCCATATTTCAAGATGGAATTTATAAGCAGGAATCATTTCATCAAATCTATTTCAGAAAAATATTTTTCATATAATAAGTGTATGAGAAAATCCGATTGTTAGGATACCAATTATTAAGCGAATCCGAAAATGAAATTAACACTTTCATGCAGTCGACAAAGACTATGCTATAGATTTTCAAATACAATCATGAAGACAAAACATGCTTATTGTTATGAAAATTTTTATATTCAACACATAATTTTCAATATGTTATTTAGGCATGTAATGGCAATCAAGTGATTTGATCATTCAATAAAGTCTGAAAAATAATTTTAACTAGTTTATGTATTCGGATACATCATCATTCCTAATTCTCTTCTTATGAAATCAAATTGTTCTTCACTTAGAGGTTTTATAAAAATATCAGCTAGTTGATGTTTAATATTATGACAATATAATAACATGATGCATCAACTGCATTGGTATATCATTTTCTCAAATCATATTTATCATGGAAACCAAGGCACAAGGTTTTCAAGGTGGTTATAAAAACATTTAGTTTCAATGTAAAATCCGACAGTGAGTAACGAGATTAAACAATGAGTGATGTTTGTAACTCTGCTCACAAATAAATACATTAGGTAACCATATCAAAGATCAAGGCACAGGGCATTGTGATCATGGTGAGTAACATAAAGAGTTTACAATACACATATAAGCTCATTCAGGAGGTGGAAAATTAAAATGCCTAAATAAAGAGTCAAATTGTCAATGAATTTGCTGTAGCTCAGATAGGATTTGATCTTATCGATGTTCAAGTCGTTCTTGTCTTTGTTCAAATCGGTCCATCCGAATCCCAATATCTTCGACAGATGATGCAGGAGCTTGCTCAAATGAATGTGTTTCCTCAAAGGGACAGATCGGAGGAGATTGAGTACCCCTAAAGACTGGTGTTTCCGGTTCTGGTTCAGGTTGAGGGGGATCGGTTCTTCTAGGCATTCTCACCCAGTTATCGTTTCTATAAACACATCTCAATTGGTGAAGTAGATTTTTATTTATTATGCTAAACCTATCTACTTTTATTACTTCTTCGTTGGATGGTATTGGAATATCGTAGGCTTTCAGTATTCTAGTTATTATACCACCATATGGAAGCATCATGTCTTTCTTAGATAGTTCTAACATGTTTTGTTGGATAAGATAACCAAGACAGATGTCATGTCCTTTCATGATCCAATACATAGTTCCTAATTCTATTTGGCTTACTTCATCATGATGGTATTGTTTAGGGAGAATGGTGCTAGTTAGGATATGATGAAGTACCTTAGTATTTAGTGGTAATAGATGTTCATAACTTTTAGGAACAATCGCTAAATTGGGATTGGCGAAAATTGTTCCTAAGGCTTCAACATATGTTGTCCCAACAGTTTCATCATCCCATAATCCTCTAAAGTAAAGTCCTCTATTTTTTATGGGAATGCCTATCATGTCGCAAATGAGTTTATCCGTAATGGAGATGTGTTGTCCTAAGAGATAGGTAGACATTCTTTCTTCTTTATCTACTTGTACATTGTTGTAAAACAATCTAACAAGTCTTGGATAGATGGGTTCATTAATTTATAAAATAGGGAGTAGATCTAGGTTTGCAAACCATTGGATTGTCTCTAAGTCTCTTAGTTCATCTAAATCTACATGTTTTCCCTTATTGACACTTCTAAATTCGAAAGAGGAAAACTTTTCAGCATGATATTTTGAATCGAAAAGGGTAAGATCAAAGTCTTCCACTAATCTCCTCTTCCCTTTGTCCCTTGATGATCTTCTAGACCTCATAACTACTGTTGTTTAGGAGGATAGTAATGAGCAAGAGTAAATGAATCAAAAACAGAATTTAAGGGCTTCTTAGAGAATACCTTAGTGAGATCTTCAAGAGAAGGAGAGATTGTTGATCTTTTGCTTCGAAATGAGGAGTATTTGGGATGCTATGAGGGGAGAAATGGAGGTGGAGAAGCTTTGGAAGAGTAAAGAGGGGAAGGGAGTGAGTTGGGGTCGGTTCCACCACCGGCCCTAGCTCGGGTTAAAAGGGGGCAGGATTGCGGGCGGTTGCACCGCTGGCTGGGGCGGTGCAACTACTTGCAATACGTGATAGCAGGAGGTACTACCTCCAGCTGGGGTGGTGCAACCGCTGCAGGCAGTGAGCATGGTTCTGACTGCTGTGTGGTCTGATTTGAATGTTTTTGACTTTGAGATGAATTTTTATTTGTGGATCAATCAACTTACGTAATTACGTAAGAATTTTCATTTTAAGATAAGAACTTTTGCACGATCAAGATAGATCTTTTGACGTATATACTCTTAATGTCGTACATATGTTTATGACAGATTGTTCAAGTTGGTAAGCCTTGCAAGTTCATGACAAACTTAGTTAGTTCATGATATAGTTGGATTCGAAAGTTATGAACGGATGAAATCGATGGGTTCGAAAATCCAAAGGATATGTGAAGGGAGAATCATGGGTTTCCAATTCTGAGGGATCAAATGGGATTGTATCCATATCGCATTTGTAATTTTAATTTTCTAATCCTCTTTTTATTATTTAGGCTAGAGAGCATCACGTGTTCTTTTTGGATCTCGGGTCATGAATATCGAGAATCCAAAGAGCAAGATATTATTTCTTGCTCCTAGCTTATGATGTTTTACGTCTTTACAAGAAAGGATGATTTTTAGGTACCCATTTGCTTTTGGGTGCCTCAAAAATAGATCTACATTGTTTATCATGTTGCATAGAATTTATCATAGTTCCTTTATGAACCCAAATTAATTTGTTCGGACTAATTTTCTTGAATGGACAATAATGCGTTTTGTGTCCAAGTTTGCAACAAAAGTTGCATTTGCTTTGGTGTCGAACATATAAGATGGGGCCTTTTATGAAGGTGGTTGGATTTTGGTGAGGACTTCTCACAAATCCGATTCCACTTCTTTTGGGAACATGACTCTTGTTTACAAGGATTATGTTCAAAGACTTGCTACCAACCTCGAATTTCTTCAAGGTGTATTTAAGTAGCAAGTTTTCCTTTTGGAGAGTTTCTAGATCATGGCATTTTATACATGAACCTAAACTATCATGATATTCAGTTTTGAACTTATCAAAATTACAAGTAAGATTATCATGCTCCTTTTTTAGCAATTTGTATTTTCTACTAATAATCTTGCATTCATCAAATAAGTCATGGAAGATATTTAATAATTCGTCAAATGATAAATATGCATCTATTAAATTCGTTACCTCCTCCCCGATGGCCATTAAGGCGTAATGAGCAACTTGCTCGGTGTTGGACTCCTCTTCTTCGGACGCGCTCAAGTCATCCCACGTTGCTTTGAGCGCCTTCTTCTTTGATGTTCTATTTTTGACTTGAGGACAATCACTCTTGTAGTGTCCCGGCTTTTTGCACTCATAGCAAATAACTTGGTCCTTCTTGGGTTCAAATTTATTTTTTGTTTCATTCTTAAACTTGTTTCTTTTAATGAATTTTTAAAATTTTCTTGTTAGAAGTGCCAAGTCATCGTCACAGTCCTCATCACTTGAGTTTTCTCTCAAGTGGTCTTCTGAAGTTCTAAGTGTCATATCCTTCCTGTTCTTTGGAAGGATGTCTTCTTGCTCTTCATGAGCTTTGCAAGTCATCTCGTAGGTCATTAACGATCCGATTAGTTCTTCAAGAGAGAAGTTGTTTAGATCTTTCGCCTCTTGAATAGCAGTGACTTTAGGATCCCAACTCTTAGGAAAGGATCTTAGAATCTTATTTATGAGCTCAAAATCCGAAAAACTTTTTCCGAGTCCTTTTAGATCGTTGACAATATCCGTGAAACGGGTAAACATGTCGCCAATAGTCTCACTCGGTTTCATCCGGAAAAGTTCAAAAGAATGTATCAAAAGATTGTTTTTTGACTCTTTCACTCTACTTGTGCCTTCATGAGTCACTTCGAGTATGTGCCAAATATCAAATGTGGTTTCACAAACCGAAACACGGTTGAACTCGTTTTTATCAAGCGCACAAAATAAGGCATTCATAGCCTTTGCATTAAGAGCAAAAGCCTTCTTCTCCAATTCATTCCAATTGATCATTGGAAGAGAAGACTTCGAATATCCATTTTCGACAAGATTCCAAAGTTCAAAATCAATATAAATAAGAAAGATCCTTATTCGGGTCTTCCAATAGGTGTAGTCCGTCCCATTGAACATGGGTGGACGTGTAATAGAATGGCCCTCTTGGTTTCCGGCGTATGCCATCTCTCTTGGGTTTTCATCCATTTGAGAGTTAACCCCGCTCTGATACCAATTGTTAGGATCAAGAGCACTAAGAGGGGGGGGATGAATTAGTGCAGCGGAAAACTTTCGACGATTAAAAAGGTGTTCGTACGATAAAAGCGATTTCGGTAGAAAAGCCGATTCGTAAATCTCTTTAACTTGTAATCAAGTGAGATGTAGTTAAAGGAAATCTATGAAGGCAGTTTGTAGTTATGATCAAAGTTAAAATGTAAGCGCAAACTGACATATGATGTTCGTACGATAAAACGGATTTACGTCTAAACGCCGATTCAGAAAATACTGAACTTTAAAACACGATCGTAAATGTGCAAAAGGCAATAAGCTATTGAGGATGTTTGCAGTAAGGATAAGATGCTCAAAGTAAATGCAAACCGAGATTTAGAGTGGTTCGGTCAATCTTGACCTACATCCACTTTTGGCTTCCTCCACCGACGAGGTCACCGATGTCTACTAGAGGCCTTCCTTCAATAGGCGAAGGCCAACCACCCTTTTACAGTTTCACTCCTTTTGACAGGCTTAGGAGACAACACTTACAGAATTTTCTCTCCTCTCTTTAAAGATCGGAACTTGGAAGAAAAGAGGGAGAAGAACTTTTGGCCTTTACAACAATTTTGAGCTCTAAAAATCACAGAATAAGATCAGGATTTCGGTGTGTTTTTGGTGCTCTTTCAGTGCTGAAAGGGTGGGGTATTTATAGGCCCCAACCCAGTTTGAATTTTGAGCTCAAAACTGTCAATTCCCAGAATTTCGGAATCTGGCGGTTGCACATCCTGACTGAGGCGGTTGCACCTCCTACTAGAGCTCGAAGACCGAGCTCAGGCGGTGCCACCGCCTGACTGAGGCGGTTCAACCGCCTGGCAGTAATCAGGGTCCGAATAGGTTGATCCATTCGGCCCAATTTGGGTTTTTCAGGGGCCCAATTGCCCCAAGATTAAGTTAATGGGATCACCTCCCATTTTCAACTTAATCATTGTGCTAACTACGATATTTTCTAAGACATTTACTACAACTTGCTCCAGTGCGTCAATCGCTTCTTCCGGCGAGCTTCCGACGAACTTCCGTCGATCATCCGATGAACCCTCGGTGATGCTCCTGCGGACTTCCGGCAAACTCCTGGACTTGCGACGATCCACTTGGCGAGTTCCGATGAGCTTCTTTGGCAAGATCATGGACTTCTCGGATTTGTTCCCGCAGAACCTCCGACGACTGTCCGAACTTCCATCGAACTCTCGAACTCCCAACGTGATCATTGTCTTAATTCCGACGCAACTCCTGCTGCATATCTTACTTTCATCGTAGTTAATCCTACACACTTATCTCAACATATAGATTAGATAACAAATGACAATTGAATTCATCATCAAAATCTGAGATTCAACAAGGTGGTCTCAAGCAGCATGCAACCGAGGAGCACGACTCAGGCGGGCAGGCCGCGTAGAGGTGATCTTGGGCAACATGCAGCCGAGGAGCACGGCTCGGGCGGGCAGGCCGCGCAGAGGTAGTCTCGGGCAACATGTAGCCGAGGAGCACGACTCAAACGGGCAGGCCGCATAGAGATGGTCTCGGGCAAAATGCAACCGAGGAGCTACTTGGCTTGGATCATCAATCTGTTATGTAGTGATGCGCGAACGCGGGTGGCCATGCCATTCTCCGTCTATGTGGGAGCCCAAGGGACGGTCACTTTCGAGAGGCGCCGGTTTTCGAGATCGAGAAGACCAGTGCTCTAGCATCCGCACCGCGCGCCCATTGGCTACCATGTCAAGCCATATTTATGGCGAAGTGACGTTTGGTTTGCCTGACGCAACGTGCTTCAGGAGAGGAAAGGTCGCTGTTGGCGGGATTTTGCCTATAAGTAGGGTGCAGTTGATTCCCTGCACGTCTCCTTACTTGCATTTGTTCAGTCGCTTCTCCAGACCCCATCGCTTTGTTCCGTCGGTCGTCCTACTTCCCCTTCCAAAGGTCAGTAAGGATGGCGTCCCCTTCCTCTTCGTCCTTGCCTTCTTCGCCTTCCACCTCCGGTAATGTCAGAGAAAGAATGCTACCACCAAGCCCCAACTCGTCAACCGACGAGAAGGTGGCTCGGGCCCTCGAAATGCTAATGTGACCACACGACCTTGACTCTATTGTGAGTGAGTCGTTGCTCGACAACCTCCGGGGTCGCTACGGCATCCCGGAGGAATTCATCCTTCTTGCCCCCGAGCTAGGGCAACGGGCGTACGACCCAATCCCGAAAGGTTTTGCCTTAACCCTAGATGCCCTTGAGGTCGGGTTACGCCTCCCTCTGCATCCTGTCATCATTTCTTGTATCTCGTGGTGGCGTATTTCTCCATCACAGATGGCGCCGAACACCTGGCGCTATCTGGTGGCGTTCCTAGGGGAGTGCCACTACGCCAACATTACCCTGACCCGATCTCTTTTTCATTCTTGTTTCTGCCTTTCTAAGGGGTCGGGGGGTTACTATCTGTCCGCCCGGTCGGGCTTCTGGGTTAGTGAGGCTCCTTCCAGTAACAAGGGGTGGAAGGGGCGCTTCTTTTATGTTTGCTGTGCGGAGGGCTAGAGCTTCGGGCTCTGATGGGCGGCGTGCATGATCGACAATTCCGCCCCAGCTCTGAACGACGGGGAGTGCAAAGACCTTCAGAGGCTCAAGGAGATTCTTCCAGCTTCCTGAGCCATCCGGAATATGACCGAGCAGTGGCTGGTCGAGGCGGGTCTTAGCCTGATGCCTCGAGGTAGGCCCGTAGGGGGTAGTGTTAGGGTTTTCTAAATTTTTTTTTTTGGGTGTTTTTGACCAATGTCGTTGTTCTCGTGCAGAGATGGTGAATCTCATTGCCGTGCGTGGGGGAAGTGCTTCTTCGGCCGCATCGTCATGTCAGCCAGTCGAGCCGAGGATCGTCTCGAAAGAAGCGTCGGTGGAACTCGAGGCCGATCAGCCTCGAAAGAAGGCGAAGACCAGTGTCAAAAAGAAGTTGAACGCACCGGCGGCTCAGCCGGGGAGAGTCGTTGCTGTTCCGGCAGGACAAGAACAGAGAGGGAGCCTCGGTCAGGACGAGGCCGACCCGAGCAGGGAGGGGGCAGGGAAGGCACCTCGGGAGCCTTCCATTCGCGATATGTGCCTTTGAGCAGGAACGCAGGATGAGCCTTACTAGGCTCGGGCGATGGGCGAACTCCCGGAGGGCCAACCCTCTGACCCGCTGGTGTCTCGCTAGGCGGGCTTGACCCGCGGGGACCGAGTATGGGCCGACGGTAATTTGGCGGCCTCGTTCATCCGTGGTGGGCTTCATCCCGACATGGCTCGGGATCTGTATACCTTGCCCTCCGAGGTTCTGCTTGGCAAGTCTGCCAAGTCGCTGCTATGGGTAAGTATCTCGTCATCGGCTCCCTGCCTATACCCGAACGGTACTGTTCTGACTCCTTCTTCTGCAGGGTCAGCACTATGCCATGGCATTGATAGACAGCGTTCACGACGTGGGTCAAGCCCTTGGCATTTTGAGCGACCGCAACACGGAGCTACGTAGGCAGATCGAGGAGGTCCGCACGGGAGCGGCTCCGAAGGCGGTCGCAGCGGCCGAGCAGCGTGCCTCAGATCTGGAGGCGGAGGCGACGCACCTTACATCCGTGGTGAGGGTGGCCGAGCAGCGTACCTCGGAGCTAGAGGCAGAGGCGACGTGCCTCACATCCGTGGTGAGGGCGGCCGAGCAGCGTACCTCGGAGCTGGAGGTGGAGTCGACGCGCCTTAAATCCGAGGTAAAGGTGGCCGAGGAGCAAAATAGAGAGCTCCAAGCGTTCCTAAAGATGACTCGGGCCAAGGTGCGTCTGGCAAGAAATGAGGCAGTTGCCCTCACTCAGAAGCTGGAGGAGGCGCTCGCCGAGGTGAAGGGGGCTTCTGAGGCCCTGGCTGCCAAGAAGGATCAGCGGTCGGAGAAGGACAAGGAGCTGATCGAGGACTACAAAAAGTCCTCGGGCTTTCAGCTCGACCTGATCCAGTCGGGGCAGGTTACCTATGAATATGGGTACCGGATTGCCCTGACCCACTTCAAAGTGCGTCATCCTGGTCTAGGGGTTGAGGAAGACCCCTTTGCCTCCTGCTCCGAAGACCTGAGCATCAATATACCGGACGAGGTCCCTTTTGATGATAGCGCCGAAGTCCCCGAAAAATAGAGTAGGCCTTTGTAATAACTTAGGGGGTTGGCTTGGTGTCGGTCGATGATGTAGTTTGTCTGGTCCTGTAACCAAATTTTTATCTGAATGGAAAAATTTTTGCTCAGACTTCTGCTTTATCCCTTTCGCTTTTTACTACATGAAAAACTTTTTAAGATTTTGTACGTTCCACGTCCTCGGTAGGGGGTGGCCTTGCATGGTTGCGAGCTGATACGTGCCGATCCTGACGATGTCGACAACCCGATAAGGTCCTTCCCAATTGGGGGCAAGCTTGCCGCGCGCTCGGGTCGGGTCATTGACTTCGGCCTTGCGCAACACCAGGTCGCCTAATTTAATTGGTCGAGGCCATACCTTGCGGTTGTAGATTCTAGCGACAGCTCTCTTATAGGAGAGGTCTTTCAAGTGTGTGTCAGCACGCCGCTCTTCGAGCAGGTCGAGACCGACTTGTAGTCCTTGGGTCGATGTCCTTTCATCATAGTTTTCTGTCCGAATTGTGGGGAAAACCACTTCGGGTGGCAAGACGGCCTCGGCTCCGAATACGAGGCTATAGGGGGATTCCCCAGTCGCGGTTTTGGGGGTGGTCCACAGGGACCACAGGATGCTCGGGAGATCGTCCACTCAAGCCGATCGGGCCACAGACACTCTTCTTCTAAGCCCATCCAGAATGGACCGGTTGGTCACCTCCGCCAAGCTGTTCGTCTGGGGATGTGCCACCGAGCTAAACCTCAGCTGAATCCTGTAGTTCATTCAGAACTGTTGGAATCGCGCGCTGGTGAACTGGGCCCCGTTGTCCATGATGATAGTCCTGGGCAGGCCAAACCGAGTCACTATATTTTTCCATACGAATTTTTCTACCTGATGTTCCGTGATTGTCGCTAGCAGCTAGGCTTCAACCCACTTCGTGAAGTAGTCCACTCCAATGACGATGTATCTCCGCTGCCCCAAGGCTGACGGAAAAGGTCTGAGGAGGTCCAATCCCCATTGTGCGAATGGCCATGCACAGTCAATGGGGGCGAGTGAAACCGCGGGCTGTCGGGGGGTTTGGGCGTGCCTTTGGCATGGGCCGCACCGTTGTACGTAAGCTCGCGCGTCTCGGGACATGGTGGGACAATAGTACCCTTGGCGAAGGATCTTGTATGCTAAGGTCCGCCCGGCGATGTGTTCTCCGCAAATCCCTTCGTGGACCTCGGCCAGGACCGTCCGAGCTTCTTCGGGTTCGAGGCACCGCGGGAGAGGATGTGAGAAAGACCGCTTATAGAGTCATCCGTTCACCTCGGAGTACCACGCCTGCATACAGCGCATGCACCGAGCCACGGCCTCGTCAGCGGGAAGGATCCCATCACGCTTGAAGCGCAGCATCTCCTATACCCATGTAGTTTGTGTGCTAGTCGAAGACACAGCCGAGATCGAGATAGCGCGAAAAGGGAGCTCTTCGATCTCGGGCTGGGCTTCGGGGTCCGACCTTGAGGCTAGTTTAGCCAGCTCATCGGCTCGCTCATTTTGACTCCTCGGCACCCTAGATATCGTAAAGCGAGAGAAGTCGGAGGCTAGGTTTTTTTACCTCCGCCAGGTACTTTGCCATGGTTGGTTCCTTGGCCTCGTATCCGCCGCTGAGTTGCTCGGCCACTAGCTGCGAATCAGTGAGGACGTGGATGGCGATCACCTGCATCTCGAGGGCCAGCCTGAGTCCTGCTAGGAGTGTCTTATATTCGGCCTCGTTGTTGGTGGCTTGAAACCCGAAGCAGAGGGAACATTCGAAGGAGCATCCGTTAGGGGCTACCAACACCAGTCCCACACCCGCACCCTTCGAGTCGGCTGATCCGTCCACGTGTAGGACCCATCCTTCTTTGAACTGCTCAAGATCCTTGTCTTCGACCTGGGTCAGTTCTGAGATGAAGTCGGCCACCGATTGAGATTTGATGGAGGTCCTCGGTACGTATCGTATGTCGAACTCGCCGAGCTCTATCGACCATTTGAGGAGGCGGCCTGCCACATCGAACTTAGATAAAACCTGTCGGAGCGGTTGGTCTGTGATTACCTCGATCGAATGAGCTTGGAAGTAGGGGTGCAGTTTTCGAGCTGTCAATATTGTTGAATCTCGTATTTTGATGATGAAAACAATTGATAATTATGTTTATATTTAACTGCATTTTGAGTGACGTAGGTCTACTCGATCAGGATTAGACAGTTAACGCAGGAGGAATTGATGTTGCGCCGGAGGAGATCACGTTAGGATATTGGATGGCAGAAGGCTTCGGACGTCGGGCATCGGGCCAAGAGCGGAATTGCGCCAAGGATATCGGCGTTGCGGAGGTCAACCACCGATTGGGCAACAAGCTGCAAGAGAGGACGATGCACCGAAGAATCGGATGAAGCGCCAACCAATGACGTGCCAGGCAACAGAATGTCAATTCACATTGTAATAATTGTCTAGATCGGAGTAGAGTTTTAGCTTGTGTGTGCAGGATTAACTACGATAACGACGAAGACATAAAGCAAAACAAAGTGTCGGAGTCAAGCACAAAGGATTCATTGCGAGTTCAAGAGTTTGACGGAAGTCCGAAGTTTCATCGGAAATGCTGCCGGAACTAGCCGAGAATGAGTAGTGAGCTTGCCGAAGGGTTTTTCGGAAGCTCGCCGAAAGGTTCGTTGGAAGTTCGCGGAGCTCGCCGAGAAAGATCGGAGCTTGCCGAAGAAGCTCGTTGGAACTCGTCAAGATCAAATCGTGAAGTCTAGGAGCTTGCCGGGAGTCCGTAGAATGGTTTCCGAGAGTTTATCGGAAAACCGTCGGAAGTTCGCTGGAAGCTCGTCGAAAAAAGTCTTGACTTACGGACTTTGTAATAGCTTAGAAAATGTCTTTAAATTCGTAGTTAGCATGTTAATTAGGGTTAGATTAGGTGTTAATCTTATAACCCAAGTAGGGGCCAATTGGGCCCGAGTTCGGACTGGTTTGGGCCAAGTTTGGAGCCCAACCAGTGAGCTGAATTGGCCTAGGCGGTGGCACCGCCCAGCACCCAAGAGCTGGGCGGTGACACCTCCTGGGCTGGGCGGTTGCACCGCTTGGCTGGGCGGTGGCACCGCCAGCATCGGGAACATAAGAGAATTCAAATTTTTGGAGCCCAAATTTGAATCCTCTTGAGGCCTATAAATACCCCTCAAGTCTCAACTGAGAATATAACTTTTTGAGCAGCAAGTGATTGAGAGAAAAGTCTTAGAAGAGTCTTTACCTTTCTTGTTTTCAATTTGCTAGTGTTCACCTCCTTCTTTCTTGCTGAAAATATATAAAAGAGTGAACCACTTGTAAAAGTTGTAAGAGGGGTATTTACCCTTCCCTTTCAAGAGATTTGCTAGTGGAAGGTGGGAGCCTCATCGAAGAGGGGCCTCGCAAGTGGATGTAGGTCATTTGACCGAACCACTGTAAAATCGGCGTAATCTCTGGTTTGCATTTACTTATTGTCATTTATATTACTGCAAACCATTTGCACTTTAATACTATACTGCTTTGTCTCCATCTTACTTATCTCTTCAAGTTAAAACGCAATCGAAACGGTTTTAAACGAAAACGTTGCTTTTATCGTACGAAGTTTCCGAAAAGTGTTTAAATCGTGAAAAGTTTATCGCACTTCACCGCTGCACTAATTCACCCCCCCTCTTAGTGCCGCTCCGATCCTAACAATTGGTATCAGAGCCCGGTATTTCTCATTTCGGATTTACACCCGAGAGAAATGGCTCTTCATGGCTTTCAAGAGGGCTTATCGGTTTTTCGTCCACCGTTGTTTAACGGATTGGACTACACTCATTGGAAAACTCGAATGAGAGTTTTCTTGATTTCTATGAATTTGGATTTATGGAATATCGTTGAAAACAGTTTTCAACTTCCCTCTAAACCGATGAACGAATGGTCGGATTTGGAGAAGAAGTATTTTTCTTTAAACGCAAAGGCTATGAATGCCTTATTTTGCGCTTTGGACAAAACTGAGTTCAATCGGATTTCAACGTGCGAAACGGCTTTTGATATTTGACGAACACTTAAAATCACGCACGAGGGAACTAGTAGAGTCAAAGACTCGAAAGTTAACATTTTATTGCATGATTTTGAGCTTTTTCGAATGCAACCAAGCGAGACTATAGGCGACATGTACACCCGTTTCACGGATGTCGTCAATAATCTAAGAGTTCTTGGTAAATCTTTTTCGAATTTTGATCTCGTAAGCAAGATCTTAAGATCCCTTCCAAAAAGGTGGGATCCTAAAATAACCGCAATACAAGAAACAAAAGATTTAAATATTTTTTCACTTGAAGAACTAGTTGGTTCGTTGATAACATATGAAATGGTGCACAATGCACATGATGAACACAATGAACACTTGAACCACCTTCCAAAGAATAGGAAGGATTTGGAACCCCGGACAAATGAATACCACTTGAGTGATGACTCAAGTGATGAGGACAATGATGAACTTAAACTTCGAACACTAAATCTTAATAAGTTTATTAAACAAAAATCTAAAATAAATAATGAACTTGAACGGAGGAAGAGGCCAAAGAAGAGGAAGGCAACCAAGGATGAATCAAGAACTTCCAAAGGTGAAACGGCGAATTGGGCTTTGACGGGCTTCGACTACAAGGTAAGTAACTCAACTCTCTTGAATTATTTTGAAATTACTTGATGTTTTCCATGATGCATTTTCTCTTTTCTTTTGAATAATTATTTTTTTTGAAAATTGTATGTTTTATGTTAATAGAATAAAATGTTAGATTTAAATAATCATATATATGTGCTTGAGAAGCAAGAATGTGTATTTTGATGATTTCCATATTAACTTTCAATGATGATGCATGGTTTTTATATGGAAGGCTTGATGATATTTTTTTTAAACCTTGTCTTAGGTTTTCAAACATGATGTATGTTTTTGACATAAGAACAAAACTTGAGCATGCTAATATAAAGTCAATCACATAAATTAAAACTAAAGAAGTTTTAGTTATCTATAAGAATCATTCAAAATTATGTTCAATGAAACCATTGCATAATGATGTAATGAAAATATTAAACATATTGAAACCATGTTTTAGTGTCATGAATAATGATCATGCTTAATAAATTTCAAAATTATGCATATGAATCTTGTGATTTATGGATTATTGATTTTTATCATAATGAAAGTGGCTTATTAATCTTTGTTGTAATAAATCTTACACTTTCAGTTTTAAACAGTATACATGTTTTTATTTGGTATAAGTGAAATAAAATCATATGAATTGAAACAACTAAAAAGAGGAAAATATTTTTTCCTTGAAAAATTATTTTTTCTCTATCCTATTGATCTTGATGTTTATTATGATAAATCTATGTATACCATTTTGAATCTCTTGAAAGTAATGTTGATATTTTGATGATTTTGATGATTTAAATTTGAAATGAGTTTTATCAAAATCATGATATTGATTTCTTGGAATAACATGAGATTACCTTTGATGATCATTTTGATTCATGGAATTTTGGATTCATGACTTGGTCTTACATTTGTTTATGAGATGGTTGAAATCTTTGTACATTTGAATTCTTCCCTTCTCCTTTCAATTTATGCATGTTATATGTTAAAGATTTAAAACCATGTTTTGGTATCATGCATATCTAAGAAATATTGATGTGACAAATTGAATAAGTTAAAAATGAATGATGATTTTTCTCTTGAATATAACTTGTGATATTTTTTACATAAATCATCATTTTGATTTCTCGACATTCGATACATGAGATTTTTTTATAAATCAAAATTTCTCATTAATCTATCTTCTACGATTTTACTTGATATTCTCTTGAGAGGAGATTTTCTAAATGAATCATGATTTTTCCTTGTGAGTTCTTGGAGTTATTACTTGATTTTTCTTTTAAAACAAGATCTCTTCTTTGTACTCCTATGATTTTTCTTGATATTTTATTTAAAGAAGATATTTACTATATAAATCATGTCTTTTGGTATTCAAATGATTTTATCCTTCATGACATGATTTCTTTGTATTTATGGCTTGTATGGCTTGAAATGTTTTGGTATGATGCATGCAATGATGAAATATTCATAAAGTTAAAATGATGTATGCAATACTTATGATAATGATGTACATGGTGTATTTATTGCATATGATGTGTATCATGAATGCTTTAAATAATGAATGTTTGGTATCATGATCAACATGTTGATAAATGCTTGAAAATTTTAATGTTTGAGTATCATGTATGATATGCTTATTAATGATGATTGATTTATTTTTCGGTATCGTGCATGAAAAATAAGGTTATTGAAATTGTGTATGTTTTAATTTGAATATATAATGATGCACAAATAAGAATGATACTTACCTTTGTCATAATATGAAAATTGATATAAGGGTCTTCCCTTCTTTTTGACAATGACAAAGGGGGAGCAAG
This sequence comes from Musa acuminata AAA Group, assembly GCF_036884655.1. Taxonomy (NCBI): domain Eukaryota; kingdom Viridiplantae; phylum Streptophyta; class Magnoliopsida; order Zingiberales; family Musaceae; genus Musa; species Musa acuminata. Next base: position 24,278,287 of record NC_088357.1, read on the forward strand.
AATTTCTAACGTGGACATCATGAAAAGAGGCAAACTAACTAGCTTGCACAATTCAAGATGAAAGCAAAAATTGCACTTCTCAAAAGAGAAGATGCAAATGTAACATTTGCCAAATTGTTTGCGTGCCTCATGTAAAACATTATCTCTTGCTAGTTTAGAATTTTTGCTAGCTTGTATGTTGCAAAACTTGATCACTTTTTTCAAACATTTTGCTAGCTTACACTTTGCAAAGAAAGCAAAAATGACACTTCTAGAAGAAAGAGCTTATTATTTTGAACATCACAAGCTTGCCTATCTTAAGAAACAAAAATTACAAAAGTGCTATCTTGCCTATCTCAAGAAGCAAAACTTGCAAATTGCACATTGCAATAGGAAGCAAGAATTATGAGCTTACACAAGAAAGCTATCTTGCATTTGCTTTCGAAACTTTTGCTAGCTTGTATATTGTGAAACTTATATATCGTAAAAATTACTAGCTTGTAGTCTAAAGAGAAGCAAAAAGTTGCTATCTCAAAAGAAGCAAATGTGCTATCTTTCCTATCTTAAGAGGCAAAAATGCTAACTTGCACATCTAGCAAAACTTGACAAATTTGCATATTTCAAGAAGCAAGAGTTGCTTTCTTGAACATCTCAATATTGCTAGCTTGCATGATGTAGAACTTACTATCTTGAACATTACCAAAAGTGCTATCTTGTATGTTGTAAAACTTGCATATCTAAAACTTGATAGCTTGAATGTCCTAAGCATGATGCATTACTTGCTAAATTTTCTAGCTTCAAAACTGCATGATGATAAAACTTAATACTATGTTTTTCATGCAATGAGTTGAACTTATATTACAAACACAAAGAATAGTTGTACTTCTCCTTTTTGTTGATGACAAAGGGGGAGAAGTATGTTGATGACATGATATGCATAAGTCTATGCATGAGTTCATAATGACGTGTTGCAAGTATTCATGATGAATATTGCAATGACTTGAATTCAGTTTGAATTCAAGGTTCTATCAATATGGCATATTGATAGGGGGAGTTTGTTTAAACTCCGGGAGTCAAGTTTAACTCCGTCATCAATTGATTGTCATCATCAAAAAGGGGGAGATTGTTGAATCTCGTATTTTGATGATGAAACCAATTGATAATTATGTTTATGTTTAACTGCATTTTGAGTGATACAGGTCTACTCGATCAGGATTAGACAGTTAACGCAGGAGGAATTGACGTTGCGCCGGAGGAGATCACGTTAGGATATTGGATGGCAGAAGGCTTCGAACGTCGGGCATCGGGCCAAGAGCGGAATTGCGCCAAGGATATCGGCGTTGCGGAGGTCAACCACCGATTGGGCAACAAGCTGCAAGAGAGGACGATGCACCGAAGAATCGGACGAAGCGCCAACCAATGACGTGCTAGGCAACAGAATGTCAATTCACGTTGTAATAATTGTCTAGATCGGAGTAGAGTTTTAGCTTGTGTGTGCAGGATTAACTACGATAACGACGAAGACATAAAGCAAAACAAAGTGTCGGAGTCAAGCACGAAGGATTCATTGCGAGTTCAAGAGTTTGACGGAAGTCCGAAGTTTCATCGGAAATGCTGCCGGAACTAGCCGAGAATGAGTAGTGAGCTTGCCGAAGGGTTTTTCGGAAGCTCGCCGGAAGGTTCGTTGGAAGTTCGCGGAGCTCGCCGAGAAAGATCGGAGCTTGCCGAAGAAGCTCGTTGGAACTCGTCAAGATCAAATCGTGAAGTCTAGGAGCTTGCCGGGAGTCCGTAGAATGGTTTCCGAGAGTTTATCGGAAAACCGTCGGAAGTTCGCTGGAAGCTCGTCGAAAAAAGTCTTGACTTACGGACTTTGTAATAGCTTAGAAAATGTCTTTAAATTCGTAGTTAGCATGTTAATTAGGGTTAGGATTAGGTGTTAATCTTATAACCCAAGTAGGGGCCAATTGGGCCCGAGTTCGGACTGGTTTGGGCCAAGTTTGGAGCCCAACCAGTGAGCTGAATTGGCCTAGGCGGTGGCACCGCCCAGCACCCAAGAGCTGGGCGGTGACACCTCCTGGGCTGGGCGGTTGCACCGCCCAGCACCCGAGCGCTGGGCAGTGGCACCGCTTGGCTGGGCGGTGGCACCGCCAGCATCGGGAACATAAGAGAATTCAAATTTTTGGAGCCCAAATTTGAATCCTCTTGAGGCCTATAAATACCCCTCAAGTCTCAGCTGAGAATACAACTTTTTGAGCAGCAAGTGATTGAGAGAAAAGTCTTAGAAGAGTCTTTACCTTTCTTGTTTTCAATTTGCTAGTGTTCACCTCCTTCTTTCTTGCTGAAAATCTGTAAGAGAGTGAACCGCTTGTAAAAGTTGTAAGAGGGGTATTTACCCTTCCCTTTCAAGAGATTTGCTAGTGGAAGGTGGGAGCCTCATCGAAGAGGGGCCTCGCAAGTGGATGTAGGTCATTTGACCGAACCACTGTAAAATCGGCGTAATCTCTAGTTTGCATTTACTTATTGTCATTTATATTACTGCAAACCATTTGCACTTTAATGCTATACTGCTTTGTCTCCATCTTACTTATCTCTTTAAGTTAAAACGCAATCAAAACGGTTTTAAACGAAAACGTTGCTTTTATCGTACGAAGTTTCCGAAAAGTGTTTAAATCGTGAAAAGTTTATCGCACTTCACCGCTGCACTAATTCACCCCCCCTCTTAGTGCCGCTCCGATCCTAACAAATATGAGTGCCAGAGCCAGCTTTTCGATTGGCGGGCATCGCTCCTTAGGCCCATTTAGGACATAGCTGATGTAGTAGACAGGTTGCTGCTCACCGGAGGCTTCTTTGGTCAGGATGAGGCTAACTGCGTGCCGGGAGGCAGTCAGGTAGATACTGAGCTTCTCCCTAGGAGAGACCGAAGCAAGGCGGGGGAGGCTAGCCAGATGTTGTTTTACTCGTTCGAAGGCTTCATTGCATTCCGCCGTCCATTAGAAGTTCTTTGGGTTCTTTAGGGCCCGGAAGAAGGGAAGGCAGCGATCACCCGATCGGGAAAGAAATCGAGATAGGGCGGCAAGCCTCCCGTTAAGCCGCTGCAAGTCCTTGATTGTCCGAGGGGTTTGCATACTGATGATCACCTGGACCTTTTCCGGGTTGGCGTCGATTCCCCTCTCGTGGATGATGAACCCGAGGAATCTTCCCGAGCTGACGCCAAAAGCACATTTTGCCGGGTTGAGTCGCAGGCCATATCTTCGCAACGTGGCAAACGTTTCTGTTGAATCTCGGATTTTGATGATGAAGTCAATTGTCATTTGTTGTCTAATGTATGTGTTGAGATAAGTGTGCAGGATTGACTACGATGAAAGTAAGACATGCAGCAGGAGTTGCGCCGGAGTCATGACAATGATCACGTTGGGAGTTCGAGAGCTCGACGGAAGTTCGGACAGTCGTCGGAGGTTCTACGGGAACAAATCCGAGAAGTCCAGAAGCTTGCCAAAGGAGCTCATCGGAACTTGCCAAGTGGATCGTCGCAAGTCCAGGAGTTTGTCGGAAGTCCGCAGGAGCATCACCGAGGGTTCGTCGGATGATCGACGGAAGTTCGCCGGAAACTCGTCGGAAGAAGCGATTGACGCACCGGAGCAAGCTGCAGAATTTGTCTTAGGAAATAATCGTAGTTAGCACATTGATTAAGTTAGAAATGGGAGGTGATCCCATTAGCTTAATCTTGGGGCAATTGGGCCCCTGAAGAACTCAAATTGGGCCGAATGGATCAACCCATTCGGACCCAGGTTGTTGTGGGAGGTGCAACCGCCCAGGCAGGGAGGTAGCACCGCCTAGGCTATGTCTCCCAGTGAGACTGGGAGGTGCAACCGCCCCAGCCAAGAGGTGGCACCGCCCCGGGCTCAGTCTCCGAGCGAGACTGGGCGGTGCAACCTCTTCTGTCAAGAGGTAGCACCGTCAGAGCTCAAGTTTCGAGCTCTGCCAGGCGGTGCAACCTCTCTAGTCAGGCGGTGCAACCGCCTGAGCTCGGTCTTCGAGCTCTGGCAGAGAGGTGCAACCGCCCCTGACAGAGGTGGCACCGCCCAAAGGCTCAGTCTTCGAGCTCTGCCAGGCGATGCAACCGCCCCAGTCAGGAGGTGCAACCGCCTGATCCCGGAATTCCGGGAATTGACAGATTTGAGCTCCAAATTTGAACTGGGTTGGGGCCTATAAATACCCCACCCATTCAGCACTGAAAATATAGAACACACACTCGAAATCTTGTTGTCTTTCTGTGATTCTTAGAGCTCAAAACTGTTAGTTCTCCTCCTTCTGTTCTTCAAAGTTTGAGTTGTAAAGAGAGGAGAGAAAACTTCTGTAAGGGTTGTCTCCTAAGCCCACCAAAAGGAGTGAATCTGTAAGAGGGTGGTTGGCCTTCGCCTATTGAAGGAAGGTCTCTAGTTGATGTCGGTGACCTCGTCGGTGGAGGAAGCCAAAAGTGGAGTAGGTCAAGATTGACCGAACCACTCTAAATCTCGGTTTGCATTTCCCTTGAGCATTTTACCTTTACTGCAAACTTTTCAATAGCTTACTGCCCTCTGTGATTTTATGAACGAGTTTCAAGGTTCAGACATAAATCTGAGTTTAGACGTAAATCTGCGTTTAGACGTAAATCTACGTTTAGACGTAAATCTGCTTTTTCGTATGATGATCTTATTGCAGATTGCATTTACGTTTTGAGCTGTACAATAGCAGCACACTGCCTTTTTACTTCTGCTTAAACTGCGTCTTATCTAATCAAGTGATTTACGAATCGGCACTTAGACGTAAATATGTTTCTTCGTACGAACGTCGGATTTTAGTTTGCGCCGATATTCTGGTTTTCATCATAACTGCAAACTGCCTACATAGATTGACTGTAACCTTGCTTAGTATCAACTTTCATACAGAGTTGTCTTTATCGTTCAAACGCAGCTTTCGGTTTTAATCGCAAAAAGTTTTCCGCTGCACTAATTCACCCCCCCCCCTCTTAGTGCTCTCGATCCTAACAATTGGTATCAGAGCCCGGTTAACTCTCAAACGGATTAAAACCCAAGAGAGATGGCTTACGCCGAAAACCAAGAGGGCCATTCTATTACATGTCCACCCATGTTTAATGGGACGGACTACACCTATTGGAAGACCCGAATGAGGATTTTTCTTATTTCTATGGACGTTGAACTTTGGAATCTTGTCGAGAATGGTTTTTCGAAGTCTTCTCTTCCAATGATCGATTGGAATGATTTGGAGAAGAAGGCTTTCGCTCTCAATGCAAAGGCTATGAATGCCTTATTTTGCACACTTGATAAAAACGAGTTTAATCGTGTTTCGATTTGTGAAACTGTATTCGATATTTGGCACACACTCGAAGTGACTCATGAAGGCACAAGTAGAGTGAAAGAGTCAAAAATCAATCTTTTGTTACACTCTTTTGAACTTTTCCGAATGAAACCGAGTGAGACTATTGGCGACATGTTTACCCGTTTCACGGATGTCGTCAACGGTCTAAAAGGACTCGAAAAAAGTTTTTTGGATTTTGAGCTCGTAAATAAGATTCTAAGATCCCTTCCTAAGAGTTGGGATCCTAAAGTCACTGCTATTCAAGAGGCAAAAGATCTAAACAACTTCCCTCTTGAAGAACTAATTGGGTCATTAATGACATATGAGATGACTTGCAAAGCTCATGAAGAGCAAGAAGACATCCTTCCAAAGAACAGGAAGGATATGGCACTTAGAACTTTGGAAGACCACTTAAAAGAAAACTCAAGTGATGAGGACCGTGACGATGACTTGGCACTTCTAACAAGAAAATTTAAAAAATTCATTAAAAGAAACAAGTTTAAGAATGACACTAAAACTAAACTTGAACCCAAGAAGGACCAAGTTATTTGCTATGAGTGCAAAAAGCCGGGACACTACAAGAGTGATTGTCCCCAAGCCAAAAAGAGAACAACAAAGAAGAAGGCGCTCAAAGCAACATGGGATGATTCGAGCGCATCCGAAGAAGATGAGTCCAACACCGAGCAAGTTGCTCATTACGCCTTAATGGCCATCGGAGATGAGGTAACGAATTTATTAGATGCTGATTTATCTTTCGATGAATTATTAAATGTCTTCCATGACTTATTTGATGAATGCAAGATTATCAATAGAAAATACAAATTGCTAAAAAAGGAGCATGATAGTCTTACTTGTGATTTTGATAAGTTAAAAACTGAATATCATGATAGTTTAAATTCATGTATCAAATGCCATGATCTAGAAACTCTCCAAAAAGAAAACCTGCTACTTAAGGACACCTTGAAGAAATTCGAGGTTGGTAGCAAGTCATTAAACATGATCCTTGCAAACAAGGGTCACGTTCCAAAAAGAAGTGGAATTGGATTTGTGAGAAGTCCTCACCTAAATCCAACCACCTTCATAAAAGGCCCCATCTTACATGTTCAACACCAAACCAAATGCAACTTTTGTTGCAAATTTGGACACAAGACGCATTATTGTCCATTCAAGAAAATAAGTCCAAACAAACTGACTTGGGTTCCTAAAGGAACCATGATAAACTCTATGCAACATGATAAACAATGTAGATCTATCTTTGAGGCACCCAAAAGCAAATGGGTACCTAAAAATCATCCTTTCTTGTAGAAACCCACACCATCGCAAGCTAGGAGCAAGAGATGGTACCTTGATAGTGGATGCTCAAGGCATATGACCGGAGATCCATCTCAATTCTCTAAGCTCACTAGCATAGATGAAGGCTATGTCACTTTCGGAGACAACAACAAGGGTAAAATCACAAATGCAACCTAGATACAATCCTGTTTAACTTTTCAGAATTAGAAACGTATGATTCCCAAATTCACATATCCCTGGATTTTCGAACCCATCAATTTCATCCGTTCATAACCCTCGAATTTAACCCTGTATCATGAAATGACTAACTCTGTTATGAACTTGCAAGACTTATCAACTTGAAGAAACTATCACAAACATGTGTACGACATTAAGAATGTGCACGATAAAAATCTACCTTGATCGTGCAAAAGTCCCTGTCTTAAAATGAAAATTCTTACGTAATTACGTAAGTAAAGTTGATTGTTGTGAATGAAAATTCTCCTCAAGACAGAAAAGTTCTCAGATCAGAACAAGTGCTCACCAGGCGGTGGCACCGCCCCAGCTGGAGGTAGCACCTCCAGCTGTCACGTGTTGCAAGCAGTTGCACCGCTCCAGCCAGAGGTGCAACCGCCCGCAACTCTGCCCCTTTATAACTCAAGCTAGGGCCGGCGGTGAAACCGACCCCAACTCATTTCCTTCCCTCCTCTACTCTCCTAAGCCTCCTCCATCCCCATTTCTCCCATCTAAGCATCCCAAATACCCTTCATTTCGAAGCAAAGCATCAACATTCCTTCCCTCTCTTGAAGATCTCATTAAGGTACTCTCTAAGAAGCCCTTAAACTCTGTTCTAGATTCATTTACTTTTGCTCATCACTGTTATTCTAAACAACAGTAGTTATGGGATCAAGAAGATCCTCAAGAGACAAAGGAAAGAGGAGATTAGTAGAAGACTTTGATTCCACCCTTTTCGATTCAAAATACCATGCTGAAAAATTTTCCTCTTTTGAACTTAGGAGTGTCAACAAGGGAAAATACGTAGATTTAAGTGAGCTAAGAGACTTAGAGACAATCCAGTGGTTTGCAAACTTAGATCTACTCCCTATCTTACAAATTAATGAACCCATCTATCCAAGACTAGTAAGATTATTTTACAACAACATACTAGTAGATGAAGAAGAAAGGATGTCCACCTATCTCTTAGGATAACACATTTCAATTACGGATAGATTCATTTGCGACATGATAGGCATTCCCATGAAAAGTAGAGGACTTTACTTTAGAGGATCATGGGATGATGAAAATGTTGGAACAACATACGTTGAAGCCCTACAAACAATTTTTGCCAATCCGAACTTAGAATTTGTTCCTAAAAGTTGTGAACATTTACTGCCTCTAAACACTAAGGTACTTCATCACATCCTAACTAGCATCATTCTTCCTAAACAATATCATCATGATAAAGTAAGCCAATTAGAATTGGGAACTATGTATATGATCATGAAAGGACATGACATCTGTCTTGGTTATCTTATCCAACAAAACATGTTGGAACTATCTAAGAAAGACATGATGCTCCCATATGGTGGTATAATAACTAAAATAATGAAAGCCTATGATATTCTAATACCACCGAAAGAAGAAGTAATAAAAGTAGATAGATTCAGCATAATTAATAAAAATCTACTTCACCGATTAAGATGTTTTTATAGAAACGGTAACTGGGTTAGAATGCCAAGAAGAACTAATCCCCCTCAACCTGAACCAAAACCAGAAACACTAGTCTTTAGGGGTACCCAATCTCCTCCGATCTGTCCCTTTGAGGAAACACATCCGTTTGAGTAAACTCACACATCATCTGTCGAAGATATTGGGATTCGGATGGACCGATTCGAACAAAGACAAGAACGGCTTGAACATCGACAAGATCAAATCCTAACTGAACTGCAGCAAATTCATCGACAATTTGACTCTTTATTTAGGCACTTTAACCTTCCACCTCATGAATAAGCTTGTATGAACACAATCATCCGTTGTTGTTATAAACTCCTCATGGACTTTGTCTTTAATATGGCATGTTGTAAACTCTTTATGTTACTCACCATGAAGGACTTTGTCTTTGATATGGTTACCTGATATGTTGTAAACTCCGTATGTTACTCTTTACCTTGATCTGTAAGCATATGCAAAGTTACAGACATCTCTTGTTGTTTATCTCGGATTTTACATTGAAACTAAATGTTTTGAAAACCTTGTGTCGTGATAAATATAAAGTGACATACCAATGTAGTTGATAAGTCAGTAATATGACATTGATACGAAACTTCAATTTTTTACAAAACCTCTAAGTGAAGAACAATTTGATTTTATAAGAAGAGAATTAGGAATGTTGATGTGTCCGAATACTTAAACTAGTTAAAATTATTTTTCGGACTTTATTGAATGATCAAAACACTTGATTAGTATTACATGCCTTGGTATCACTTGATCAAATAACATGTTGGAAATTATGTGTCAAATATAAAAATGTTTTTGAAAATCAATAGTTTACTCATATCTGAATGCATGAAAGAGGTTATTTTCGGATTTGCTTAACAATTTGAATGCTAAAAATCGGATTTTCCTGTACACTCTTATGAAATTTTTTTTTGAAAAATGAGTTTCCTCCTTTATACACAAAGAATTATAACATACAAGGAGAAGAGGTATTCAAAGTATTATATGTGTCATGCCTTCCTTTATGTGCTTGATAACCTGCTTATATTGTTCTCCTGGAATCACATCTACCATGCTTTTTGTTGATGACAAAGGGGGAGAAATATATGAATTGATATGTTTACTATCACTAATGTTGATATGGTTGATGCTGATATGTTTACTAATGATGATATGGTTGCTATCGCTGATGCTGATATGTTTGCTATCACTAATGATGATATGGTTGCTATCACTGATTGCTATCACTGATGCTATGATTAGGCTATACTTGCATCACCAAGAAATATAGGATTGCTATCATTGCTATATGCCCTGTATCAAGATATCAAACAAAAATTAGCATCGTACGAGCTGGTATCTTACCTTGTGATGCAATGCTACACTTGCTAAAATATTCGAAATGTGTACATCATGTAATGATATCAAAATCTTGCTTCACAGCTTTACATGTCGATATCTTACAAAATAATGAATTGCTACAATTACCATCATTCAAACTTGTTATATTTGAAAATGTATGTCAAGCCTTGACATCATCTTCAAAGAAATACATCATGATAGGAATCATGATGGGAATATGTCTCTTGAATTTATAAAGTTTTTAAATTCAAGAAGTATGGCATATAAACAGGGGGAGTTAAGGTTAACTCCATTATCAATTGATTGTCATCATCAAAAATGGGGAGATTGTTGAATCTCGGATTTTGATGATGAAGTCAATTGTCATTTGTTGTCTAATGTATGTGTTGAGATAAGTGTGCAGGATTGACTATGATGAAAGTAAGACATGCAGCAGGAGTTGCGCCGGAGTCATGACAATGATCACGTTGGGAGTTCGAGAGCTCGACGGAAGTTCGGACAGTCGTCGGAGGTTCTGCGGGAACAAATCCGAGAAGTCCAGAAGCTTGCCAAAGGAGCTCATTGGAACTTGCCAAGTGGATCGTCGCAAGTCCAGGAGTTTGCTGGAAGTCCGCAGGAGCATCACCGAGGGTTCGTCGGATGATCGACAGAAGTTCGCCGGAAACTCGCCGGAAGAAGCGATTGACGCACCGGAGCAAGCTGCAGAATTTGTCTTAGGAAATAATCATAGTTAGCACATTGATTAAGTTAGAAATGAGAGGTGATCCCATTAGCTTAATCTTGGGGCAATTGGGCCCCTGAAGAACTCAAATTGGGCCGAATGGATCAACCCATTCGGACCCAGGTTGTTGTGGGAGGTGCAACCGCCCAAGCAAGGAGGTAGCACCGCCCAGGCTATGTCTCCCAGCGAGACTGGGAGGTGCAACCACCCCAGCCAAGAGGTGGCACCGCCCCGGGCTCAGTCTCCGAGCGAGACTGGGCGGTGCAACCTCTTCTGTCAAGAGGTAGCACCGCCAGAGCTCAAGTTTCGAGCTCTACCAGGCGGTGCAACCTCTCCAATCAGGCGGTGCAACCGCCTGAGCTTGGTCTTCGAGCTCTGGCAGAGAGGTGCAACCGCCCCTGACAGAGGTGGCACCGCCCAGAGGCTCAGTCTTCGAGCTCTGCCAGGCGGTGCAACCGCCCCAGTCAGGAGGTGCAACCGCCTAATCCCGGAATTCCGAGAATTGACAGATTTGAGCTCCAAATTTGAACTGGGTTGGGGCCTATAAATACCCCACCCATTCAGCACTGAAAATATAGAACACACACTCGAAATCTTACTGTCTTTCTGTGATTCTTAGAGCTCAAAACTGTTAGTTCTCCTCCTTTTGTTCTTTAAAGTTTGAGTTGTAAAGAGAGGAGAGAAAACTTCTGTAAGGGTTGTCTCCTAAGCCCGCCAAAAGGAGTGAATCTGTAAGAGGGTGGTTGGCCTTCGCCTATTGAAGGAAGGTCTCTAGTTGACGTCGGTGACCTCGTCGGTGGAGGAAGCCAAAAGTGGAGTAGGTCAAGATTGACCGAACCACTCTAAATCTCGGTTTGCATTTCCCTTGAGCATTTTACCTTTACTGCAAACTTTTCAATAGCTTACTGCCCTCTACGATTTTACAAACGAGTTTCAAGGTTCAGACGTAAATCTGAGTTTAGACGTACATCTGCGTTTAGACGTAAATCTGCGTTTAGACGTAAATCTACTTTTTCGTATGATGATCTTATTGCAGATTGCATTTACGTTTTGAGCTGTACAATAGCAGCACACTGCCTTTATACTTCTGCTTAAACTACGTCTTATCTAATCAAGTGATTTACGAATCGGCACTTAGACGTAAATCTGTTTCTACGTACGAACGTCGGATTTCAGTTTACGCCGATATTCTGGTTTTCATCATAACTGCAAACTGCTTGCATAGATTGACTGTAACCTTGCTTAGTATCAACTTTCATACAGAGTTGTCTTTATCGTTCAAACGCAGCTTTCGGTTTTAATCGCAGAAAGTTTTCCACTGCACTAATTCACCCCCCCCCCCCCCCCCCTCTTAGTGCTCTCGATCCTAATAGTTTCGGCCAAGTCGGTCAAGTGGTCCGCCGTCGTATGGCTCTTCATGATCATGTCATCAATGTAGACCTCAATGTTTCGTCCGATCTGCTGGGCGAACATCTTGTTCATGGTTCTCTGATACGTAGCGCCTGCATTCTTCAGCCCGAACGGCATAACCTTGTAAAAATATACCCCCTGGTCAGTGAGGAAGGCCGTGTGCTCTTGGTCCTCGGGTGCTATTCTGATATGGTTGTAGCTGGAGAAGGCATCCATAAATGAAAGGCGAGCATGCCCAGCAGTCGCATCGACCAACTGGTCGATCCTCAGGAGGGGGTAGCAGTCTTTCGGGCATGCACGATTGAGACTAGTATAGTCAACACACATCCTCCGGCTCCCATTAGATTTCTTCACAAGGACTACATTGGACAGCCATTGCGGGTATTTGACTTCTTCTATGAAGCCTGTTGCCAAAAGCCACTCCACCTCTTCATGGATAGCTAGTTGTTTGTCGAGAGCTTGACGTCGGGGCTTCTGCTTCACTGGTCGGGCATCGGGCAAAATGTTCAGGTAATGTTGGGCAGTCTTTGAGTCGACGCCCGTCATGTCGGATGGTGACCAAGCGAAGACATTGGCGTTCTCCTGTAGGAAGCCGACAAGCTGATCCCGTTCTCGCTTGTAGAGTTCAGACCCGATTTTGACCCTCCAGTCTAGGCATCCTTTCAGTAGTGGTACGTCACAAGTGGGCTCCGTTGGCTCGGGATGCTGGGTCGGTCTCTTTGTTTCCTGGGGATCCCCGAGGGGTTGCTCATCCCTTGCCATTTTGTGTAGTGAGACCGCCATCAAGTAGCACCGCTTAGACTCTTGGGGGCTTCCCCAGGCTTCGCCGACCCCGGCATGGGTCGGGAACTTCACCATTTGGTGGTAAGTGGAGACAACAGCTCTGACTTTGTTGAGGGTCGGGCGACCAAGGATGGCGTTGTACGCAGTGGAGAGGTCAACCACTAAGAATGTGGACATCACTATCTTCGATCTTGGTGGCGCTCCCAAGGTTAGGGGCAAAGTGACCGCTCCCAACGGTGAAATCGAATCACTGGTGAACTCGGTGAGCGCCGAGGTCATCGGCTCCAAAGCTTCTCTAGCTAACCCAAGCTTCTGGAAGGCATCGAAATAAAGTACGTCAGCCGAGCTCCCTGTGTCGATCATGATCCTCCTTACTTGAGCGTTGGCAATCCTAGCCATTATGACAAGTGCATCGTCGTGTTCGGATCGCCCGGCCCCTTTGGCAGGAAATGTGACCTCGGGGTCGGGTCCACGTCTGGTAGCCTCGGCCGCTGCGGCCCAGGCGTATGCCTTCCGTCCAGACATACTGTTCCCCCCGACCGCTGGGCTGCTAGTGATCACGTTGATCTGATGCTCGACGGGACCCTCTGGGTGGGGGGAAAGCTCCTTGCCTTGCTGGAGGTACCGACCGAGGTGCTCTTTGCGGATGAGCTCCTCAATCTGTCGCTTCAATTCGTGACACTTGTAATATCCCTCACTTTTGAAAATTATTAATAAGGATTTATATGAAAATTTGAGGACCTATATGTAAATATAAAAACTTCAAGGACTAAACTGCTAAGTTGCAAAATGAAAAGAAAATAAAGAAAACCGAAAATTTTAGTTTTATCCCACCGCCTCCCACCGCCTCCTCTCGAGAAACAGAGAGGAGCGGTGGGGCGTGAGGAGAGAAGAAAGAAGAAGAAGAGGGAAAAGAAGAGAGGAGGAAGAGGGAGAAGAGAAGAAACGAAGAAGAAGAAGAAGAGAGGGAAGATGGAGAGGAGAGGGAGAGGCAGCAGCAGCAGCTAGGGCTGCTGCACCTCTGTTTCCCGCAGGTGGAAACAGAGGAGAGGATGTGTGGGGCGTTGGGGAGGAGAAGGGAAGAAGAAGAAGAAGAAGAAGAAGAAGAAGAGAGGAGGATAGCTGCGGCAAGGCTGCAGCGAGGAGGTGTGTGGCGTTGGGGAGGAAAAGGGAAGAGGAGAAGAAGAGAAGGAGAAGAAGAGGGAAAAGAGAGGGACGAGGGAGAGGAGCGAGAGGTGGCAGCAGCTAGGGCTGCAGCACCTCTGTTTCCTGCAGGTGGAAAAAGAGGAGAGGAGTGGGGCGTTCGAAGAGGAGAAGAAGAAGAAGAGGAAGAGAAGAAGAAGAGGAAGCAGGAGAAGAGGTTGTGATACCTCTGTTTCCTACAGAGGAAACAGAGGAGAGGGTGTGTGTGACGCCGGGGAAGAAGGGGCTGCAGCTGCGGCGATGGCAGCTGCAGCTGGAAGAGAAGAAGAAGAGGAAGATGAGCAGGGGAGGAAGAAGAGGTTGCGGCCGTGGCTGCGGCCACGACTGCAGTAGTTGCAGCGGGGAGAGAAGAAGAAGAAAGGAAGAAAAAGGAAGAGGAGAAGGGAAAGAAGTAGCTGCGGCAGCGGCAGTGGCAGCTGCAGCTGTGCCAGGGAAAGAGAAAAAGGAAAGGAAGAAGAAGAGAAGGGGAAGGAGAGGAAGAAGAGAGGAAGAGGAGAAGGGGCTGCGGCTGCGGCTGCGGCGATGGCAGCTGCAGTTGGAAGAGAAGAAGGAGAGGAAGATGAGCAGGGGAGGAAGAAGAGGCTGCGGCCGTGGCTGAGGCTGCGACTGCAGCAGTGCAGCTGGGAAAGAAAAGAAAGGGGGAAAAAGGGGCTACGGAAGGGATTGCGGCCACAGCGGCAGCGACTGCGTATGCAGCAGCTGTGTCTGCGAAAGAAGAGGAGGAAGGAAGTAGTGTAGTGGAAGGGGCAGTGATTGTGGCAGCGACAGCGGTGGTGGCTGTTGGCAGCTGCGTTTGGGAAAGAAAATGAAGGAATGAGAGTAAGAGAGAGAGCAGGTGGCTATGTCTCTATGTTCTGCATGAGCTGCAATTGTGGAGGAAAAAGAAAAGATGTGTAGAAAACGAAACAGAGAGAGAGGACACGGAGGAAAAGTAGAAGGATTTGGGCTGGCACATTCTTTGGATCTTCGTATCGAAATCTTTGAAAGGCAAGTGTTCTGATCCTTTCTATTGCAAGCTTTCTAATCTTTTCTCTTGCAAGTGTTCCTATCCTTCCTATTGCAAGCTTTCTAATCTTTCCTATTGCAAGTGTCCTGATCTTTCCGTACTGCAATTTTACCGCTACATTTGTTTTGAATGTGAGGAACTTTGAATTGTTCTAGCCTTTCATTTGATATATCTCCTGTTTAGACGTAACGATTCGAATCTATGCAACTTTTGATATTCTGACCCTTCTACTTTGTTATGGCTATAACTTCATGTATCGACCTCTGATTTGGACAAAACTTATTTGATCAGAATATAGACTCATAACCTTTCTTTTGATAGCTTATATTAAGAATTCGGAGTAAGTTTGCCTGCCCAAACTTCTGTTTCAAATGAGCTTATAGATTCTACAAAACAGGGATCGTAATTTCTGACCTTTTGTTACTGATTTGCCTATAAGTCGATGTTGGAAACTCCAATTTGTTCAAAGCTTATTTCATTGGAAACTAGACTCGTAGATCTTTCTTTGATATATGGATTGAATGATTTAGAGTCCAAATGCCTGCCCAGTTTTCTGTTGAAACCGACCCTGTAAATTCTGTAAAATTGAGATTTGTTCTTTGATCTTGGGTTACTAAATCTATTGTAACTCTTTGTTGGAAACTACGATTCATACGAGACTTGTTTTATCTGAAAATAAATTGAAATATCTTTCCAATGATATATTTCTGAGTAAATTGGAGCACGATTGATAGTTTGAATCATTTGTTCAATGTGCCTCTTTTATTCTGCCAGAAATCGAGCTTTGGTCGATTTCTCATATTCTGGTTTCATTCCTTTCGAAATTGATATCCTTTAGCTTTCTTATTCAATTGAGCTTCATATTACTGCTTTGAATTCTTGTATGCTCTTGTCCTTAAAATTATTGCAGTCTTGAAAACTGTTATGTAACGTTTATGCTATATTGTATTGACTCATATAGGCACATGTATATCCCATTGTTCCGCATTTGCTTTCGATATGTGTCTATTCCAGTTTCATTCTTTTGGATATTAAATTCATCTAACCTTCTTATTTGAATTGAGCTATATATGATTGCTTGGAATCCATGTGTAATCTTGCTTTCATTTCCTTTCAAATTTGATAACATTTGTGAAAGATTATTGCTTGCTTCGTATTGACTCGTAAAGGCACATGTACGTTTTGTTGTTCCGCGTGTGCTTCCGATATGTGCTATTTATTGTTCATACTGCCCTTTGTACTCTGGTGTTTGTGGGATTGTCTGGACCTTTGCCAGAAATGGTAAAGGGTATATGCTTAGAGCCTACGATGCTCTGCCGGCCCCCTCTGACTTCACCTAGACGTGGGTGGATGGAGCTCCCAGACGTGGGAGACTTCTGTCTGGTGGTCATTCAGAAATGGATGAATCATAATTCTGTTTGAGATCCCACTACACCTTCTGTATGTTTGATATGATATCCAGAGCTTTGGTTATGTGTTTCTGTACATGCTTTGGATAAGAATGATATGATTGCAACGTCAAAGACGACGTTTGAGCTTCTGTACGGTATTTGTTATTGATATGCTCTGAAAAGTTTCATTCACTGTTGATATGCTTCGAAATGTTCCATATGCCGTTGATATGCTCCGGAACATTTCATACGCCATTGACAAGCTCCGAAATGTTTCATTTGTTATTGATATGCTCCGAAACATTTCATACGCCTTTGATATGCTCCGAAATGTTTTATTTGTTATTGTTACGCTTCGAAATGTTCCATATGTCATTGATATGCTCCGGAACATTTCATACGCTATTGATATGCTCCAGTTACTCTGTGCTCCATTCGTTATGAATTGATATATTCTGAAATGTCCTGTTTGCCATTAATATGCTCCGGATCATCTCGTACGCTATTGATATGCTCCAATTACTCTATGCTCCATTTGTTATGAATCAAATATGTTCTGAATGACATGATACATATGATTTTGTATCTAATGAGATGGTATCCTTGAGAATTCTTGTATTCTGCCTTGTATTATGATACCTTACTTGTTTGAAACCATTCCTTTTGTTCTGAATATGCTTTGTCACTTGCTGAGCTGTTTTTAGCTCACTCCGTTGTTATATAAATCTTTCAGGTCAGCTTGTCACCCTTTGAGATGTTTGATTTGGACTGAGGCAGTGGATAGCTATACAGAATTATGGGCAAGTCTTGTTGGTTGTTATGTTATTATTGTATAAGCATATTTTGTATGTAATGAAATGTTGTTGATGAATCGAAATGGATATACTGTGTAAAAGTGTTAGAAGATCTCTCTTATTTGGAATTTCGGAATGTTTAGTCTAATTTATGATGATATGAACTTGTGGTGAATAGTTGGAGTTCTGATTGTATAATTTATTTAGCTTGTGGATTTATAAATGTTGTTCATGTTTGTCAAGTTGGCTTGGGTTGCCATAAATGTGAATTATCGAGTGATGTGATATATGATTATAAACTGCACAGATTTTATAGATGTGAATTTGATAGAATGTTTTTCAGTGTCCTCAAATGTTAGTTTGGATCCTGGATTGGTTTGTGATGAAATTGTTTTAATATCGTGAAAAAATTTTTTGAGGGGGCGTGACAATACTCCTCAGTGTCGTGCCCGCTTTGCCGATGGAAACGGCAATACTTGACTGATCCGTGAGTTCCCGTGGATTTCTCATCGGGTTGGGGGTTCTAAGCAACCCTTTATCTCTTATCTGGAGAAATATATCTGTTCGGGACGCACCCGAGGAGGGGAGTTGAGATGTCAACGCCGGCGGGTCGGGGCGGTCCAATCTGTGCCTCGGTGCGGCAGACTGTTGCCCGCGGGATGGCTCTGCCCTAACCCTTTTGTGCTCTTCCCTCTTCCCGGCCATCCAGACCTCTGTCGCAATGAACTGGTTCGCCCGCTAGAGCATCTTCGAGACCGCGGTAGGGGGTCGTTCCACCAATGACCAGAAGAATATGGAAGGTCGCAAGCCTATCATAAATGCCTGCATCAATATAGAGGGACGAGCGTCCGGCAACCCCCGGATCTGCGTAGTAAAGCGATTCACAAAGTGGGAGAGGGGCTCGTCCTCCCTTTGGTTGAGTCTGAGGAGCAGTGCCACGGACGACTTTGGCCGGGCATAGGCCAGGAAGTTAAACTCGAAGTCTTTTACGAGCTGATCAAAGGAGGCCATCGTCCCGGTCTTCAGGCCGCTATACCATGCGCGGGCTGGGCCTTTTAGAGTCATGGGAAACGCCTTGCACATCAAAGCGTTTGAAGTTCCATATAATGACATTTGGGCACGGAAAGCAACTACATGGTCCGACGGATCGGTGGCGCCATCATACGCATCAAGAGAGGGGAGCCGGAAGCTCGTGGGAACTATTTGATCTTGTATCTCGGGTATGAACGGAGACCCCTGGCGTGTGTCCACCCCGAGCTCTCCCTTTGACCTGCGAACCTCCTTCTGCACTTTGTCGAGCCATTGACTAACAGAGCACAGCTGGGCTCGCAAGGAGTCTATTGAGTCCGAAGATAACGCCTCGGGTTCTGAGCGACTGCTCGGGTTTCCCATCGCCCGATCCTCGAGGGGGGCCGATCGGACACGAGGCGATGGAGGGAGCTCCGGAAGTGGCGTTTGAGCCCGAGCGAATGGCTCCTGCCACCGCAGTGGTTGAATCGTAGGTGGGTGCGTCATGTGAGAGACGAGCGGGATAATGGTTTGCACCATCCCCATCAGAGTTCGGACTTGATGAGCGAGGTCCTAGAAGGCCTCGGACGACACGACCGACGGGTCGGCTGGTATACCTTCAGGTGGCGACAAGCCCGGGTCGTTAAATAACCGCCAATAGCACTCTGAGGTCGCGGCGGGGTGCTCTTCTCGAGGTTGGTCATTCGGGGGGTGATCCCTCATAGGCCCGATCAGGCATGACCCCTCAACTGTAGGTTCGTTTGAGTCGATCTGCCGATCCCTCGACATTCAGGCCCTCCTTCTAGCGCCAAAAATATTGGTGTCAACAACTTTAAGCCGTGGCCTCGAGGCCAACACGGCTGGGTTCGGGTCCGAATGATTGGGGATCTTCTTGTGCGACCCTTGAGACTGTTGAGGTAGCTGATTACGGTGGTCCGATCACGACGGGACAGCGGTTTCCTCTAGAAGGGAACTCCTCGCCTGGGCACGCGGTGGGAGACGCTCCGTCTTCGTCCCTGAACACAGGTCGGGTCGGGAGGCTCGACCCGACCCCTCCGACGATCAAGTCAGTGGATAGTTTTAGGGGGTTTTTTTCCCTTTGTTTTTCTCCTCCTCCTCTTTCTAAGCGCCAGGGTTTTTATAGGGAAAGTTACCGTTGCCTGATGTGCCCGCTCGTAGGGAGTAGGATCGTACTCCTGGTAATGTCTGACACCGATGTTGGCGTGGCGTGAATGACCGGGCTCGCGAAGGATGTTAATGTGCCTCAATCGGTGTTCCGGTCTGTTTTGGCCAGGCGCTGTCAGGTCAACCGAGGCGCGATGCATCATCCGGGCGCAACTGACGTTAACCCGTGTCCCATCGCCATTATTGCCCTCATCACTTATAATCACTTTTATAGAATTCATGTTACAAATAACCTTATAATATAATTATCTTTATAGAATGTAATGTAGAGGAATTATGAAAATCGATCATTTATAGTGTTTTTAAAAAATATTTTCTTTACAATATTTTATAAATACAAATATAAAAACTGGAAACACATTTTAATATTTTTGGACTCCATGAAGCAAATGATGCCTTAATGTAATTGTGTATATGGTATATAATGTAATAAATAAAAAATGAAAATATTGCCTTTATAATATTTTTATATTATCTTTATAGTGTTTTCAAAATATAAATAAAAAATATTATTAACGCTTCATAAAAGCACTATAACGATATCCTTTAATCACTTATTTAGAGTTATGATGCAAATGGTGTTCTAGTCCACTTGTGTATATGGTATGTACTATATATAATGAATAGAAAATTTTAGAAATATACCATAGTATTTCGATGTAACGTTTATGATGTCTTATAAATTTGAACAAAAATAGTGTAAACACTAAATAAAAACACTTTAAAGATATTTTCAATAATTATTTTAGAATCCATGGATGTAAATGATGTCTAGAAATAATTTTATCATTTGTTTCCTGTATATTTTCTTTATATATATATATATATATATATATATATATATATATATATATATATATATATATATATATATATATATATATATATATATATATATATATATATATATATATATATATATATATATATATATATATATATATATATATATATGTTTGTGGAGATGATGCTTTTCTGAATGATATATTCTTCATTTTGCGATAACATTGATAATAAAAAAGAAATGAGCTAGCAGACATGAGTCGATGGCCAATGATAAAAAATATCACTCGTATTAAGGATAAAAATAATAGTCAAATTCAAGCTCAGTTATCTAGATTTGACTTAAATAATCATTTTTTTAGATAAAAAATAATGATATAATTAAAAAAATATTAAAAATTTATCGATTCGAAACAAAGATTCTAAAACCAACTCTTGCCGATTCACTCTGGTCAGATCTAAAGAGTTAAAATATCTAACTCATTAGTCAAAAGTCACTAATGTAGATTTCTTAATCACATTTTAATGGCCCACGAATCAGACTACCGAAAGAGCGCTTCAACACTGGAGCGTCAGCGGGCTAACAAAGAATGGTTTGAACAGCTCGGATGCAGATCCAAAGAAAGACTAGTCTAACGAGTAACAAGAATCCATCAATCTTGGGCATTGGTGAACCCTCCTCGTCCTGGCATTGACACGCGTTTGTTACCCAGCCCATGGTTTTGACAGATAATCAAAAACAGGAAAAACAATACTTGTTAGAACAAATGTAATCAGCATTTCATCACATTAAAAGATGATGTCAACTAGTGATCATTCCAAAAAAGACGAAGAAACCATGGAAAAACTACAGAATTCACCGTATGCTGAAGCCACTAGAACCAAAAATAACGGTGGAAACCATCTTAAAGAACAAAACTGCTATATATTTTCACTTGCAATGAGACATCTACTCATACAAGAAAGCTTCGAGTACAAGAGGTTCTCAACCAGAAGAATTAAAATTACCACCACTCATATCTACTTGTGGACTTCGCAATGAGACATTTTTCAGACCGGAACTGACATGCCCTTGCTCGTCATACTATCAAGTATGTCATTAAGCGCTTGACAGAGCCCTGCAATCTGTATGAAATGGAAAATAAGTGTAAGAATCATACAACACGTGTTAGTCTCTTGAAACCAATCGTTGTCCAGAACAAATCATAAAATTAAGTTGACAGTGACCATTTAGCAGAAAATATCAAAAGTCTAGTTTATACTGTTAAAGAATCATGCCTGCATATCTATATAGCTCAACCAAATTAGACAATGCTGATCAGGATGTGTTCTATGTTCAATTTGCATTTGAGAATCAAAACCAGTTGTAAACAATGAAAATCGATCCCACTGGAACTAGCTTTGAATTCATTAGCAGCACGTGTACATGACACCACATCATCTGTATCAGAGAAGATGGTTACGCCAGAAAAAGCAAGTTCAACCAAGACTCACCTGTTGATCCCATTGTTGCAACTCCTCAGTGTCATCCTCAAAATGTATGACAGCTTCAACCTGCAAGAAAATACTGCAGAATTAAATATTCATGTAGCAATATCCACAAGAGCATTACCAAAATGAAATTTATAGTGTCAAACCCACAAGAAACGGTTACTTATTTTTCATTTGACTGAACAAAATGAATGTGTAGCTATATATCTAGTCTTTAGCTAAACAAAGTTTGGATCTTTGCCTAGCAAATTGTCTCAAGCACCCGACCTTCTATTGTTTTATTACGTCTCTTTTCTCGAAAAAGCAGTTGACCAGAAGTATGATTGAAAAAACTGTGGAGCAAATTGTTCTTGTTATCCTTATATAAGAGTATCTTACCTGGTCGATTGATCCCCTCATTCGGTCCTCATATATCATTCTTGCAGCAATCTTTTCAGCCTACAAAAGTATTGGCTGAAGTGTGTCAAAATAAGATATTCAACATTTTCCAAATGTGACAATATAGTCCAATGGAACAAGGTACTTGAACAATTTCCCAGAAGAACAGTTTACAAGTCAAAGATGATTCTAGTATACATAAATCTGGTATAAATTGCTCTGGAATAATCATTAAAATAAAGCAACAAGAATTAGCATCAGAGTCCAGAAATAAGCACAGATATTGGAGCATCAACAGAATCTGAATATGAGTTTTCAGATTAATCGGCAAAAAACAGATTTTGGTTGTGCATAACAAAAAATCATAGCCAGGTTTAATTTTGCTGACTTAAACATAACCAAATAAGAGAAATGATCAAAACCCAGATCATAGCTTCAGCACAGTTTATTATTCATTTTTATTTGTTGAGCAATGAGATCTCATCTCCATGTCCAGTGTAATCAATTTCTTGCCTCAACGGAAAACACTTTTTCACAACTAAATTAGTTGTTCAGGACTTATTTATTCTTTTAGTGTAATCCAATTTATTCTTTTAGTCATCTGATCATCAGTGTGTTATGACAGGAAAGTAGCAGCAAGAAAGTGAGAACATCAAATGGCAAGTAAACAAAATATACTCGACATGATAAGGGTATAACCCATATTAGCAAGTACAAAGTTCACAATTGATCACATTATTATGGAATACAACTTTGACAACTTTAATATAAAACGATAAAAGTGATAAAATAACAAAAATCTGCATCATAACATCTGGCGATCCTGATCCCGATTAAATCTACAGAAAACGTACCTTTTGAGGAGGAATACCCAACAGTGTTCCTAGTTCCTCAAAACTGTTTGATAGAAGGAAAAATCAGTTTAACGTAGATCATAGGTTAAATAAGGAACTACAGAAAAATTCTCTCTTCCCAACCTTATGTTTGTATATAATTTGCTGGCACTCAGAAGATTATGCTCAATCATCGCACGATCAAGCACCGTTGAATTGTCTGGTAAAAGTGCTTTCTGTTTAAAAACAAATATAGCAGATGATAAGCATGATAGATGAGAGATAAGAAACAAAACTAATAGTTATGAAATATATGATTACCTGGTGTGGTTTCAGTTCCTCAGCAAATGCATCAATTTCTGGTTTCCTCAAGATTCTTTCAAGATTCACCTAAAATTAGCCATATTGATCCAAATTCTTCAGCAAATTCGAGGAAAAGAAAAGAACCTAACCAAACCAAGAGACTTGAAACAGGCAGTTACGATAAATAGAAGGAAAAGAAAATAAACTAACCAAACCCGAGAGACTTGAAAAAAGTGGGCATGGTAAAATACCTTCTGCAAAATCGGATAAATTTTCAGCTTTGAGCATCTCTCATCCTGAAAAAGGAGGGGAAATCAAGTTTCAATAAGGAAGCATGTTATTTGGTATGTCTCAGCTTTAAATTATGCAGGCTTCTAAGATACAGGTTATCCCAGAAGCAACCATCACAAAAGAAGATATTGGTATAAGCATTTTGTAAAGCATTTAAAATTTACATCGGCTTTTATGTCTATTAGAATAAACTAAACAGAGCACATAAAAATGAGGTGATTTTTTTATCAGTTTTTTATCAGTATAATCCACATCCAAAAAGAGTCTTTCAGTGATATTAAAACTATATTTTCCTTCCATATAATATCTTCTTTTGTGCCCATTACATTTATCATCATAATAATAAGCAATTAGATTTTTCCTGTATCTTATTTTGGTTAATACAGCATGTTTAATCAAAATAAGATTTTTCATATATCAAACAAAGGTTGGGATTCAATATGTAAGACTTAAAGTCATAATTACACAAAGACCATAAGGACAGATCAACCTGAATAAGTGGAAGGTGAAATCCTATCCTTGACAATAGTTCACCAACACAGCTACTCCAAGCCCAAGCATGAAGAATATGAATTTCATATCTTGAAAAATGAAACTTTTCTAGTATGCTTTCATATCAAGGACAAATACAATATATCTATAGAAACTTGGCAGTTTCAAGAGCTTTAAGAACAAGCAATTAACCCAACAGGAAACATTTTTTCAGATGTCATCGAAGAAAGAAAGACTTCATAAAAAAATAAAAGGGCATATTCTAGAAATTCCACATCTTCTAGTCTCGAATTAAGCTCCCAAAGCTATTCCCATCTCCTGTACATTCAAGTTAGACATCAAATATCTCCCATACCAATCATGACAGACCAGTATTTACCAATCCATACATATAATCTTCTAAGTAATTTTGCAACAACACTATTGGCAATTATACATTTTCCTATTTTATTCTCTCATCAACATGCTCACTCCCCCGTCTTCTCTCCTTGACCAGATCATGGTTTCCTCCAACTGGTATGCCTTTTCCTTTTCCTCCAGCCTCCATCTCCTCTTCCTCCTGTTTTGCTGCCTCCTCAGCTAGTCCTCTTCTCCTTCACCTCCTCCTCATCCCCTCTTCTCTCCCTCTTTCTCTCAGGTCCAGGTGGTACTAACTCATATCTGCTATCGATACATCGGCCTGTATTTGGTGATGACCAAACAACCGTAGAAATTAACAATGTATTTGAGTATGTACTTGGTCCAGTCCCCCTTTAGCAAATGCCCTTTTGCTCTAAAAGCATGATCAAATGATCTTACTAAAATCATCTATGGGGTAGGCTTCTAGGCAAAACCATGACAAAATAAATTGTAGTATGTCTCCTATCCTTATCACGAAGACTCACCATTGTTTGAAACATTAAGAAGGTCATTATATTTAATCAATCTCATCTTCAATTGAATACAGAAGACAGCAAAAAGTACAAAGTACCATACTTGGTCATGGAAGCTTTTATGAATTAGCCAAAAACAAACCAAAGTTGAGCTTAGATACATTAATCAAGTCAATCATTTAGTAGAGCTGATTTTCATGTTTGAAAAATCATTCAGTCAGAAAAAAAAAAATTAGTCTACCAAATTACTCAGGAAAAGGAGGACATTTTCATGGTGAACTAATATTCACAGATACCTTGTACAAAGTAGCAAGAACACGAGACCGTTGAGGTCCTGCAGCAGCCAATATTGTGCATGTCACGGCAGCACTAAGAGCTTGCTCCAGTGCATCCTCATCAATCTCCCTGAGATTTGTTACTGTCAAATTCACATTGGACTGGAGAACCTGATATGAAGAAATGCATAAAAAAACGCAGAAGAAACATGACAAGAGAATCCAATTCTTGATTCTAATTTTTATTATACCTCGTGAACCCCTTAGACATATCTCACAGACCATATTCACACCAACACTATTCAGTTCTTCAAAAAATGGCAACAAAGCACATGTGATTCCATATTTTAGAGTCTGGAAAATCAAATTTATGTAGCTCTACCATCATATGAGAAACGGCTACCTCCATGATTCAAACACAAGTATGCTGGGAGCAACAAGCATTCCACTAGGGGCCCCAATCAAATATTCAATATAGAAACACACACACACACACACACACAAATATATATATATATATATATATATATATATATATATATATATATATATATATATATATATATATATATATATATATATATATATATATCACAAAGAAAGTCATAATAAAAGCTTAGGTAAGATTTACATATTCTAAAGATCAAGGTTTGACCTACCATATGAAACGGCACGAAGCGGACAATACACACCAGTCCACCAATTGACTGGTATGCAAACCACCCCATTTCGGGTGGTACACGAAGTATGTACTGATTGATACAGGTTGGAACCAATCAGAATTTTACTGATACTGACCCAAATCGTGTCTAGTTTGACCGTTGGTGCCTCTTTGGGGCTTTAAAATCCCCCCCTCACCCAACAACAACAACACACCCCCCCCCCTCCCCTCTCCTCCCCTTCTTCTCTCTTGTTCTCTCTCTCACTCTCTCATTCTCACACTTGTGTGATTAAAGTTCCTAACCGGCTGATTCAAGATGGAAGCAACTTCCTCTTGACCGATCCAAAAAGATAAATTCAACTTCTCCTCCTTATAACCTATTCATTTATGCCTTAGATACACATTATTCTTATCTAAATACAATTTATATACCAATAGATTAGGAAAAAAATCCCAAAAAAATGATTTTTTTCTAATTTCCAGCCTTTTCCGAAAACTGGTACATAGTCGATACATACCGGTCCACCTAGGGATCAATACCACTGGTTGGCATGGCAGGACAGTCCTTGCTAAAGATAATATAATGAGAAATATGGAAATCTCAATCTAAACAAGACAGCAATAACAACAAGAACCCAAATTAGAGAAATATATAAAATATTATATTCGAAGCAGTGCAGAGAAAAACTTGTACCACTATCTCGACAATAAGATAGATTCTTAGTCCCAAATTTAAACCTACAAACGATACAAACTAAACTTACTCATCTCCAATTTGACGTTTCTCGATCTGAGAAATATCATAATAACGAAGTGCAGCTTCGAGGAACTTACGCTTCAAATCCAATATCCTAGCATAACAAACCTTCCAAAAAGTATCAAAAGGCTTAGAAAGGTGTACAATATAACTGGCAATTGGTCAACATATAGCCTAACTGCCTCTGGGAAATTATCTTTACCTTGTATTGCAAATTTAGCACTTCTTGCTGACTATTGCTGACTAGGAAAGAAGCTTTATTGATAAAGGCCTCTGCATTAACAGCATCATCATCCTAAAAATTGCAGAAAAAAATTCACATAAAGCATAGGATGCAAAATGTGACAATATTCAGTTAAAATCATTATAAGAATTGGTACTAACAAACCTCAAGATAGAGGCGTGCAATTTGGACACACTTAGAGAGTTTATACATATCATCAAGAATCCTGATAAGGAAATTACAAAAAGAAAGATGAGGCTTCATGAGTCGACTTGTCAGACAAATAGCACACTTTCAAAGATAGTTTACCTAACACCAGAGTCCAAATCGATCCCACTCAGCATTTGTGCTGCTTTTGACCATTGTTGCTCGGATTCATAGAGTTCAGCCAGTTTCTCTCTGATAATTAGCACCTAATAGTATTAAAAGGGGAGAAAAAACTTAGGGTTTCAGAGAGGCCATGGCAAATGTTCACACACATATAGACATCTCAAAATGCAATCTATTAAGGATTATCACAAGAAATACTATAGTACATACATATCAAGATGTCCATCTGGCGTAAAAATGTGCAATGATATGATGCAAAAGTTAATTGACAATAGAGCACACATATTGAACAATTAGATTGCAAAAGAGATATTTGAAGCTAGTATGGAAACAATTTCATATTTTATGGGTTACAACATCGTGAAGAGAACAGAGGAGAATCTTCTAAACTATTCTTGATACAGACAAGCATATGATGGAAAAATCTGGACAAAGATATGATCTAAATGGCTTTATGATTTGATTTAATTAGAAAAGATAAGTATAAAATTATAAGCCACATGCCAACAGAACATTCAAAGGGCAATTTTAATATTTATCAAGGTACAAGACAAACCTTAAAGCATAGTGCCCAAATAGAATGAACAATAACTCCAACATAGCTGGGAGATTAAAAATTATGCATGGAACCAATGGAATTACTAAATAAAGCAATCACAAGGATCACGCAGTCAATTACAACATCACATGAACTCTCATGTCCATATCCATAAGTGTTTGATGCATATTGTGCTTCCATGAGTCTGGCCACCTATTATACTCCTTAATTATACCAAGGTATGCAATTTCGAATAATACCGCCCGGTATGGGTGGTACATACCGGTCCGTCGGCTTACCGGTACACAAACCGGCCGTTACCGGGAGAAATGAAAAAATATAAAAAATTATATATATATATATATATATATATTAATATATATATATATTTTATAACAGGCAACGCAACGTCGCTTTTTTTGGCGACGTCACCTTATATATAAAGAATATTTACATATAAATATATATAATCATATATATATATATAAATATATAAACGAGGCGACGTCGCCCCGCATGGGAGAAGGAAAAGGCAACGTCGCCTTTTATAAAAATATTTTTATATATAAATATTTTATAAATATAAATATATATATATATATATATATATATATATATAAACGAGGTAACGTCGTGTCGCCTCGACGACGTCGCCCCGCGTGGGAGAAGGAAAAGGCGACGTCGCCTTTATATATATATATATATATACCGAACGGTATACCGCTCGGTATACAATTTTGTATCATACCGAGCGAACGTCGAAACTCCGGTACGATACAAAATTGCATACCTTGAATTATACTATTCAATCATGAAACACTCTAACAATATAAGATGTTGGGTCTTTTTAATCATTATAAGGGTTATCATGACTGTAACTTCTAGGATTTCCCTCTCATACAATATCACAATTACAATATCATTTTTTCTCGATTTTACTTCTTGCATAATGCAGTGTCTCCGTACCTCCATCGACTCCTCACGAAATTGGATGTTTGTATACTCATTCATAAAATATTCTCATGTCTGATCATCTAACAGACTAACACCACTAAATATAACAAACAAAAGACTTAAAAACTCCTAGAGAATCTATCACTTCAAAGGGAAAAATCTACACTTACCATACATCAGATTAAGCATGATATCACTGCTTCTCATCCTCTTTCCAAACGAATTTGAAGAAGTAACATAGCCAATATTAACATAGTAACAATTTAATTAATGAAGAGATCATTCAACATTGATAGAGGTAACACTAGAAAAGATTATATAAAAAATGCTCCAAATCATTGAAATGTGTCACAAGGTGTCCAGTAATTTCATTGAAATGTTCCAAATCATGGAGACTCTAGAAACCATAACCATCAACCTGTAACACAGCTACTGATCAAGCTCTTATCTGGGAAAAAGAGAAGTATAAAGGAGAAATCCAATACCTTGTTGACATTTTAGTTCATCATAGACCAAGGTTTTGTTTCCAATGCATTTGCTCTATACTCAATACTATAGTCCTGGGATTTGAACAGCACTATGCCGACAGATATGGTCAGAGAAGTATTCTAAAACAGATAGCGTATCTAAGCACTCAATTCCATTGCTCACTTGTGAGTGACAGTGTTTATGTCAAAGAACCAACTAAACTAACAACAATTACTTGTTCTGATACATATTAAGTAAAAATGAAGCTATTGAAACTAGATCGATAAGCAGCACTGCCCTAGAATCACTAGATAACTCCCAAGTCAACAATCATATATTCAGTATAAGAGAAGGGTCGGATTAAAACGAAGTCGATGTTCTAATTGCTACAGGATCATCCCTTTCCACTTAGAAGCCATACTTGTTCCTCAAAGGACACGACTCTGGGTTGGATCTGAGTTAAAGCATAGTGAGCGATCTCCTTCTGGACGTCCGCCTCCAGCCTTCCCAGATCCTGCGCGAAGGACTGAAGCAACTGCCTCGAGACCACCAGTGGAACCTCGTCCGACACCACTAAACACAACCAAAAACAGCCAAGAAACCGATCAAGAACTACAGACAAGGGCGGAAAGGAGAAGCCCTAATCTACGAAGGATTAGAGGGAGGGAGCGAGCACTGTGATCGATGAAACGCTTGGCAAGGGAGGTGTCGACGGGGGAGGATGAGAGAACGGAGGCGAGAATGAGCCTGTAGTGTTCGATCTTCTGCCGCTGGTCCGTGATTGCGGCCGCGGTGGCCAGGGCGCCCTCCATCGCTGATCGTCGCCGAACCTCTTCTCCGCCACCTGCCCTGCCCTCGCCCGAACCCTAGCTTTCGAGCGTCTTCACGCTTCTATTGCCTTCAATTTCCTGTGGCTTCTTATTAGGTCCTACACGCTCCGTCCCCCGTCCTAGCAGCCGCTTCTCATTTTAATCTCCCTTTTTTGTCCCTTTTTGGGTGTTTTAAAATTTAAGAAAAGACTTACAATATTTTTGCTAAATGCATGTAACAAAGAAACATCTTAAATTCATTCAAAAACACTTTAACGAAAAATATCTGTCCCTTTATTATTATTATTATTATTTATTATTATTATTATTATTTATTATTATTATTATTATTATTATTATTATGATAAATAAACAAAATATTATATATATATATATATATATATATATATATATATATATATATATATTATCTTCTAGGATTTTGATGGTGCCTACCCCCATTTGCTCCATGGCTACCGGTGAAAGATTAGAGGCAGGATCTGATATTACAGTAGTCCCTTTTACTTGGTAGAGAGGGTGGTCCTTGTGCTTCTAAACGAGGAGACGTTTGAGGCTGTTGGGGCCTTGATGAAAGTCTTGTATAGTAAACATATATCTACTTCTAATGTGGCTTAGAATCGATGAATACCCCTATGACCTAGATGTAGGACAAGCGGACCTCCTGAGCTACCTTACAGGCCAACCTTTGTATTATGTCATCTGTCTTGAAAGGTATGCGGACTAAGGATGAAAGGAAACGTTTATGTCATCTGCCTTACAAAAACAGTCATAGATAATTATGAGGATGGTATCTTTCCGAATGGGATAAGAGAATTCCTACTATTCTCTTTCTCTCCTTCTTTCAATTGAAAAAATAATTAAAAAATTAGAAAATAAAATAGTAAGTACAAAAATGAGTAATAAACCTAAAAAAAAAAAGGATTGTGTCATAGCTCAACATTTTATTCATTCGAGTTTGATTGTGTCGTAGCTCTATAATTCAAATTAGGTTTATCGTTGGATGAACTGCATTGCTGATATTGACCCCAAAAAAGAAACGGTTGATACAGCTAGTCCGAAAGGTAGGTATGCGGACTAAGGATGAAAGGAAACGGGGTGATTGATAGTAGATAAGATTTCTCTAACTATACGAAGAAATCTTATTGAGAAGTTATGAAAAAAAAATTCTTCTAATATGTATAAATAGACATTATATTTAATTAATTCATGTGTAATTTATCATTAAATTTTAATTTATTATGGTATCAGAGTATCTATTGTTTTAGAAAAAGATTTGTCTTCCTTTCTCACTGTCCAACGACATCTCCTTGGTGACAACAAATAGCTAATCCTTTATTGAATCTCATATTTTGATGATGTAATGATTTAATAAGCATTTGAGTAACATGGGACTAACTTCAATTATGGCAAGACAAATCGATTAAAGCAAGAGAATCATACGTTGGGCTGGAGAGCATCATGTTATAAGATTGGACGTTGAATCAGAGGATTGATCACATGTCAGAAGATAGACTTCATGTCATGAGTTCGAGCATTGGGCTAGAAGGATCAGATATTATGCCAAGAAGATCAGATATTGCAAAAGGTCAATATGTCAATAGATCAGGCAATATGTTGAAGGAGAGGGCGATGCACCGAAGGTTCGGACGAAGCACTGGATGAACCAATGATATGTCGGACAATATAAGATTCATGTTTATAATCAGTTGTATCTTGATAGTTTAGGTTTTAATTGAGTTAGTTTTAGGTGTAACCATGCCAACTTGATTAGGAGCCCATTGGGTCTTAATCAAGGTTGAGTTAGGCCTATTGGATGACCTATTTAGTGGCCTACAATTGGGTCAGGCAGTGGCTACTAGGATTAAGTTGGCACTAAGGGTAGAGGGTGAATTAGTGCTTTTGGAGAACTACGTCGATCGTAAAAATTCATACGATAAAATCGTATCAGAAATACATTTAAGTTTAAAGATACTCATAGGAGAGTGATAAAGATATAAAGTAGTTGCAAAGTAAGTAAATAGCAAACAAGAGAAGACACACCAATTTTATAGTGGTTCGATCATTGTGATCTACTATCACAGACTTAGCTGGTTCTGCCTAAGTCGTGCGATAACTTTGCGTGTCCGTCCGCAAAAGTCAACCTCCCTGAAACCTCCTATAGTCCATTATGTCATAGACTTAGCTGGTTTTACCTAAGTTGTACGTCACCCTTTCGTGCCCGTTCGCAAAGGTCAGCCTCCCTAAAACCTCCTATGATCCCTTGGACCTACAAAAGAGAAAATGGGTTAGAGAAAGTACCTCACTCGAGATCCATAAATAATCATTTCAGGAAACATTTCATAACCAATACAAATTCAAACAGACTTCATAAACTCTAAACGGTCGCATAACAAATAATCTAAAATAGTCCACTATAGACCGAAATCTTTCACAAGTGTCCACATGACACAACCTTTATTTACAAGCCTAAAATAATCACTAAACCTAACTAAATTGGGGTTGTTAAGCCTTCGACCATCCTTTTATATGTTGTAGAAAGCATAAACAAACCAAAGGATATGGACATACAAGAGTATTATATTAAACACCCTGTTTACAATTTTGTCCATGATATTCTCCCCCACTCATTCCTTCAACGTCCTTGTCGAAGCCTTTGCTAGTGTCAACTCCTCACCTTTATCAAGTCTTCAATCTTTTGCTCTAACTACAATGCGCCTCTTAATTCTCAATTGCTCTCCACTACTGTTATTGAGTAGTCAAACTTTTGATCCACCATGTTGCTTCAACTTGCCAATGACTCTGACTTTAGTGTAGGATTGGTTGAGTTGTGTTGATCCCTGTTGATTCTTACTGATCCTTCAGATGAAGGAAAAGACCATCCTTACTATGCGTTAGTATCTCAAATGTCTCATGCTGTTTGAACTGGGTGGATGTTTGTTGGAGTTATAACGAGCATCACCTCATAAACTTTTGAAGTTTTTTGGGTCATCCCTTTATAAAATTTGCCTATTGACTCTTCTTTCACTTAGTTGTCACTTCCAAGTAGGTTCGCATCACTTTTGCTTTTGTTTGACATTTTATTGGGAAATGAAGCAGATAATCTACTCTTAGTAGCACTGATTATCATTGGTGAGGATTTGACAACTATTGTCTTCTAGAAAGATCTTTGAACATGTGCAAAGCTCCTCTGCTGGATATATATAGGAGAATTGGGGTACTCAGTTTCATCCATTCTGTTAAGAGTTGAGAAGACAAATGCTACTTTGATTTTGCCTACCTCCTCGAGGGTTGTATTCCATGCATCAAGCCAGTTATTAGCCTTCGCTTGCTCTTTGCTCATACTTCTTATGCACTTGAAGTGTTTGTATTCCTTGTATTGGGTTAGTTAGTGTGATTCACCTTCCCAATACCAACGAACTTCTGGAATGTAGGAAGTTTTTTTTGAATCTCGGATTTTGATGATGAAACTAATTAATAGTGTTTATCTGATCTGTGTTTTGAGTGACGTAGGAAGCTTCGATCAAGGAGAGACAATTAAAAGCAGGAAGAATCATATTGGGCCAGAGTGGAACATGTCAGAAGATTGGACATCGAGTCGGAGGATCGGTCGACATATCGGTAGAAGGCTTCGTGCCATCGGTTCGAACATCGGGCCAAGAAGAGTGAAAATTGTGCTAAGGAAATCGGAGTTGCGGAGGTCAACTAGCCGATTGGGCAATAAGTTGCAAGAGAGGATAATGCGCTGAAGATTCGGACGAAGCGTCGATGAACCAATGACATGCTGGATAACATTTGATTAGTTTCATAATAATTATCTAGATCGAAGTAGGTTTTAGGCGTAATTAGGTTGGAATTGGGCCAACACAATTAATGGCCAATTGGGCCCAAGTTTAGGATGTGTTGGGCTAAGTGAAAGGCCCAAATAGTAACCCAACAGATAAAACCATCAATGGCATAGTCTCTGAGATTGTGTCAGGCAATGATACTGCTAGTTTGGGTGATGGTACCGCCCAAACTTAGTCTCCGAGACTGTCAGGTGGTGGTACCGCTAGTCTGGGTGGTGGTACCGCCTAGATATAGTCTCCCAAGCTATGGTGCCGCTAGACTGGGCGATAGTATCGCCTAGTGTTAGTGCTGTAGGCGATGGTACCGCCCAGCACAAGCGATGGTACCACCCGGACTCGGGAAACCTGGGATGAGACCTTTTTTTGCTCCAATTTTGAAGCCATTTAGAGTCTATAAATGCCCTAGCTATTCCTGCATGGAGTAGCAATAATTAAGCATGAAATTGAGTTAAAAAATAGGGAACGAATACTTGAAAAAATTGGAAAACTCTCTTAGGATTTAGGATCACCTCTTCCTAGTATTTAGAAGTTTATCTAAAGGGAGAAATGAGGTCTAAGAAAGAGAGGCTTATAAGGGTTATCTCTTAAACCCATGAAAAGGAGAAAGAGTGTAAAAGAGTAATTGATCTTTGCCTATTGAAGGAGACTTCAAAAGTGAATGTCCGCAACTGAAGAAGAAGGTGCTCACACAAAAGAATAAAAAAGCATTCAAGGCGACATAAGACGAATCGAGTACATCCAAAAACGAGGAGCAAACTGACAAAAAAGAGGTGGCAAACTATACCTTGGTGGCTTTCGACGATGAGGTAAATGACTCACCCGAAACCTCTTTACCTTAGAATGAAATTACTTGAGTTGTTTGATGATTTTAAATTAGTAATAAAAAATATATACAAAAAAATTCATGCTTCTCTTTCTAGTGATTTTGAAAAATAAAAAATGAGCATGACAATTGCATGTTAACTCGTTCCTCTAAATGCAATGAGTTAGATTCACTAAAGAAAGAAAATGCATTACTACAACAAACAAAATGATTTTAATTAAAAATAATTTATGCTTAAATCATGCTTGATGATTTAATGATTTAATTATGCATAATGATTTGAAGTAATAATGATTTTTGTGATTTATGGTTTATTGATCTTGATGATTTCTATGATGAAATTTGCTCTTTCGGTTTTAAATGATGATACATGAGTTGATTATAGCATATAAAACTAAGGCATACTTGTATGAAATAAATCACACAAATTGAAACAACTAAAAAGGGAATGCATTTTGAAAATTTCTCTCTAGCTATCTTATCGATTTTTTTTAAAAAAATTGATAAATCTATTTATGTTATTTTAAATCTCTTGAAAGTGATTTTGATGATTTTGATTATTTGAAATTGAATTAGATTTTACCTATATCATGATTTTGATTTATTAGAATTATAACTTGAAATATTTTATGAATCAAGATCTTCTATTATGTGTTCTCATATTAGTTAAGAGGATTTTTTTTTAATCATGATTTTTTTTGTGAATTCTAAGAATTATAATTTGTGATTTTTTTTATATGAATCATGATGTTGACAACTTGAAATTTTTTATACATGAACAAGATCTTTTATTCTCCTATGTTCCTTTTCGCTAAAGAAGAGATTCATCCAAACGAATCTTGATTCTTTCACTTGATATTTATAAATTGAGATTTATTATGAATCAAGATTTTTTATATTTTGTTCTCCTATGATTCTTTTTGCTATTCACTAAAGAGAAAACTTGTCCTAATAAACCATGATATGCCACTTGACATCTTGATAATTTATGACTTTAGTTTTGTTATATATAAATTATTTATATTTATGGTTGTATACCTTATGTGATGCTTTGAGCATTAATGTTAGAAGGAAATCAATTGTACCATGATATTCCCTTCTTCTTTCTTACAATGACCAAGGGGAGTAAGAAAATTACTAGCTTGAATGTTAAATTTAGGCAAACAAAAGCACTAGTTTGAATGTTAAATCTCCTAAATAGGTAAACTCTTCTTATACATTTTTCGGATCATGATCTTGATTTCTTGATTTTTGCGAAGGCTTCGTCCGACCATTGGAAGACATCTTTTTTTTGTAGAGAAGTGAGGGGTCACTGATCTTCCTATAGTCCTTGACAAATTTTTGGTAGTAGCCCGTTAGTCCAAGGAATCCACGTAGTAATTTCAAGTTTATAGGTTTTGGGCCAACCTTATATTGCTTCAATTTTTGTTGGGTCTACCACCATGTTAGGACCCTTTTTCTGAGCTTTTGAATAATATTTATTGAGTCTGTTTAATCCAGTTGTTTATTGAGTCGGTTTGGTTCAGTTAGAGTCAAGTAGAGGTTTATTTAATATTTATTTATTATTAGAGTTCAAGTCCTGATGGACTTTGGGTGGAACTCTATAAATAGGGATGTAACTGCTTCTTTTCAGTTATCTATGAAAAATATTATTCTGTCTTTTGACAAACCCTAGGAGGTCGATCCTCTTGAAGCGATCAAGGAGGACCGATCCCCTCGAAGTGATCAAGGAGGCCGATTCCCTCGAAGTGATCATCCCCTTTCTCTTCTTCTTTTTTACGATAAAACTTTAGGGTCTTATCATTTGGTATCAGAGCGACGATAAGACTCCTAGGGTCTTATCATACCACTCTAGGTGGAACTCTATAAATAGGGATATAATTGCTTCTTTTCAGTTATTTATGAAAAATACTATTCTATCTTTTGACAAACCCTAGGAGGCCGATCCTCTCGAAGCGATCAAGGAGGGCCAATCCCCTCGAAGCGATCATTATCATTCCCTTTTCTCCTCTTTCTTCCACAATAAGACTTTAGGGTCTTATCATTTGGTATCAGAGCGACGATAAGACTCCCAAGGTCTTATCAATTGGTATCAGAGTGGCGATCCTTGACGTTCTCACTACAAAGTTGTCGTAGTTAACGCTGTCGTAGTTATAAAAAAAAAAAGAAAAAAAAGAAAGGAAACGAAGAGAGGAAGAAAAGTCGCAGCCACACACCCCCGCATCCCCTACTTCCAGCTAGCTCACCCGCCGCTGCTGCTCTCCGGCCAGCGACTACCATTGCTCGCTTTCTGGCCGGCAACCACCGCCGCCACTGATCCCCGGCCAGCGCCCACCGTCGCCGTTGCGCCCCGGCCAGCAACCTTCTCTCCTTGCTTCCCCATCTCGCTTGAGCAAGAAGGCTGCGACCGCTATTTCCCAGCCAGCGGACCACCCCTCAACGCCAACTGTCGGCGACGTTGCCCTAGCCGCACCCTTATTGCCGCCTCCCAACTGAGAAACCACCACTGCTAGCCACCGCCGATTGTGATCAGTCGGCATCACCAACGGCTTCCCCTATGGTGCGACAGAAATAGAGTATCCTCTGTTGCCGCAGCCGTCGGTCTCCCCTGCCGTTGCGAGCGTCGACTGCCACCACCGTCGCCGCTGCTTCCTGGTTGGCGACCACCGCCACTACTGCCTCTCAACCCCGGGACCTGTTGAATCTCGTATTTTGATGATGAAACCACTTGATATGTGTTTATAATTTAAACTGCATTTTGAGTGATGCAGGTCTACTCGATCAGGATTAGACAATTAACGCAGGAGGAATTGACGTTGCGCCGGAGGAGATCACGTTAGGATGGCAGAAGACTTTAGACGTCGGGCATCGGGCCAAGGAGAGCGAAATTGCGCTAAGGATATCGGGGTTGCGGAGGTCAACCGTTGATTGGGCAACAAGCTGCAAGAGAGGACGATGCGCTGAAGAATCGGACGAAGCGCCAACCAATGACGTGCCGGGCAACAGAATGTCAATTCGCGTTGTAATAATTGTCTAGATCGGAGTAGAGTTTTAGCTTGTGTGCAGGATTAACTATGATAACGACGAAGACATAAAGCAAAACAAAGTGTCGGAGTCAAGCACGAAGGATTTGTTGCAAGTTCGAGAGTTCGACGGAAGTCTAAAGGTTCGTCGGGAATGCTGCCGGAACTAGCCAAGAATAAGTAGGGAGCTTGCCGAAGGGTTTTTCGGAAGCTCACCGGAAGGTTCATTGGAAGTTCACGGAGCTCGCCGAGAAAGATCGGAGCTGGCCGAAGAAGCTCGTTGGAACTCGCTAAGATCAAATCATGAAGTCTAGGAGCTTGTTGGGAGTCCGCAGAATGGTTTCCGAGAGTTTATCGGAAGACTGTCGAAAGTTCGCCGGAAGCTCGCCGGAAGAAGTCTTGACTTACGGACTTTGTAATAGCTTAGAAAATGTCTTTAAATTCGTAGTTAGCAGGTTAATTAGGGTTAGGATTAGGTGTTAATCCTATAACCCAAGTAGGGGCCAATTGGGCCCTAGTTCGGACTGGTTTGGGCCAAGTTTGGAGCCCAACCAGTGAGCTGAATTGGCCTAGGCGGTGGCACCGCTTGACTGGGCGGTGGCACCGCCAGTCCACTGTTAGTGTCAGACACTGACAGGCGATGGCACCACCATTGACAGGCGGTGGCACCGCCGGCCTCGGAAACCAAAGAGAATTCAAATTTTGGAGCCCAAATTTGAATCCTCTTGAGGCCTATAAATACCCCTCATTTCTCAACAGAGAATACAACCTTTTTGAGAAGCTAGAAGTTGAGAAACGCTTTAGGAAAAGTCTTGTTTTCAATAGCTTGAGTGTTCACCTCCTTTCTTTTCATTGAAATCTTTGTAAAAGGGTGAACCACTTGTAAGAGGTTGTAAGAGGGGTGTAAGAAGGAGGTTGATCTTTGCCTAGTAAAGGAAGATCATTAGTGGATGTCGGTGGCCTCGACGGAAGAGGAATCAGAGGAGTGGATGTAGGTCACGATTGACCAAACCACTATAAACTACTATCTTCTCTGGTTTGCATTTATCTTATTGTCATTTATATTACTGCAAACCATCTTCATTTTGATGCTCTACTTCTTTGTCTCCTTCTTGCATATGCCTTCAAGTTAAAACGTAATCGAAACAGTTTCAAACAAAACATTGCTTTTATCGTACGAAGTTTCCGTAAGTGTTTAAATCGTCGAAAGTTTATCATACTTTACCGTTGCACTAATTCATCCCCCCCCTCTTAGTGCCGCTCTGGTCCTAACAGGACCAACCCCCTCGTCACTTCTACCGTTGGCGACGCTACCCCCAACCGCGCCACCATCACTGCCTCCACTGCCCCCAACTGTGCCACCATCGCTACCGGCCCTTGGGTCACAGCTACAGTCGCTTGACCATCCCTCTTCATGGCGATCAAAATAAGGCAACTATGACCGTCATAGCCACCGCCGTCTCCTCAACCGCACGCGATTCCTTGGCGTCACCAGTGCCTCCTTCCACAGTGCGATAGAGACAAACATCATTCCCTCCCATCTGCACCGTCGAAGCCACCGCGGTGGCGAGCCCTTGGCGGCGTTGCCCCCAGCCGCACCACCGTCGCTGCCTTCCCTTGGGTCGCAACCGTCGCAGCCGTAGCGACCACAATAGAGTAACTTTGCATTTTTTTGCCGCAGCCACCAATCACTGTAGTTCCCGGCCAGCAACCACTGCCACCGCTGCTCCTGACCAATGACCAACCCCTCGTTCTGCAGTAGCCGCCCTCCAATAGCGAACACAGCAACCGCAGCATGTACGCTGCCCTGCCTCAACCCTAGCAGTGCATGCAACACCGATTCCTCTTCTCAACCTTGGTCGCTTCAACGCCGCCTCCCCCTTGCTTAGCATATTCTACCACAACCGCAGGTTGCCATCATGGCAGTCTCAACCCTGCTGCCCGACGATTGCCTCTTGAGTCGTAGCAACTGCAACCACATCAATGGAGTCGCCTTCTAACCCCGGCGCTCTCACCCCACACAGCGATAGAAACAGGGCAGCAACTCTTCCTCCAACGCAACGACCGCAGCACTGCCCTCGACATCCACCTCCTCGGCAACTTCGCATCGACAGTGTTGATGCCTTTGATCGACACCAAAAATAGGAGTTGAGATTACATATTTATAGTCTTACGCAATGGCCACTGATAACTCAGTGAAGGCACAAATGGAAGCGATGGAAACCAGAATTGAGAACCGGCTATAAGAAATTCTTCATGATTTCAAAAAGAGCTTGTTGGAGCATTTTAGCGGGTTTCAACAAGATGGGAGCTCAAGTTCTACATTGCACAGATCTGAAAATTCAGGAAAAAGGCCCCAAGATTGTGACACAAACTATTTACACATGAAGGTGGAATTTTCGAGATGGAATGATGGAGATCTGACCAGTTGGATCTCTAGGGCAGAAATTTTTTTTCATTTTCACAGAACTCCAGAAGAATCCAAGATGGAAATAGCCTCAATCCAGCTCGATGGAGATGCACTCCAGTGGTACGATTGGTATGAAACTGTTTATGGAGTTCCTTCATGGGAGAAGTTCAAAAGAGGGCTTCTTGTTCGATTTGGCCCATCCGAATATGAGAATGTTGATGGCCAGCTCTCCAAAATTTGTCAAACTTCTACAATGTTGGAAAATCAAAGTCGATTTGAAAGATTATCAAATCAAGCTAGAGATTGGTCGGAACGACAACTTCTACATACATTTATTGAAGGGCTTAATCCGGAGATTCGGTGTGAAGTTAAGGCTCGTCAACCTCGCACTATGATAGCTGCGATCTCATTTGCACATCTATATGAGAAAAAAATTAGCAAGGAAAGATCAGTAATGGGTTTGTATTATGATGAAAAGTGGAGTATAGAGCACCAATGTAAACAAGGGCAACATCTGATGATTGAGCCAATTAGAGAGGAACCAAAAGCAGAAGAGTTGGACTCCGATTATGAAGGTGTGGAAACTAATGAAGATATTGAATCCATCACACATACAGTGCATGCATTGGCTGGCTATGCTAACCCACAAACTATAAAAATCAGAGGAACATTGAAGCATCAGCCTATCACTATTTTGATTGATATATGTAGCACTAATAATTTTATGGACAGTGAGACTGTTAACCGATTGGTCCACCACATTGAAGACTATGAAAGATTCAAAGTAAAAATCGTTGATGGACGCTTATAAGAGTAATACCAAGATTAAATTCATTAAAGATAAGATTTTGATGCATATTAATAAGAAAATATATATTAAGAATAACCTTAAACCTAAGAACCAAATAAGTATCTCTGGACCATTATAACTAATTCATATAAACTTATTTGGACCTATTAATATCATAAGTCTAAAAGGAAATAAATATGCATTTGTGATTATTGATGACTATGGTAGAGACACTTAAATACACTTTTTAGCATAAAAAATGAGTGTTTTAAATTATTTACCAGGTTTTATAAATAAGTATAAAATAAAAATAATTTTATGATTTCATCTATTAAAGTGATCATGTTGATGAATTTAAAAATTATGATTTTTAAAAGTTTTAAGATTTAAATGAGTATGATCATAACTTTCCACTTTAATAAACCCATAACAAAATAAAGTTGTTAAAATAAAGAATAGAAATTTACAAAAGATGACTAGGCCATGCTAAATAAACATAACTTACCTAAATATTTTTGAGTCGAAACCATTAACATAGCTTATTATATTATGAATAGGATCTTTATAAGTACTTTAAATTCCAAAGTTTTTGGTTACAATTTTTTTTTTTGAATAGCAAAGATGTTTTTGAAAAATTTGATGCTAAATCCGATGATAATATTTTTCTTATATATTTTTCTATTTCTAGAGTTTTCAATAAAAGATCTTTGGTTATTGAAGAATCTATTCATCTTGTTTCTAATGAATCTCCTCACACTAAGAAAACTAACTTGGATTATGATTATTTTAAACTTAAAAGTTAAATTTAAATAATTATTCTACTCCTCAAAATAACTTGGATACTTCTATTCTAAAAAATCTTATCTAAGGAATGCAAGTATATAAGTGCATATTCAAAGGAGCTAATTATTTGAGATACATAAAAAGTATTCAAACTCATTTTTTCTTAAAAATATTTATGCAAATATTATTTTTCTATCTAGTTACTCAAAAAAAGGAAGAGACTCAAACAATGCTAAAAAAGAGAGCCACGATAATTTACAAACTTAGGATTAGATGCTCCATTAGTTAAGCCCGAGTGAAGGATTTATAGTCTCAAAAGACTTCAAAAATATAGTCAAAAATTTAAATTTCTGAAATTTCGAGGTACCAATGGTATTATAACTGATTTTAGGTAATATTACCATTCTAATTTTTGAAATAGAGTCATAATTTTGGACTCCAAAATTTTTGCAATGGTACTACCAATACTAGAAGCAATACCACTATCACCCTAGTTGATACTACCACCATCATAAATGGACCACTATCACAATTGATGATAAAGTACATCTAATGCTTGTCAAATGACTAAGAGGTACTACCACCTAGGCCTAGTGGTACCATTACCCTTGACTACTTTATGTCACCTATTTGGTCCAAAATAATATCAACTAAGATTTTATCTCATCAACCACTCATTCAACACACTATTGAAGCTTTCAACATATCATCCTAACTTTTCGTATGTTATTGAATTCCTCTGCTCGACGATCATCCAACATGATGATTAATCCGGTAGCTTAGTGTTTATTCTTTGGCTATTCGAGTCTTTAGTTAAAATATTTTATATGTCACTTATCTCAACAATACATTAGTTTATAAAATTCATTAATTGATTTATCATCAAAATTTATAATTTAAGAATCTTTTCCTTTTTCATAATGATGATCAATTGATGATGAGATTTTAAAAAGACTCCTCTGTTTATGTCATCTTAATAAAAGTCATGATAGCTTAAACTCAAATAAAAGGAGGATATATCCTTTTAAATACTTATCTTGAATTTAAGTTAAAAGATATTTGATCTCTTCAATATTAAGATTCGATCATTTTAAGCCCAAATATTAAAGTACAAACAAGTTTTAAATTTTAAAGTTGAATTTTCAATTATTATCAAGATATAATGTCAACCATTAGTCATAAACAAAGGATAAGTGCAAATTAATCATTTGCATATATTAAACACATAAAATAAGTCAAACGTGAGCACTAAAAAAATTATAATTTAAAGCATCAGTTATTCTCTATATCCACACATAAACTAAAACAAAAGCATGACATAAGTTAAAGCAAAAGCAAGAGTTACTTTTTCCTCCTCTGTTATCATTAAAAAGGAAAAATACATACATAAGAATAATTCAAGATACTTGAATAGTGGTAGTCCAAAATACCTAAACAAAATATGAAAAGATCCATAAAAAAAGGTCAAAATATTGACAAATAAAATATCTAATATACCAATTATGCCTTGATCCAAAACATAGTGCTTATTTTTTAAGTATTAACTACATCAAGATAATGTTGTTTAGGAAGTAAAACACTAATTAGAATGTGATGACCTAGTATCTTAATTAAGGCCATGTATTATCATTCAAAGAAATTTAATAGGCCTAGTTCCCTTCTAACAGTACAAATTGTTCTTCACTATGGGGTTTTGTAAATATGCCTATCAATTGATGTTTTGTGTAAATGAAGTCTAATGATATGCTATGACTACTAATATAATTCATAATAAAATAATATATAATATTAATATGATTGGTTTACGAGTGTTGAATATGATTTTTTATCAAACAAATTACATTAGTGTTATCACATTTTATGAAAATATTTTTCATACAAATTTTATAATCTTCTAAAGTGTAATTCATCCATATCACATATCCACAGCATGCATCTACCATAACACATTTTTCTTTAGCTATTGATAGTGCAATAAAATTTTTCTTCATAAACAACTAATAAGTACACCACCTAAAAATTGACAAGTTCTATGGGCACTTTTTTAATTTATTCTATATCTTACAAAACCAACATTAACATAAGCAATCAAATAAAAATTTATCAGATTTGGGGTATCATAGTATACAATAAACTTCTTATTATGTCTCTATAAGTATTTTAATCAAAGAGTTCTTCATCATTATCCATGTCAAATTTTGTGGAGGTACTATTGGTGTATTGATGGCATTATAATTATTCTAATTAAATTTCTTAAGTAAGTCCTAAGTTTATTTAGTTTGACTAATAAAATTTTTATTATTTTATTTAATCTATATATCTAAAAAAAATTATTCACTCATTAGTTTCATTTCAAATTCTCAACTTATTCTTAGCAAATGATTCACATAATGCTTTACTAGTATAATTAAAAATAATATTATTAATATAAATTTGAATGATAATGAGATTATATTACTAAAATATTTAATAGATAATATAGTGTCGATCTTATTTTTGAAAAAAATATTTTGACTAAACAAAGAGCTAAATCTCTCGTAGCAAGCCTTAGAGGCTTATTTAACCTATAGAGAGTTTTAGATAATTTGTAAACATGATTCCAAGAAAGATTATTTTTCAATCTATGTGGTTGTTTAACATAAACTTCTTTTAAAATAAAATTATTAATAAAAATACTTTTAATATCTATTTAAAATAATTAAAAAAATTTAAAATAAACACAGGTAAGAAGTATTTTTATGACTTCAAAGTCTAGCCATACGAGCAAAGGTTTCTCTATAATTTATGCCTTCTTCTTGGTT
This sequence comes from Musa acuminata AAA Group, assembly GCF_036884655.1. Classification (NCBI taxonomy): domain Eukaryota; kingdom Viridiplantae; phylum Streptophyta; class Magnoliopsida; order Zingiberales; family Musaceae; genus Musa; species Musa acuminata. The sequence continues at coordinate 24,322,429 of NC_088357.1, forward strand.
GAAATCTTTGGACTCTAATTTTATCGTGTTTTTAATCACAACACCTTATTCATATTGCTTATTTCTAAAGACCTGTTTAGTGTTAATTCCTAAAGTTTGTTTATCCAAACTTTATTTCTTTTATATTAATTTTTACTCTTTATACATTGTCGAAACACATGATTCATTTTTTAGAGCTTAATTAATACATTTAGACTCAATTTGAGATAAAGAAGTGTCATTTATACAAATATGTTAAAAGAAGAACAAGTATGAACATATTTTGATATATTTCTAATAATTAGCTTAATAAGATGTGCATCTATATACATCAATTCTTTAGGTAGGGTTTTTTCAAATATAGATGTATCCAAGTTGCTTTGAGGAATAGAATCATCATTCAAATTTAATTTTCTAAGTTACAAAAATTTTCTATGTTTGAGAAAATTCATAAAAAATAATATGTATAGATTCTTCAATAACTAAATATTTTTTGTTAAAAACTCTATAAGATTTATAAGTAGAAGAATATCCAAGAGAAATACTTTCAAAAAATTTCTAAGATATTCTTGTCATTTAAAATATGATATTTTCAACCAAAAACTTTAAAATATGAAATATTAAGTTTTTTATTATTCCATAACTCATAAGGAGTTTTAGATAAATAAGACATTATAAAAATCCTATTCATGACATATCAAGTGATATTAATGGCTTCGGTCTTAAAATATTTGAGTAACCTATGTTCATTGAGCATATATTAATTCATAAGTTCCTATTCTTTCTCTTAATAACTCAATTTTATTATGAATTTTTTGGAGTGAAGTTATGATCATATCCATTTGAATCACAAAACTTTTGAAATTGTGATTGTTGAAATTCTTAACCATGATCACATAAAACAAATAAATTTATAAAAACTTTTTCATTTTAGACATTCATAAAATTTGCTAAAATAGTTAAAATAATTATTTTTATGTAATATTGATAAGTTATCATGCATGTTTGTTACCTCTTAGACTTGTAATATTAATATATTCAAACAAGTCCATGTGAATTTGTTATAGTAGCCTCGAGGTACTTGGTTTTTCAATTTAATACTACTTGTAATATATTTTTCTAATTGGCATACATCACCAAAATTACCTTTGAATTTAATTTTATTAAGCATTCCTCTTATAAGTTCTTTAATTCTAATTTAAATAATCAATTTCATACTAATATGTTGTAGTCTTCTATGTTAGAGCCATACATCATCATTTAAAGTCGAAAAATATATTGTATTATGATAGTCATTAAGAACAATCAAGGACTTGTTCCTATTTGGCATATCTATTATACAAGCACAAGATTCAAATTTAACTTTGATCCTTTGTCACAAAGTTATCTAATACTTATTAAGTTATGTTTCAAACTATGTACCAAAAGCACATATTTAATTAAAAAATAATTTATTATTAAAAAGATTTTTTTTTATTATTATATTTGAAGACAATTATCCTCTATATTAGCTAGTGAGCTTTGAAAAGTATGTACAACCGCTAGTCATATATCTTGAGTATTAATTATCAAGATACTATTTTTAGCTCGTAACTTTTGTATAGAGACATACCTATAACTTAGAGTCCTTCATAATTATAATTACTTTTCTTGACTTTTGACTTTATACTATTTATGGTTCTATAAGAACCCAAATTAATTTATGATAATTATTTTTCTTAAGAGAGCATGAGTAAACATAATAATCAATTTTTTCATAAAGGCTGTATTTAATTTTATGAGATGTGTGAGCATGCAATGTTGGTCTTTTTATAAACCTAGTTGTCTTATAATGAATGCTACTATTTGTGAATCCAATACCTTCTTTTCTAAAGTTTAGCAATGGCCAAATACATTTATATCAACTTTAAATTTTTTAAAAGTTTAGCATAAAAATATATTTATCTTTTTAAGAAATTCTATTACATGATCACTATCAATTGAGCCTTTTAAGTAACATTCTAGTTTTTCATTCATGACAATTAGATCATCTTTTATATTTTTTAAAGCATTAACTCTAGTGATTTTTGAAATAGTTCCCTTTTAAGTTCAAGATGTGATGATTATAAATTTTTACATCCAGTGTAATTAGTATAAGATCTAGTGCAAGGAGTACAAGATGTTAATATATATTTGTTCTATATATTTTTAATTTATCAAACTTATTAGTAAAACATGATTCTTTATTCAGTGAATTATTTTTTTACCTTTTTTGAGTTCATCATATAATTTATAAAATATTTCAAGTAATTCTTCATGTGATAAAAAAGGTTTTGAGAGAGCCAAATATCTTCTTATTGAAAGTCATTAAGTCATAATTTATCATTTCTTTTTTATTGATTTACTTTTCTATCTTAAACTCACTTGATTCATCTTGTCACTTTGAATGCTTTCTTCTTCTTTAAGAATAATACTTTTTGATATCATTAAGGTATACTTTTTACCAAGTGCTTTTAATCCATTGATAATATATGTAAAGTGAATATACATGTCACTAATGGATTCATTTAGTTTTATTTTGAATAATTCATAATTGTGAACTAAAAGATTAATTTTAGATTCATTTACTTATTAGTTTCTTTATGTGTGACTTCAAGTAGGTGTTACAAGTAAAAAACTTGATTGAATTTATTTTTTTCTAGAACATAAAATAAAACATCCATAGCTTTACCATTTAAAGAAAAGATTCTCTTTTCAAAATTATTCCATTCATCTATCAGTGAACAGGGACAATTTAGCAAAGTTCAAGCCAAACTCTAATTCTGCCTAATTGGAGTCTCAATCAACTCCAATTCAATCTTGATTAAACTAAACCAAGATCGCCTAATCTCAAGCTTAAAGATTAGATTCAAGTTAGCTCAAACCTTACTCAAATTTGGCTCAAATCAAGTTTTAATCGAAGTCCAATTTAGCTCAACCTGACTTCAAATCAAACTTTGATTCAAATCCAATGTAGCTGGACTCAACTTAAGCTCAATTAAATAAAAAGACGTCAAGTCTAACTAGATTAGGTCTAGTTGTAAGTCTTAAGGGTATTTGGACTCTTCAAGTCCTAAAGGTATTAGAACTCTTAAAGTCCTAAAAGCATATTAACTCTCCAAGTCCTAACCTAACTATGACTCCACCCCTCTAATGCTATAAAAGCAAGGGTTACAACCCCCTGATGGCATCCAATCGAGCCCCCTCTTGAGTTTCCAATTGGCCCTAAGCTAAGAAAAGATGAGTGAAAGAGAGGAAGGAGCTTGTCAGTTCAACAATCCTTCTTCTTGCCCATGGTCACCTCGCTACAAATGTCATTTATGAGAATAATAAGAACCAAAAGGTAACCAAGAAGCAACCTCAATTGGCTATAGCCTTCTAGTTTCTACCAAGAGCAAGAGAAGAAAGAAGAAAAGAGAAGATGAATTCTATAAGATTCTATAGACCTTCAATTGCAAACCCTTGTTCATCGATTTCAAGCAACCAAAGTCCATCCAAACTTTGTCCAACTACTATGAGAAGTCTCAAAATCTTGCTTCATACTATCTAAACCTTAGGTGACAATGATCCTTAACATACCAAGAGCACCCAAAGTATTATCCAAAGATAACCTACAATCTTATGTATCTAGTTTCATTGTTTATCATGTTTTTATCCTATTGCTTAGCCCTTGTAGTTGGAACTTTAATCTTACAAGTAGTAGAGGTTATTTTCTTTCAGTTTTATACTTGTTTACAATGATATCTTTCTCTCCTACCAAAACTTTCATTCGAGAGATGGTAACAGATCGATAGATCATCAAACCCAAATCCTATATAGATCAAATGACATTAGAGTAATGATCATGTAGATGATGATCACAAGACAAGCATATAAAGAGTTAGGTGAAGAATTATAAGAGTTAGAGTTTTAACCGTGCTCACCCAAAGGAAGAACAACTAATGGGATGGCAGCCAACATCTCGACAGCTTTGGTCGATCACGATGGGTTGGATGCAAGCCCAAGTTAACCTTCCAACAATTAATAATCAATCAAAGAACATCATAGCAAAGGAGAGAGCACTATCTCCGTCTAAGATGAGCAATCACAAACAAAATGCTGTCATGCAGAACATTACAGTAAGAACTCGACACTTATGAGTCAAGGCTTGCATCGACACACTGTCTTACAATGACTCAATCAATATTAAGATATTAAACTCATGGATAGATTAATTTAACACTTTGATCAATATGAATACAATAGTAAGAAATATGGTTTTGCTTGCATGACTAAAATTGACAAGACATGCACTCGCATGGTGAAAAGCATATTTTCAAACCAATAATAATGAAGATATGTCATGGACATAATTTAAAAGATTTATATGAGAAGAATTCTATGTTATGGTGTTTCTCAAATAAAGAATGAGGAAATGACACTACTTAGGCTAAGCAAGAGATTAATTTGTGCAAGAGTACACTATCGAGTTTTGACGATAAATAGTGGTATTCAAAATCTCCCTTGATGATCAAACTATGGTGATGAAATATGCTTTCGGGCTCCATGCATACATTTATACTAAGTTGATCTCTTTAAAATATATGATATTTTGATTGCTAACAATATAGGAATGATAATATGTTAAATCTCGGATTTTGATGATGAAGTCAATTGTAATTTGTTTGATCTAATCTATATATTGAGAAAAGTGTGCAGGATTAACTATGATGGTAGTAAGACATAAAGTAGGTGTTGTGCCAGAGTCAAGATCGAGATCACTTGGAGTTCGAGAGTTCGACGGAAGTCCGGACGTTCATCAGAAGTTCTGTGGGAACCAACTGAGAAGTCCAAGAGCTTGCCATAGAAACTCATTAGAACTTGCCAAAAAGATCATCGTAAAGTCCAGGAGCTTGTCGGGAGTCCTCCGGAACATTGCTGAGAGTTCGTCGGATGTTCGTCGGAAGTACGCCGGAAGCTCGTCGGAAGAGCAATTGATGCACTGGAATAAAAAGCACTGTAAACTGTGTCTTAATTATCATAGTTAGAGTGTAAATTAAGTTAGGATTAGGAGATAATCCTACTAACTTAATTAAGGGCCAATTGGGCCCTTAACAAGGCTGAATTAGGCCGAATTGAGTATCCAATTCAGCCCCTGAAAATATGGTCGGCTGTGGCACCGCTTGGAAGGCAGTGCCCCTAGTTTTCTAGGTGGTGGCACTACCTAGACTAGGTGGTGGTACCGTCGGCAGTAGTACTGCCAACGGTGGCACCGCCCCTATTTGACGGTGGTACTACCTAGAGTCAAATCAACGATGGTAGTACCACCCAGTAATGACGGTGGTAACCGCCCAATAACGACGGTGGTACCGCCCAATAATGGCGGTGGTACCGTTAGTACCCCGGATTCTGGGGATGTGATACTTTTTAGCTCCAATTTTGAAGCCATTGAGGCCTATAAAAATCTCACACTTTTCTACATGAAAGTGCATGAAACCTATTGGCATAATCTTGAGTTCTTGAGTCTTAAAGTGTTGTGAAAGTTAGAGTTCTCCTCCTTCATCTCTTAGCCTTATAACCATCTAAAAAAGAGGAGTGAGACTTGTAAGGGTTCATCTCCTAAACCCGGGAAAAGGAGAAAGTGCTTTAAAGAAGTGTTCGGTCTTCACCTATTGAAGGAAGGCTTTAGTGGATGCTAGTGACCTCGTCGGAGGAGGAATCCGAAAGTGGATGTAGGTCATGTTGACCAAACCACTCTAAAACTCGGTTTGCATTTACTTTAAAACATTTACTTTTATAGTAAACTGCCTCTCCTCCTTACTGTACTTTTACTACACCTACATATGCTTTCAAGTAAACACCTTTCGAGATCGGCTTTAATTTTCGAAAGCTTTCAAGTTTAAATTCTCTCCGAAATGGATTGAATCAAAACCATTTTCGTCAGAATCAGTTTTAATCAAAACAAGTCATTTGAAATCGCAAAAGTTTTCCACTACACTAATTCATCCCCCCTCTTAGTACCGCTCTTGATCCTAACAATTGGTATCAGAGCAAGATCCACTCTCATTTGGTTTGAAACCCAAGAGAGATGACATTTACCGGCAACCTAGAGGGTCATTCAATTACACGTCCGCCCATGTTTAATGGGATAGATTATACATATTGGAAGACTAGAATGAGGATCTTCCTAATTTCAATGGATTTCGAACTATGAAATATTGTAGAAAATGGCTTTCAAAAGTCTTCTCTTCCAATGAACGATTGGAATGAGTTGGAGAAGAAGACTTTCACTTTAAACGGAAAGGCTGTGAATGCCTTGTTTTGTGCATTACATAAAAATGAGTTTAATCGGGTATTGATTTGTGAAATGGCTTTTGACATTTGATACAAACTCGAAGTGACTCATGAAGGCACTAGTAGAATGAAGGAGTCAAAAATTAATCTTTTAGTGCATTCTTATGAGTTGTTTCGAATGAAACTGAGTGAGAACATTGGAGATATATACACCCAATTTACGGATACCGTCAATAGTCTAAAAAGACTTGGTAAAAGTTTCTCGGATTTTGAGCTTGTTAATAAAATTTTAAGATCCCTTCTAAAGAGTTGGGACCCTAAAGTCACGGTCATTCAAGAGACCAAAGATCTAAATAATTTTCCTCTTGAAGAACTAATTGGATCACTAATGACCTATGAAATGACATATAAAGTTCATGAAGAGTAAGAAGACATCCTTCCAAAGAACAGGAAGGATATGACACTTAGAATATAAGAAGAGCACTTAAAGAATCCTGGGACTTTGATGATGATTTGACACTCTTAATAAGAAAATTTAAAAAATTCATAAAAAGGAATAAATTTAAAAATGACACTAAAAATAAATTTGAACCCAAGAAAAATCAAGTAATATGTTATGAATGCAAGAAGCTGGGGACACTTCAAAAGTGAATGTCCCAAGTAAAAAGGAAGCAACCAAAGAAGAAGGCTCTCAAAGCTACATAGGACGACTCAAGTGCTTCCGAAGAAGAGGAGCCTACCATCACCGAATAAGTTGCTCACTATGCACTAATGGCTATTGGAGAGGAGGTAACAAGTTAAGTAGATGCAAATAACTTTCGATGAGCTTTCAAGTGCTTTTCATAAATTGTTTGATGAATATAGAATCTTAAGTAAAAAGTACAACTCTTTGAAATAGGAACATGCTTCTCTTATTAACAACTTTGATAGAGTAAAGATTGAGTATGAAAATAGCTTAGCATCTTGTAAAAACGTGATGAACTAGAATTACTTCAAAAAGAAAACTTGCTACTTAAGAAAATCTTAGAAAAGTTTAAGGTTGGTAGCAAATTCTTGAATATGATCCTTGCCAACAAGGGTCACGTTCATAGAAAAGGCAGAATCGGATTTATGAGTAGCTCTCACCAGAATCCAACCATCTTTGTTAAAGACCCTACTTTGCATGTTTCACCCCGAAAGAAATGTAACTTTTGTTACAAATTTGGGTATGTAGCTTATCATTGTCCATTTAAGAAATGTAGTCCACATAAATTGATTTAGGTTCCTAAAAGAACCTCAAATGACTTAATGCAACATGATAAGCAATATAGATCGATTTTTTAGGCACCCAAGGTCAAATGGGTACCTAAAAATCATCCTTTTTTGTAGAAATGTTTACCATCACAAGCTAGGAGCAAGAGATGGTACCTTGATAGTGGATGCTCAATGCATATGACCGGAGATCCATCTCAATTCTCTAAGCTCACTAGCATAGACGAAGGATATGTCACTTTCAGAGACAACAACAAAGGTAAAATCATTGGTAAATGAACCATAGGTAACAAATCCACCTTTTCTATTGAAGATGTATTGTTAGTTGATGGCTTAAAGTATAACCTTTTGAGCATTAGTCAATTGTGTGATAAAGGATATATCATTAAATTTAAATCTAATGCTTGCATTATTGAAAAACCACACATAAACACATCTATGATTATACTAAAATAAAATTACGTATACACTATTAACATTAATGATCATTGTAATGAAATATATTTTTTGGTTTTGAATAACGATGCTTGGCTTTGGCATAGGAGATTAGGTCATACTAGCATGAAACTAATCACTCAAATTTCATCTAAAGAACTTATAAGACGAATTCCTCATATCAAGTTTGTCAAAGATAATGTGTGTGATGCATATCAACTAGGAAAACAAATAAAATGTAGCTTCAAACTTAAGAACCAAATAAGCACCTCTAGACCTTTGCAATTGATCTATATGGACTTGTTCGGACCAATTGCTACATCAAACCTAGGAGGTAGCAAATACGCATTTGTCATCATGAATGATTATAGTAGATATATATGAACTTATTTTTTGGCACACAAAAGTGAATGCTTTAGGTATTTCTCTAAGTTTTGTAATCTTGTTCAAAATGAAAAGAGTTTTATGATTTCGTCAATTCGAAGTGATCACGGTGGTGACTTTCAAAACTGTGATTTTCAAGAATTTTGTGAATCTAATAGATACAACCACAACTTCTCTACTCCAATAAATCCTCAACAAAATGGAGTAGTAGAAAGAAAGAATAGAAACTTACAAGAAATGACAAGAACCATGTTGAATGAACATAGCATATCCAAATATTTTTGGGCCGAAGCCGTAAACATGAATAGAAAGATAAGACCTCTTGAATTACAAAAGATATGATTCATTTTATCAAATCTCTTCTTTTTATAAATAACAAAAATTATAGGTGTACAAATAAGAGATTGTGATTAAGAAAGAATCTCAAGTAGTAAATCCAAGAAATTAAGATCATAATTTGAATACAAATTCATCAAAATCTCAATATTACTTTCAAGAGATTCAAAATGGTATACATAGATTTATCATAATAATCATCAAGATTAATAAGATAGAGAAAAATAATTTTTCAAGAAAAAAAAATTTTCCTCTTTTTAGTTGTTTCAATTCATATGATTTTATTTCATGTATGCCAAATAAAAACATGTGTCATGATTAAAACCGAAAGTGTGAGATTTATTACAACAAAGATCAATAAGGCACTTTTATTATAGTAAAAATCAATAATCTGTAAATTACAAGATTCATCATGCATAATTTCGAAATTTATTAAGCATGATCATTGTGCATGACACTAAAACATGGTTTCAAAATGTTTAATATTTTCATTACATAATTTCATCATTATGCATCATCATATTTTCAAATTTGAACAAGCACAATTTTAAAACTATACCTTTCATTTTTCATGCATGATACAAATAAATCAATCATCACTATGGGCATATCATACATGATATTCAAGCATTCATGATATATCATTTTGGCAACATGATCATAGCTATTCAAATGATGGTATCTAAATGTCAAAATTCATTACATCCTATCATGCATGATCATTAACTTCTCATTTGTATTTCATGCATTATTTCATTTCATCACATTCAAAATATTAAGAGAATTTTGGTGATGAAATAAATATTTCATGAATACAAGTAATTGCATAAAAATCATATCATGAAAAGATAATACCAAAAGACACGTTTTCTTTTGAAAAATCTTCTCTTAAATAATCAAAGGAAAATCTTAGGAGATCATGATATAGATAAAATTCATTCAATCTCGTAGGAGAACAAGATATTAATTCAAGCATATAAAATTTCTCAATTCATTATGAATCATAATAAGAATTGTGATTCCGAAAAATCACGATTCATTTAGGAAAATTTTCTCTTTAGTGCACGATAAGAAGAAATATAGCAATGATACCAATCATGATTCATTTGGATAGTAGAAGCTAAAAAGAAACATTGAGGATAAAAGATCTCAATTTTTATAGAGTAAATCTCAAGTTATAAATCTCAAAAAATCAATATAAAGCTCATTCAAATTCAAATCATCAAATCAAAATTGTTTTCAAGAGATTTCATAAAAAGATGATAAAATAGATTCATCAAACCAAGAATTTTCAAGAAAAATACTTTTATCTATTTGGTTGTTTCATATAAGCATGCCTTTGTCTTTTTGTACCAAAAAATATATATATCATTAATCGTTTAAGATAGAAAAATAAGTTCCATCATAAAAACCATCAAGATCAATAAAACACAAAAATCATCATGTATAACTTTTAAAATCTCATACATAAAATCATCAAATCATGGTATCAAAATTTCAATATTTTCATTACAACTTTATTGCATTAGTTTCATTGAACATAATTTTGAATGATTCTTATAGATAACTAAAACTTATTTAATTTTAATTTATATGATTGACTTTATATTAGCATGCTCAAATTTTGTTCTTATGTCAAAACCATACATCATGTTTGAAAACCAAAGACAAGGTTCATAAAAAATCATCAAGCCTTCCATTCAAAAGTCATGCATTGTCAATTAAAATCAATATGGAAATAATCAAAATACACATTCTTGCTTCTCAAACACATATATAAGATTAATCTTACTAGGTGTACAAGCATTAGATTTATATCTAATTTTTTATTGCATTAACATAGAACATGCAATTTTTATTGTCATTTTCAAAATTACGAGCATGATCATATTTTTACATTTTCATTTTTAAACATTTAATTTTTAAGAAAATTGATTCAAAACTAAAATTAAAAAAAGTGTATTATGAAAAGCATTATGTAATTTCGAAGTAAATTAGGGGGATTTTGATTACCTCATCATTGAAGGCGGTTAAGACGTAGTTTGCCACCTCGCCTTTGTTGATTTTCTCCTCATCTTCGGAGGAGCTTGATTCATCCCAATTTGTGTTCTTCTTCTTGCGTTCAAAGCAAGTAGTTCTGTTCTTTTTATTCTTTAATTTTTGTTTCATTAACTTTTTAAATTTCTTTGTAAGTTCAAATTCACCATCACTTGAGCTTATGCTCAAGTGGTCTTCATGTGTTCTATGTCCCAAATCTTTCCTGTTCTTTGGAAGATTGTTTTGTTCATCATGTTCATCATGTGCATTGTGCACCATTTCATATATCATTAACGAACCAATTAGTTCTTCAAGTGGTAAGTTGTTTAGGTTTTTAGCTTCTTGTATCGTAGTTACTTTTAAATTCCAATTTTTAGAAAGAGAACGCAAAATCTTGTTTATAAGTTCAAAATCTGAAAAACTTCTACCAAGTGCTTTTAAACCATTGACGACATCCGTAAAACGGGTGTACATGTCAACAATGGTTTTGCTTGGTTTCATTCGAAAGAGCTCAAAATCGTGCATTAAAAAATTGATCTTTGAAACCTTAACACTACTTGTGCCTTTGTGGTTTCAAGAAAGTGCCAAATATCGAAATCCGTTTCGCACAAAGAAACCCGATTAAACTCCGTTTTATCTAAGGCACAAAAGAGAGCATTCATAGCTCTATCATTTAAAGAAAAAGTATTCTTCTCTAAATCATTCCAATCTTTCATTGGAAGAGAAGACCTTTTAAAGTCGGATTCAACAATATGCCATAAATTCAAATCCAAAGAAAGTAAGAAAACTCTCATTCGAGTTTTCCAATAAGTGTAGTTCGTCCCATTGAAAAAGGGAGGACGAATGAGAGAGTAACCCTCTTGAAAGCCAAAAAGAGTCATTTCTATTTGGATGTTAAACCAAAGTAAAAAACTGTGGCTCTAATACCAATTATTAGGATCAGAGCAGCACTAAGAGGGAGGGGGGGGGGGGGGGGGTGGGTGAATTAGTGTAGCAGATTGAAACTTGTAAGTTTGAAATCGATTTCGTAAATGTATAGAGATTTCGATTTGACGAAGGAATGACTTGGTAAAAGTAGATCGAGTAAAGTAAGGAGATGAAAACCAAAAGCTTACTACTATGTAAATAATAGTTTCAGAAAGGTAAACACACACACATTCAAGGAACACACTAATTTAAAGTGGTTCGGTCAAATGACCTACATCCACTTGCGAAGCCTTCTTCGATGAGGCTCCCAACTTCCACTAATAAATCACTTTAAAGGGGAAGGACAAATACCCCTCTTACAACCTTTTACAAGTGGTTCACACTCTTACAGATTTTCAAAGAGAAAGAGGGAGGTGAACACTTAAGCTATTGAAAACAATATTTGCTAAAGACTTTGCTAAGGCTTTATCTCAATCTCTAACTTCTCAAAGGTTGTATTCTCTGCTGATAATTGAGAGGTATTTATAGACCCCAAGATGATTCAAATTTGGGCTCCAAATTTTGAATTCCTCTTAGAATCCTGGAGCTAGCGGTGCCACCGCCTGTTAGTGTCTAACACTGACAGTATATTGGAGATGCCACTGCCCAGTCCGATGGTGCCACTACCGGACCTCTCGGGTGCTGGGCGGTGCCATCGCCCAGTCCGACGATACCACCGCCCGATCCTTTGGGTTTTGGGTGGTGCCACCGCCCGACCTTACGGGTCATTGGTTGGGCTTCAGATCTGACCCAAACCAAGTCATATTCGAGCCCATTTGACCCTTAACCAGGATATAGGATTATTTCTTAATCCTAACCCTAATTACATACAAACTCCAAAGTTAAGACATAGTCCTAAGCAGATCTTTATAATCGACAACATCGAGTTTCCTTCCGGCGAGCTTTCCGGCGATCTTTCGGCGGACTTCCGATACACCCTCGGATTTCTTTTGGCAGACTCCCAATGGGCTCCCGATCTTGTGGCGAGTTCAGCGAGTAGCCGAGCCTTCTCGGTGATCTCCACGAACCTCTGACGATCTCTTTGGCGGACTTCCGAAAACTCCGACAAGTCCCCGATTTCCTCTCGGTTGGTTTCGGCAGCATCTCCGATGAATCTTCGGACTCTCGAACACCCATCAAACTTGACTCCGGTAGACTTGCTTTATGTCTTTAAGCTATCGTAGTTAATCTTACACATGTAAAACAAAACTTTGATCGAGACAATTAATCCTAAGTAATTAATCAAGTTGTCCGGCATATCATTGGTCCATCGATGCTTTGTCCGATTCTTTGGAGCATCGTCCTCTCTTGCGGCCTATTGCCCAATCGGCCAATTGACTCCGCAACTCCAATATCCTTGGCGCAATACATGCTCTTCTTGGCCCGATGCCCGAATCCACAGCCTGAAGCCTTCTGCCGATACGTCGACATATCCACCGGCCCGACATCCAATCTTCTAACATGTTCCTCCAGCACAACATGATTTTTCTGCTTTAATTGTCTCATCCTGATTGAAGCATCCTACATCACTCAAAACGCAGATTAAATCATAAATACATATCAAGTGGTTTCATCATCAAAATATGAGATTCAACACTTTTCACACTTAGATATCACTTTGTTGCCCTTTTATGCAAAAAAGGATGAGGTATTTATAGGCCTCAATGGCTTTAAAATTGGAGCTAAAAAGTATCTCATGTCGGATTTTTGGGGTACTAGCGGTACCATTGCCAGTACTGGGTAGTACTACCATCTGACACTTTAACACTGGGCGGAACCACAGGCCTGGTAGTAATAACTACCAGCGGTACCACCGCCTAGACCACTTGGAAGACCGTTCCCTGGGCGGTTCCATCGCCTTAGTTTTGCGGTGCCATCACCAAATAAGGTCAAGCAAACTGGTTGGGCCTTGAATCTAGCTTAAACCAGTTTAATTACGAGCCCAATTGGTCCTCAGTAGGGTTAATGGGATTACCTCCTAAACTTAACCCTAATTATGTGCTAACTATAATTTTTAAGGCATACACTAAACAAAACAAGCTCGGTAAGTCTAGGTTTCTTTTGACGATCTTCCGACGGACTTCCGACGATTTCTCGGTAATCTTTTAATGGACTTCCGGCAAGCTCCTGGACTTCACGATGATCTTCTTAGTGAGTACCGATGAGCTTTTTCTCGATCAATTCCAGCAGCATTTCCGATGAACCTCCGGACTTTTGACGAACTCTCGAACTCCCAACGACATCTCGATGTTAACTCTGTTACTTCGATTTGCTTTATGCCTTGATCGCTATCATAGTTAATCCTACACACTTTTCTTAACATATAGATTTGATCAAATAATTTATCAATTAATTTCATCATTAAAATATGAAATTCAACATATTTCAGCTAAAGCCTTTATTCAAATGAGATGCATATTGATGATTTAAACTTAGTTATCTCTTAATTATTAATTCTTACTATAATTGAATGAGATATACATATGTTGAAGTTTGATATTGCTTTATATTTGCACATGCATGTTTTTTTTTTTCACATTTGCTTCCCATACATTTCTATTTTCTTTATCATTTTTACATAACTTGATATTGTTTCTTACATGCATATGTATATTATTATTATTATCTTACATATGTTTATGATACATCCTACCTTGATAAAGATGTCCTTATTATACTCTTGTGTTTACGAGATAATATGAATCTTTGCTAAGAATATAAAGAAAGTTATATGTATAGCCCATGATACTCTTACCGACCTCAATAACTTTATCCAAACACTAGAGATTGAGCTCCTATGGAAGACTAATAGAGACCTAGGAATGAGTAGTATTGTACTATGTTATAATCTCATTTTACCCTTTATATTCCTTTAACATATTTTCCAAGGGACATGCTTATGTGTTGCTATATGCTTTCTAGATATAAATATATTAAATAAAATATCAAATATGTCTAACTCATGACTTGCATTTGTTCTTGATATGCCCATCTAATGCTCTTTGCTCCATTGCTATCGTTGAATCGAATGATATGTCAAATATGATTTTATTCTTAAGCGCATGCCTTAAATTATAATCTTGATTTGGTCTTATGTTGTTATATGTTTTTTCTATATCAATGAATCAAATAACATGTCAAATATTGACTCTATTCCTGATCTCATGTCTTATATTAAGATCCTAATTCACTCCTATATTGCTAGATGTTCTTTTGATATTAATGAATCCAATAAAATATCATATATGCCTCTTAAGCTTATGTCTTTTGATCTTGATTTGCATATACATTGCTCTTTGCTCTTTGTTAAGTATGAATTATCTGAAATACTAAGTATGAATTATCTCCAATAAAATCCATGCTTTGCACCTTGATGTTTATATCACATAGTTTAATTTCTCTATGTTTAATTTTTCTATGTCATGAATATGATGGTCATTTGTTGAGCTTTGTAAATCACATTGTTGCTATATAAAATTTTCAAATTAGTTTATCACTCATTCATATTAGTTTTGGGTTGGACAGTGGAATACTAGAAGATTGCAACATATTTTATAATTTAATAATATGTTATTGTAAAGAATACTTTGCTTATATTGTTTAAAAAATTATGAGTTGGTGTGTGTTATTATAATGGTTAAAAGACCACATGTTTTGGGAGCTTATAGTGTTTTGAAAGTTTAGATTATAGTAAATAGTTAGTTTTTATTATTACAATATTTTCATTGGATCTGGTGAGTCTACGAGTGGTTGTTAATGATTTTGATTTGGAATTAGATATTATAGAGTTATTAAGTGATATGTTGTATAATTAGGTTTTATAGTATATGTAAATAAAAATTGAATGCATCCTAGGTTTGGATAAGTGGATAGTTAAAAAATATTTTTTGATTTAAGATAAGCTTATACCTCTAGGATATCATCTTCGAGATGTAACAGGAGAATCTATCTTGTATTATAAATTATATAGGTTATTTATTATGGTATTATGGAGACAAAAGAATATATCTTTTATGCTTATTCATGTTTGATCTGATTCTAAGGTTCTAATAAAAAGACAAAATAAGAAAGTAAAAGTGTCATGAAAATGTTGGACCATAGTAATTGAAATTACAAGCCTCCGTAGTTATTTTCAACAAGTGTGATTATTTTCTTCTTTCAGAAAACTAACAAGTCTACTGATTTTTATTATATTTTTATATGGTTTATTGGCAGAATTAAGCTTGGAGCCAAATGTTTTTCCCCAATTACAATGGTTGAGATAACTTGTGATGTAAACTCTCAATTATTTCAAACGTGATCAGATCGAGAAGCTGCTGGTGCATGGGCTAGTGCTATCGTTACTGTTTTATCATATACTATCATTAGCCATTTATTTGAGAGGGATCCCTTGATTGGTTTTCTCTTTTTTTAGTGCATGGGCTATAATACACTACCCTCAATTCTAATTATATTTCTAACCCTTGGTGTCATATTTTTATTACCTCTCTTAGTAGTAATTCACATAAGAAGTACATAATAAATTATCTCTTTGTCAATATATATATATATACACACACACACACACTTTGTACAGAGGCTTTCATCTTAGAACATTAATTTGCTTCGTACATAAACTCTCATTCTTTTTATATTTAAACATATTTTAATTAAACTATGTTAACAATCATATAACTTTTTACTGGTTACATGAAAAACTACTCTTGTTTCTAAATAACTAAGATAATGCATAAAAAATACTACCCAACTTTTTAACTTATCAGATCACTATAAAATCCTAAGATCAAAATCTATCTTTGCCACTTATCCTTAAAAAAATAATATTTCCTTCAATCCATGGAAAATTAAGTAAATCGTCAAATAATCTTGATCGATCAACTAACAAGTTGCAAACAACGTATGAAATGGGCCGAGTCAACTTACTGGATGCATTGCGTCCAGAACTTACAACTTTCATGCACTTTTATCCTATCTGCAGCTTAAATATTTATCTAAACTCATCTTAGCGCACCCATATATGGCACATGATACGGAAGAAATGTAAGCACAACATATTATGAGAAGCTTCGAAAATCATTAATCAAAACAAGAAAAAAATCATTAATCAAAATACTGTAAAACTTTCCCACTGAGAGATTAAACAGCTGAGCATTGTGCAACAGTTGAAGAAGAAACTACAATAACGCTTACAGCACAAGTTTGATTTACATATTTGATCATAGACTTACTCTCCTGTATCAACTAAAAGCTCAGGGACCTCTTTATTATCAGTTGCCTGAGGAGTATCAATTTGATTCATCAATAATTCATTGTTGTATTGTCTCATCTTAGAATTAATTATGTCTGTTAATCTTCTACATACACTTTTCTCAATGACAGATTGCCAGTGATAGGGTATATAATAAATAAATAATCTTTAAATATCATACAGCGAGGCCAAATTTTGCTCCTCTAAATGCTTCTCTTGCTAAACTTAGCAAACCACATCTAAATTCTCCACCTTTAAACCACTTATGACAAAAATGGTGCTAGTGCCCAGTGATACTGGAAGTGTGATTCCACCAATCCTCTGGATCATTGTAACGCTAGACCACACCCCTTTCTTCTACTATTTCATTTGGAACTTTTTTGGTGGACTTTTAGATGGAAGCATATTGACATAGTTCCCTACATATCAAGAACCTCGCACTAATACTGTTCAATTTGGTGAATGGCCATCCTCAGAGAAAACACAAACTGGGCTTTTTGATACTTATTATTTGGGACACTATCCATGCCCAACAATGCAGCTCCTCTGAGTTTTCCTGAAGATAGTCTGGCCAAATTTCAGCAGCAGTAGCTTTATCTTCGTGCTTACTGTAAAGAAAGTTTAGCAGGTCATCGAAAGGACCATAATATTTCCATGCTGCTTAACTCAAAATCCCATCAAAAAGATAATTGCATAAAATCTCATCTGGTGAAACATCTTTTTGAGGATATTTGTTCCCCGTAAATTTCCTCTTCTCCTTCCTACAAAATTCTGCATCATCTGTTCTGCCAGACCTTTCTAGACCAAGTATCAGCACCTCATACATGCCAGATGAGAGAGAAAAATCTTTTCTCATTTTTGCGTAGAGCTCAAGACCTTTCTCAACTTCACCAGCTTGAAAAAGAGCATCCGTCAGGGCTGTACAAGTAACAACATTCTGGTCCATGGGCAGAGAGTAAAATATACTTTCAGCATAAGTATGAATTCCTGCACGGCCAAGCCTGTAAATCAAGAGATAAACAAGATATGTTCCAAAGCTCACTCCAGCTTTTGTCATTTCATGAACAATCTCTAGGACCATTTCAAGCGCATTCTCCCTCATAAAGAAACCAAGCAGAGAAATGTATGCAGATCTATCAAGTTCTTTCCCCACTTGCAAGGAGTAACGAAATGCCATCAGCACACAAGATGGCTTATAATTTGCACAACTGAGTTGGATGACCATGGATATGAGCTCCGGATCTAATTCTATGTGCCTGTTAATCATCCCACTCAACATATGCTCTACAGCAATAAAATTCTGCATCGCTATAAGATTAATGATAATAGCCCTATCAATAAATGAACTAGTATCAGAAAAAATTGGTTCAAAGTGTGAATTATCTTCAATGCCATCAGAAGAAAGATGAGGGTTTACTTCTCGAAGCAGATGATCACTTCCATTTACCAGTTTTAGAGCTTCTAGTGCTTCCATGAATACTGTGCGGCGAAGAACAATTGAGTGCTCCTTCATGTATAGGAGAACTTGTCTCATAGCTGATGTCTCTCTAGCTTTGGAGCACTTCTGAATGAGAATATTACATGCAGCTTTATCAGGTTCAATTCCTGCTTCTTGCATTTCACTCATTATCTCAAGGGCAGCCTTAAATTTACCTAAGAGCAGACACATGAAGTACTGAACTCAGTAATAGATGGTTCCATAAATCAGAAGAAGAGCAAACGATTCCAAAACTAGATCATGGAAGAAAATTTGGGGTTGAAAGATGTCGGGTCTAAAAAAAATTCACCATTGTATAATTAAAATGCTTTGGTAGAGAATATCTTGGAAATGAAAAGATATCTAGATATCATCATATCACATTAGTGATTATGCTGTCAAAAATATTCCCATATGCATGTTTATTAGTGAACTTTCATATAATAAGGCTGATTATGCAATTAAACTCCTGTGTTTAAACAAATTACAATCCTTGTTATGCTCAACTGAAGAGAGGGATAACCAGCCAGTAAATAAGACACCTTGAAGGAATATCACAGTTAATAATGATTTTGACACTTAACGTGAGAGGCTAGATGGAGTCTAAGCAAATAATGTAACCGGCCAACCATCCTTCTCCAGAATTGATAGCTTATCGATATAGTCCTTTGTCATTATATAATGCCTAGCCTATTAGATATTTAAACATGATGACAACAGTTTCTTTCTTTTTTAAGTAAAACAAGGTCTGGTTGCTTGCTTACCAAATCTTTATCATCTTGTATTTTTCACTGTGTATCAGCTTTTACCTATATCCATCTAGTAATAAGAAAAACCTCCAAACATGAAATTCCAACTTCAATTGCGAAAAGTCTGGAACAAACCTGGTAGATAGCATCATAGCAATGAGGCCTATGAAAATTAGCAATCACTTGGAAATCCAGCTGACAGACACCAAATATATCATGATTATTGCACAGACTACAAGCATCTTAGAACAGTGATAAACAACTTATATCCGTAGTGCAAAGAACCATGAAAAACTTTTATCCCAAAGCACAATATGATAGATAGCCAAAAGAACGAAGAAAATAACAAGCAAAAGATGTACACAGCTAAGCACAGATACTTACATGAATAAATTTGCTTCATGGAGAAGAAAAGACGCCAAAAGGGAACTCTTTAAATGGTACATCAAGATGATTTGCACAACCAGATTCAGTACATAACACATTTAAGAAGATAATTTTTTGTTTTTTAAAAAGAAAGAATATTTTTGACAAGCTACATTGTATGTATTCTTCTTCTTGGTTACTAATGTAGAAGTACTACTCCAGCTTATTCACACTCCAGTTCCTATCCTCCTTTTATTAGGATTCTTGGATGGAAAAATAGTAATAGCTGATTCACCTTGCCCATCTTAGAAGAAGTTCAGGAATTCACAAAAGAACCCATAAACAAATCTTTTCAAAAACTTCTTATCTTTCCACTATGACAGGTATCTTCAAACACTTCAGCAAATATTACCTGGTTTCAGAAGAGCTCCCATTGTTCACAAATAAAGAGGAGAATGATCAGGTATCTTCACCCTAATGCTAATATAACTTCTCTAAACAAGCTGAAATCCTAAAAATACCATGATATGTCTTGAAATACAGCTATATATGAAGCTAGTGCCACCCTATGAAAATGGTTTCTGATGGTCTACTGCTAGTTGAACATTTGTCTACTCCTGAATGTAAAACTTACAAAAATGCACCACTCTATGACTCAACTAGTAAAACAGATAGTTTCTTCTGCACTAGAAATAAGTCTTGTCCTCCTTGATTTCATGGAAAGAACCTTATCCACCAGAGACTAACATTCATTTAACCATCCACTTCTACTTAAAGGAGGAGAAAAGGTAAGAGTGTTTCTTATAAGGACATAGCCTAATAGCTTCATTCGCTAACAGTAAATCATTCCCTATGTCAAGATTTAGGAACATACCTTGTGACTGACATCATAACTTATGAATTCTAACACACCATTCATTTCATTGAGGTAAACTATATCCTTAATGCACCAACATCAAGCCCATCTAAGAAACTCCAGAAGATTGATTCAGTTCTTTCTCTCCACCTTCAGGTTCACTTCTAATATTAGCTTTCTTGTATCCTAGTAGTACATGAATATAGCACACAAAATAATGATTAATTGCATATGACAGCTACGCCTCCATTAGCCCACCATTACGGCATCTACCACTTGTGTCAATCCGATGCTGGTATTCCAAAGGCAGAAGCTTGATGCAAAGGTGACAACCAGTGGCCAGATACTAAGCTAAAACTATGGACTGGAACCTCAAAGCACCTACTGGTCCTCCAAACTTACAGTCACATAATTCCAGCAAATTGAAAGCATGCACAATTAACATTCAGATTAAGAATGCCATTTTTTTTCACTCACCAGCTCCTGCAAGGTATTCCATGAGCACCGTATACGTGTGGCAATTCGGTGACAGGCCGACCTCTAGCATCTCCGTGTACACTCCGGCAGCCTCCTTGGGCCTCCCATGATCGAATAAGATCTTCATGTAGGCGGTATAGGACACCAGGGTCGGTCCGCAACCGCGCTCCTTCATCTCCTCCCAGGCACGCACAGCACCCTCCAGGTCGCCGGCCGCAGACAGCCAGTGCATGACGGAAGTGTAGGTGGCGGCGTCGGGGGTGACCCCCTTGTCCTCCATCTCCCGGAAAACGCGCCACATGGAGGGGATCCGGCCGGCCTCCCCGAAGATGTCGAGCATAGTGGTGTAGGTGAAGCGGTCGTGCTTGAAGCCGGGGAGGCGGGCGGCCCAGTGGAAGAAAAGCCAGGCCTTTTCCATAGGCGGGTGGGTCTTGAGGATGCGGTTGACTGTGAAGGAGTCCCAGCGGAGGGGAAGGGCACGGAGCTCAGTGGCGGCGGTGTCCCACGTCGAGTAACGGAGGGTGGTGGAGATCTTGTGGATGGCGGCGCGCATATACTCCGGCAGCGAGGGATTCGTAAAGGTCTTCTTGGGGAAAGGGGAAGACCGCTTCTTGGGGCGGCGGAAGCGGAGCGTGGAGAGGGCTCGGCGATGGGAAGCCGGCGATGGCATTCTCTCAACAGAGACAAAGCAGCGGCTTGAGAAGAGAGGGATGGATTAACTATTGGGACGGATTTGGATCATTGAACTTGAACCGTGGATATATCAGTCGAGTTCGGGTTACAGTTTGATGATCCGGCTCAGCGGATCGGGTTCGGGTTAAGAACATTTGACCAGTCGGATCAAGTTAGATTGACCAGAAGTACGTTTCTGTGAACGCCGTTAGGAACTCCGAGCATCGCCCCAATCTGCCACCCTCGTCAAAATAGTGAAGTCTCCGACTATATTTTGAGGAGAGGCTAGTGACGACGACGACGACGACGCCGACGACGACATCTCTTCTTCCTATCATTTGAAGAAGTTTCCCGTTTCCCTTCCCGATCGAGATCGTAAGCTTTATCTCTCGATCGATCATTCTGATTAGTTTTGAACCCATCCGATAGATCTTGCTACCAAAATCGCCAAAGAAGGCTTCCTCCGAAGTTTTGCTTTTTCGATTTTTGGCGAGCAATCTCGAGCGATGTACCCCTTCTTGTGCAAATCTGGATTTGGTTTCGGTGGATTTAATGGAGGATCGAAGGATCTGAATCTGATGGGTCCTTGCGCTTTTCAGGATGGTTTATGTTTGATGAATTGCCCAACCCCGTTTGAGACGATGTCGTTTCATGATTTCGTTTGTGTTGTTATGTTGGTTGATGGAATTGTTTTTGAATTTTCTTTTACCTAGTTGTTTGTTGTCCTTCTGACTCTTAAATTTACAATCGTTGATTTTTTTCTTGCCTTTGGACTCAGTTGTATCCTTGTCTGTGCTCATGTTCTAATTGGACTAAGACTTTTTAGATGTGTAAAGGCTAAACCCACTGGGGTTTTATTAGGTTTATGTGTTATTTTTGTTGTGAAGTTCGTTATAGCTTAATATATTATTGTATTTTTTGCTCTTTTACTTTATCCATCTTGAAAATAATGAATGTACAAGGAACCAATATCATAAACTTTAATTGCATTTTTACTTTTGATATTGCCGATTAACCATTGCTAAATGCTGATTTGTTTCTTGTAATTAGCCTACTAATTCAATGCTTGGTATTCTCCTCTTGTCCTGTTTGTTCTGGGCAACTCAAATTGCTGTTAAACATGGGATATATGGTTCAATATTAGACAAGTGAGTATTAGACAATATTGTTTTCCTTTAGTAGTCTGCTGGGAAGTTAAAAGTACTTATTTTTAAATTGTATAATCTAATATCGGATAAATAAGAAAACGTTACAATACATTGTAGTCTAATATCAAAATTGTGTTTCAATTTTGATTTGCTTGCACAATTACATAACAATGATTTTGTCCCTGTCCCCTTAGGACCTTTGAATTATCAAGGAATATTTTCGTAGAAGAATTTGCAAGCGATACACAAAACCTGAAGCAATGCCTTTTCAGAAGATAGAGACAGGTCACCAGGATGTGGTTCATGATGTGGCGATGGACTACTACGGCAAGTGCCTGGCCACAGCATCGTCTGATATGACCATTAAGATTATTGGTGTGAATGGCTCTTCACACCAGCATCTTGCAACACTGAGTGGCCACCAAGGGCCAGTCTGGCAGGTTGCATGGGCCCATCCCAAGTTTGGTTCAGTGATTTCATCGTGCAGCTATGATGGCCAGGTGATCATTTGGAAGGAAGGGAACAAACCTGATGAGTGGATTCAGGCACAAGTTTTCACCGAGCACAAGAGCTCTGTTAACTCTATTGCATGGGCACCTCATCAGTTTGGCCTCTGCTTGGCTTGTGGTTCCTCAGATGGAAACATCTCTGTCTTTACTGCACGAACTGATGGTGGCTGGGACACTACAAGGATTGACCAAGCCCATCCGGTGGGTGTGACTTCTGTCACATGGGCTCCAGCTTTGGCCCCAGGTACCCTCGTTGGTTCAGGACTGCTTGACCCTGTACAGAAGCTTGCTTCTGGTGGCTGTGATAACACTGTTAAAGTGTGGAAGCTTTACAATGGTATTTGGAAGATGGACTGCTTTCCTGCTCTTCAGATGCATTCTGACTGGGTGAGAGATGTCGCATGGGCACCATATTTGGGGCTTCCAAAATCTACTATTGCTAGTTCTTCACAGGATGGGACAGTTGTCATATGGACAGTGGCAAAGGAAGGAGATCAGTGGGAGGGTAAAATTCTACATAACTTTCACACCCCTGTTTGGAGAGTATCATGGTCGCTTACTGGGAATATACTAGCTGTAGCTGATGGTGATAATATTGTCACGTTATGGAAAGAAGCTGTGGATGGGGAGTGGCAGCAGGTGACAACAGTAGAGCCATGAGATCCTGATTCCTGCTTGAATTTCCTTGTCATGCGACTCTGCCATGGTCTGTGATAAACAGTCAGCTAAATCTACTTGTTCCATGCTTTATTTGCTGAAAACTTCAGATTAGCAGTAGTTTTTCTTAATATGTGGTTCTTGGTAAGGTCCTCTTTGGAATTGTTAGTATGCAGTGATTTCCATTTCTTTGCCTGAAACAAAAGAAATACTTCTCTGCTTATATCCCTGACTAATTAGATTATTAGTGAATTCATTAGTAGTGTATCTTGTGCTGTTTTTTGTTCTTATTTCAATGTTGCATTTCTGCAGCTGCATTTTTGTTGCTTTCAGCTTCAGGTAGCATGTGAAAACTGATTTTGATGGACATGTATTGGTCACAATGTCTATGAACTCCGTATATCATGATGCTTGACTGTCATGTGTAGAAATGGTTGATTAATGGTAAACCTGATTCAATAGCCTTGAAAGTTCCCAACTCTGTGGGCTAATGCATGTTATTCTGTCCTTGGGACTGATATATTGGTTTTACAAAATGTTAATTCTAGGAGATGCCGACTAGAGTGGTAATTGTTGTTGAATCTCGGATTTTGATGATGAAGTCAATTGTCATTTGTTATCTAATCTATATGTTGAGATAAGTGTGCAGGATTAACTACGATGAAAGTAAGATATGCAGTAGGAGTTGCGCTGGAGTCAAGACAATGATCACGTTGGGAGTTCGAGAGTTCGACGGAAGTTCGGACAGTCGTCGGAGGTTCTGCGGGAACAAATCCGAGAAGTCCATGAGCTTGCCAAAGAAGCTCGTCGGAACTCGCCAAGTGGATCGTCGCAAGTACAGGAGTTTTCCGGAAGTCCGCAGGAGCATCACCGAGAGTTTATCGGATGATCGACGGAAGTTCGCCGGAAGAAGCGATTGACGCACCGGAGCAAGTTGCAGTAAATGTCTTAGGAAATATCGTAGTTAGCACAATGATTAAGTTGGAAATGGGAGGTGATCTCATTAACTTAATCTTGGGGCAATTGGGCCCTTGAAAAACCCAAATTGGGCCGAATGGATCAACCCATTCGGACCCTGATTTCTGCCAAGCGGTTGAACCGCCCAAGCCAGGAGGTGGCACCACCTGGACTAAGTCTCCGAGCGAGACTAGGCGGTGCAACCACCCCAGGCAGGAGGTGGCACCGCTTGGGCTCAGTCTCCGAGCGAGACTGGGCGGTGCAACCTCCCCTGACAAGAGGTGGCACCGCCTGAGCTCGGTCTTCGAGCTCTGGCAGGAGGTGCAACCGCCTCAGTCAGGCGGTGGCACCGCCTGAGCTCAGTCTTCGAGCTCTGGCAGGAGGTGCAACCGCCCCTGACAGGAGGTGGCACCGCCCAAAGGCTCAGTCTTCGAGCTCTGCTAGGCGGTGCAACCGCTAGATCCCGGAATTCCGGGAATTGATAGTTTTGAGCTCCAAATTCAAACTGGGTTGGGGCCTATAAATACCCCACCCATTTAGCACTGAAAGAAAACAACATATACACCGAAATCCTGATCTTGTTCTGTGATTTTTAGAGCTCAAAATTATTTTAAAGGCCAAAAGTTCTTCTCCCTCTTTTCTTCCAAGTTCTGAGCTTTAAAGAGAGGAGAGAAAATTCTACAAGGGTTGTCTCCTAAGCCCGTCAAAAGGAGTGAAACTGTAAAAGGATGGTTGGCCTTCGCCTATTGAAGGAAGGCCTCTAGTTGACGTCGGTGACCTTGTCGGTGGAGGAAGCCAAAAGTGGAGTAGGTCAAGATTGACCGAACCACTCTAAATCTCAGTTTGCATTTACTTTGAGCATATTATCTTTACTGCAAACATCCTCTAAAGCTTACTGCTTTCTGCACATATACAATCGGGTTTCAAGCTTTGCACTTTCCGAATCGGCGTTTAGACGTAAAACAGTTTCATCGTACGATCATCATATTTCTGTTTGCGTCTACGTTTTGATTTCTATCATAACTGCAAACTGTCTTTATATCCTTGCTTAAACTGCATCTCGCTTAATCAAGTGATTTACGAATCAGCATTTAGACGTAAATTAGTTTTTTCGTACGAATATCATATTTCAGTTTGCGCCTACTATCTGATTAGAATCATAACTGCAAACTGCATTTATATCTTTGCTGCATCTCGCTTAAACAAAAGTTAAAGTGATTTACGAATCGGCTTTCTTATCAAAATCACTTTTAACGAACGAACGCAGTTTTTATTTTTTGTAGAAGGTTTTCCGCTGCACTAATTCACCCTCTCCTCTTAGTGCTCTTGATCCTAACAATTGTGACATATCCAAATCCGTAAAACCTTGGCTATTGAGCTTGATTATTTTCTTTTTCTCGGGTTAGTTTGAAGGAGTTTGTTTCAAGGTACTTTTAAGCATGAGAATTGCATTCATGTTACCCTCTTGGTGTATGATCAACCTTTATTCCATGCAACAATTTTTATGGATCTTTTCTCATCATTGAGCCATGTTGAGTGAAATACACGTATCAAACTAAGAATCACTAAGCCAGTTTTATTTAATTGTTTCCAACTCCATAGCCAGATATAGATGTCCTTTTGTCCTCAGCAGAATGTCCATTTCTAATGCTTTAATTTTGCTTCTTCTGTGTACAGTTGCACACCGACACATGCCTTGATATCTTGTTTGTCACTACTGTGAGCCCAGTAAGTTAT
Organism: Musa acuminata AAA Group; assembly: GCF_036884655.1. Lineage (NCBI taxonomy): Eukaryota > Viridiplantae > Streptophyta > Magnoliopsida > Zingiberales > Musaceae > Musa > Musa acuminata. The sequence continues at coordinate 24,348,961 of NC_088357.1, forward strand.
ATATTGCCTAAATGTTTTAGTACGAAGAATGCATTGGATATGCAGCAAGCAATTCTCACAGTTTAACTTGTGCAATTCATGTCACCATACTTCATATCTGCTTTTATACACATTTTATCAATCCTGTTGGTCTTCAAATTTAAGTGAAATGTTTTAGCTGGGAAGTAAATTTGTTATATCTCCTTGGACAAAAAGATGAAATCAAGATTGCACCTGGATAAAGGCTATCAATATTATTGAGTCTTACTCTTTTCTCATAACATTCAAATTAAAATTTTCTTCTAATAACTTTCATTGTTTCACAACCAGACTAATAATAAAACTTGTAGATTTTCTACTAAGTGCATCAGTTACAATATTGGCTTTACCCGGATGATAACAAATGGTACAATTAGAATCCTTTAGAAGTTCTATCTATCTTCGTTGTCTCATGTTTAATTCTTTCTGAATAAAAATATATTTTAAACTTTTATGATCAGTAAAGACTTCAAATGTCCGTCTAAAAATATATTTTAAACTTTTATGATCAGTAAAGATTTCAAATGTTCGTCCATACAAGTAATGTCTTCAAATCTTTAGGGTAAAAATAATTATTGTTAATTTCAAATAATAAGTTGGATAATTCAGTTCATACCTTTTCTTGAGGCATCAGTATAATCTACAAATCCCTTGTTACCATTTGGAATAATTGACTCGTAACCCTTGTGCCTAACAACTATTGTTGATATCTCTAACTCTACGGTGAGGGGGCAAAACCACAGCACTAGATCAGTTCAGAATGAGAACACACACTCCGGATAGATCACAAAATGATACCTGGAATATGTTACTTGTACAAAATGCGGCAACTGTGATGTGTTCCTGCCCTATCACATCATGTCAAGAAGAAAAATCTCCAATCAACTCTTTTAACATAAGATAAATGTGTCAGATCACGGGGCATAGAGAAACCAAAGTGTTTAACATATAATTGTAAGTTTGCATCTCGGACTTGTAGAAAACATCGATACAATAAATTACAAAAGCTGTTTAATTTCAAGTGATACTATCAGATCTGTAAGGTGTTCCTATTCAGGTTTACTTTGATAGTTTGGTTAAGCAACTACAATATTAACTTGGTACAGAAATCCATGAAGAAACCCTTTCTTGCACTTAGAGAAACCATGAATGTCACGTGAGAAGCTCTCTTCAGAGATGAATTCACATACTTTTTCTAAGATTTGAAACTTGGCAGCATGCCTAGTCTATCACAGGCTACTTGTATTAAGTCTAGTCAGGACACAACATGATCCTACTCTTTCTTTTTTATTCAATGATGCCTTTAACCTCATTTGTTACAGTGTATACATAGTCCATAAAGAACTGTTTTGCCTATAGTTGTTCTCCTCTTCTTGGTCACCATGATACCATGGAAGGAATAAATGAAAATAAAAGTTATTTTTTATAATAAAAAAATTAAACCTTATAAAACACAGATTCTTTCTTCCACCGTATGTTCGAAGAAACAAAGAGCTTCTCTGCCCACCTAGTGAACGTATCCATAATAATCAATCAGATCTAAAGGTCAAAAAAATTTTGATAATTTTTTTTATATAAAGACATTTAGTCCCATAGAAATAAAGAAATTAAGGACTTATAAACCTTCTGAGTCATCTTTATCTTCAAAAATACTTTTTGAAGTTTATAAACTTTGAAATGGTAAAATCGTACGGACATGCCCCAAAATGAACATAAGAGAGCACTGATAAGGACATTTAGTCTCATATTGATTGAAGAGTAAAAGAATCAAGAGTTTATAAACATGAGTCTTAAAAGGATAAAGTCGTCCGGGCACATCCAGAATAGATAATTTTTTGTAAACTTACTGGATCACACCAATGACGATCAAATATTAACTTATCACAACTTACAAGGAGAACATAAATAGAAGTTAGAGGTATACATATATATATTCAGCTCTATGTTCCAAGCCTTCACGTATTAAGAAGACCGACTCTTATAATTTTGGAGGAAGAATCCACTCCACCTTGTAAGCAAAGGCCTCTTTGTGCACAAAAGCATCTAACGAACATCGTCAAGAGCACCCTTTATCATCAACAAAATTTAACAAATGTATTATCATGATAAATAATTTTTTCATTATTTTTTATACTTTTGACTTAAAAAAAATATTCCAACATGTCAAGCTTTTCCACCCTCTCCCTCCATCAAGCTTAACAATATAATTTATAGTAGAGTACTTGGAAGGTAAATGTTAATGACACATCTTTAATATCAAATAATAGTGAAAATGACATACTTATTGAATTTTAGATTTTGATGATGAAATCAATTGATGAAGTTAACGATCTTCGAGTGACGTAGGATTAGCTTCAATCAAAAGAAAGATAAATCGATTAAAGTAGTGAAATCATATGTTGAGTCAGAACATGTCAAGAGATTGGACGTAGAGCCGAACGATCGATCGACGTGTCGGCATAAGACTTTGTGCTATGAGTTCGAGCATCAGGCCAGAAGGATCGGACATTGCGCCAAGGAGATCGGATGTTGCGAAGGTCAACATGTCGATTGGGCAATACGTTGCAAGAGAGGACGATGCACCAAAAGGATCAGACGAAGCGTTAGATAAACCAATGACATGTCGCACAACATAATATTATGTTTGTAACTAATTGAGTCTAGATTGAAGTAGTTGTGATTGTAATTGAGTTGGTTTTGAAAGGAACCCTACTAACTTAATTAGGGGCCCATTGGGCCTGAGTTAGGACTGTTTTGGGCCTAGTGAAAAATTCATTCAGTGACTCAAGGATAGGTGGAACTACCCATGACCTGGAAAAGTCAAGAGCACACTTTTTTAGGCTATCAAGTGGTAGTACTATCAAGTCAAGCAGTGGTATTACCCAGACATAGTCTCCCAGACCATGTCACGTGGTGATACCACCTAGTCTAAGTGCTGCAAGCGGTGGTACCGCCCAGCATAGGTGGTGGTACCACTAGGACCCAAGAAACCCGGGATGAGATCTTTTTTAGCTCTATTTTTGAAGTCATTTAGGGTCTATAAACTCTTTCTCCTAAAGTTAGAAGTTTTCTAAGGGAGAAGTAAGGTCTAAAAGAGAGGTGTAAAAGGTTATCTCCTAAGCCTGTGAAAAGAAGAAAGAGTTGTAAGGATAGTTAATCTTCACCTGTTAAAAGAATATCGATAGTAGAAGTTGATGGTCTCGAGTGAAGAGGAATCGGGAGTAGATGTAGGTCACGATGATCGAACCACTATAAATATGGTTTGCATTTACTTTCTGCTTTTTATTTATATTACAAACTGATAAATTTAAATTAGTTGGTAAAAATTATAAATTACTAAAAAATGATCATGCTTCTTTTTCTAATGAATTTAAAAAATTAAAAAATGAGCATAATAATTGCATGTTAAACTTTTGTACTAAATGTGAAGAATTAGATTCATGCAAAAAGAAAAAATTATTATTATAACAAATGTTAGATAAATTTAAAATTAATAGTAAATCTTTAAACATGGTTCTTGTCAATAAGAGTCATGTTCATAGAAAGGAATGAATTGGCTTTATGAGTAACATTCAATAAAAGCCAACTATCTTCATTAAAGGACCCACATTATATGTTTCCCATGAAAATAGATATAATTTTTATGGTAAATGTGGTCATTTTGCTTTAAATATTTATTTAAAAAGTATATGAAAGTTCCTAAAGGAACCATGAATGTCTTAATACCAAAAATTAAAATAGATAGATCCAACCATGAAGTCAAATGGGTACCTAAAGGAAATCCACATTTCTTGTAGACATCTCTATAATTGAAAGCTACGAGCAAAAATAAAATTTTGATAATGGATGCTCAAGGCTTATGGTTGGAGATCCAACACACTTCACAAAGCTCAATAGCTGAAATAAAATGATTTTGATTGAAAATAGTTTATGTTTAATAAAATCATGCTTGATGATTTAATGATTTAATTATACATGATAATTTAATAATTTAATTATATATAATGATTTGATGTAATGATGATTTTTATGATTTATGATTTATTGATCTTGATGATTTTTATGATAAAATTTATTTTTTTCGGTTTTAAACAATAATACATATTTTTATTTGATATAAAAGACAAAGACATGCTTGTGTAAAATAAATCACATAAATCGAAATACATAAAAAGGTAATGCATTTTTCTAGAAGATTTCTCTCTCACTATCTTATCGATTTTTCAATAAGAGATTGATGAATTTATGTTATTTTATGAATTTCTTGAACTATGAAAGTGATTTTAATGATTTAAATTTGAATAACATTTATCCAAATCTTTCACATTATACTTGAGATTTATTCTAAATGAATCAAGGTCTTTTATTCTCTTATATTTCTTTTTGTCATTTACGAAAGAGGAAAATTATCCAAATGAATCATGATTGTTCTTTTAAATATAACTTGAAAGTTTTCTTTGAATTAAGATTTTTCCTTTTACTAAAGAAGAGATTCATCCAAACGAATCTTCTTCTTTCACCTGATATTTATGAATTGAGATTTATTATGAATAAAGACTTTTCATTAATTGTCCTCCTATAATTCTTCCTTATATTTTCTAAAGAAGTGATATATTCAAATTAACCATGATATGTCACTTGACTTCTTGATGTTATGACTTTGATTTTATTATGTATAATTGCTTTGTATTTATGATTTGTACATCTCATTATATGCTTGAATCATTGATGTAAAAAAGAAAAAAATACACTATTGTATTCTTCTCTTCTTTTTGATAATAACAAAAAGGGAGAAAGTCTTGCTAGCTTGCACATCGTAAAGAAAACAAAAATTGATAGCTTGCACATTTTAAGGAAAGAAAAATTACTAGCTTACAAAAAGAAGTAAAAAATTGCTAGCTTGCACATTGCAAAAGAAAGCAAAATTGCTATGTTACACATTTCAAAGAAATAGAAACTTGCTATCTTACACATCTCAAGAGAAGTACTAGTTTACTCATCTCAAGAGAAGCAAAACTTACTAGCCTTCATGCTTCAAAGAGGAGTAACACTTGTTGGCTTGCATATTCTTAAGTAATGTAAATCTTGCTAAACTACAAGCTTGAAAACTTGCTAGTTGCACTTCTTCTTTTTGTTGATGACAAAGGGGGAGAAGTTATGATTATTATCATGTTAGGATCAAGAGCGATACTAAGAGGGGGGTTGAATTAGTATAGTAGATAAAATCATCGATTTGAATAATTCTTCATTCGATTAAGTCAATATCGGAGAGATAACTTCAAATATCATTCGTAAGCGAAGTGAAAGCAATAAGCCGGTAAGGTAGTTTGCAGTAAAGATAAATTGCAAGATTGGAAATGCAAACCAAGTTTTATAGTGATTCGGTCGTTGTGACCTACATACACTCCGTTGATTCCTCTTCCATTGAGGCCACTGGCATCCACTAATGATTTTCCTTCAATGGGCAAAGATCAACTACCCTTACAACTCGATTCTCCTTTCGACAAGTTCAGGAGAGAACCTATATAACCCCCTTCACTCCTCTCTTAAACAAGACTAACACTTGGAGCTTGAGAGTGTTAGGATCAAGAGGTCGACACTAAGAGGGAGGATGAATTAGTGCAGCGGATAAAATCACGTCTTCAAAAATATTTTGTTTCGATAAAACCAATTTCGTAAAGATAGCTTGAAAGCATATGTAAATGTATTGAAGGCAGTAAGCTATTAAAGATGTTTGCAGTAAAGATAAAATGCAGGAAGTAAATGCAAACCAGAGAACACAGTAGTTTTAGAGTGGTTTGGTCAACGTGACCTACCTCCACTATCGGCTTCCTCCTCCGACGAGGTCACTAGCGTCCACTAGAGGCCTTCCTTCATTAGGCGAAGGCCAATCACCTTTTACATCCCTCTTCTCCTTTTACCGGGTTTAAGAGATAACCCTTACAAGCACTCACTCTCCTCTCTAAACAGAAATCTAAGTTTAAGCTAGAGGAGGGAATACACTTATGATCACAGCAGCGTTTTCTCTCTTTTAATCTCTCTGTGCTTGTGTGCTTTAACCAGGGATGAGAGGGGTATTTATAGGCTTCAAGTTGATTCAAATGTGGAGCCTAAAACTTTCCCATCCCGAGTTCCCCAGGCACGGGCGGTACTACCGCTTGCATTAGGCGGTACCACCGCCTAGTGTCAGTCGACACTAACACTATCTTGGGTGGTACCACCACCCAGGTCTGGCGGTACCATCACCCAGGTGGTAGTGCTGGGCGGTACCACCACCCAGACTGGTGGTACCACCGCCTGGCACCCTGCTAGGGGTGGTACAACCGCCTAGACTGGCGGTACCACCGCCTAACACAATCTCGAAGACTATGCCATAATAGTGAGACTTCTTGGGGTACTATTTGGGCCTCTTATTAGGCCCAATACAGTCCTTATATGGGCCTAGCTGGCCCCTAATTGGGTTGGCCCAAATCCAAACCTAATTACATGTTAACTACGAAATCTAAGACATAATCTGAGCTAAACAAGTCCGTAAGTCTATTCTTCCGGCGAGCTTCCGGCAAACCTCCAACGATCTCTCGGCAATGTTCTAGCGGACTCCCAGCAAACTCCTAGACTTCACAACAATCTTCTTGGCGAGTTCCGACAAGCTTCTCTGGCAAGCTCCGAGACTTCTCGATTGGTTCCGACAAAACTTCCGACGAACGTCCGGACTTCCGATGAACTCTCGAACTCCCAACGAAGTTGCGTCCTTGACTTCGAGACTTCATTTTGCTTCATGCCTTGCTATCATAGTTAATCCTGCACATGTAAAACACACTTCGATCTAGACAATTAATACTAAGCATTAATCAAGTTGTTCGGCATGTCATTGGTCCCTCGACGCTTCGTCTGATTCTTCGGCGTATCGTTCTCTCTTGTGGCCTATTGCCCAATCGACCAGTTGACTCTGCAACTCTGATATCCTTTGGCACAATATCCGCTCTTCTTAGTTTGATGCCCGAATCTATGGCCCGAAGCCTTCTGTCGATGCGTCAACCGTTCCTCCGGCCCGACGTCTAATTTTTTGACATGTTTTCTTCCGGCACAACATGATTTTTCCTACTTTAATTGTCTCATCCTAATCGGAGCATCCTGCGTCACTCAAAACATAGATTAAAATATAAATACTATCAATTGGTTTCATCATCAAAATCTGAGATTCAACAGAGAGGAGTTCTTATAAGATTACGATAGTATTTTTGTTTCTTTTTGCTCTCAATTCTTGTGTAAATTAACCAAGGATGAGAGGGGTATTTATATGCCTCAAGGAGATTCAAACTTAGAGCATAAAAGTGTCTCATCTCGGGTTTTTCAGGTCTTGGTGGTAACACCACCTGTAGCACTGACACTGGACGGTACAATCACCTAGTCTGGCGGTACCACCTCCTAGAAGATTGTGTTTGGGTGGTATCACTGTCTAGACTGGTGGTACCACCACATGATAGTCTCAGAGACTAAGTCTGGGAGGTACCACCGCTCAAACTAGCAGTACCACCGCTTGACATAGTCTCGGAGATTGTGCCACGATGGTTTCACCTATTGGGTCACTTTTTGGGCTTTTTCACTTGGCCCAACACAACCCAAACTTGGGCCCAATTGGCCCCTAATTGAGTTGGCCCAACTCCAACTCAATTATGTGCTAACTATGAATTTTAAGGCATACACTAAGCTAAATAAGTTCGATAAGTCTAGGTTTCTTCCGGCGATCTTCTGACGAACTTTCGACGATCTCTCAACAATGTTCTAGTAGACTCCCGGTAAGCTCCTGAACTTCACAACGATATTCTTGGCGAGTTCCGATGAGCTTCTTTAGCAAGCTCCTAGCCTTCTCGGTCAATTCTGACAAAACTTTCGACGAATGTCCGGACTTCCGATGAAAGTCCAGACTTCCGATGAAAGTCCGGACATCCGATGAAAGTCCGGACTTCCGACGAACGTCCGGACTTCCGACGAACTCTCAAACACCCAACGAAATCTCGTTCTTGACTCTAGGACTTCATTTTGGTTTATGCCTTGATCTCTATCATAGTTAATCTTGCAAACTTAAAACCTACTTCTATCTAAATAATTATTATAAAGCTTGAATCTGATAGGATCAAGAGCACTAAGAGGGGGGGGGGGTGAATTAGTGCAGCGGAAAACTTTCTGCGATTAAAACGAAACTGCATTCGAACGATAAAAATGATTTCTGTTTGAAAGCCGATTCTAAGATAACTTTAACTTAAGATCAAGCAAGATGATGTTAAAGTCAATCTATGAAGGCTGTTTGCAGTTATGATGAAAACCAGAATATAAGCGCAAACTGAAATACGACGTTCGTACGAAGAAACTGATTTATGTCTAAATGCTGATTCATAAATCACTTGATTAGGCGAGATGCAGTTTAAGCAAGGGTATAAAGGCAGTTTGCAGTTATGGTAGAAATCAAGACGTAAACGTAATCTGAAATATGATGATCGTACGAAAAAGCAGATTTATGTCTAAACATTGATTCGGAAAGTGCAAAGCTTGAAACCCGATCGTATAAGCGCAGAAAGTAGTAAGCTTCAGAGGAGGTTTGCAGTAAAGATAATATGCTCAAAGTAAATGCAAATCGAGATTTAGAGTGGTTCGGTCAATCTTGACCTACTCCACTATTGGCTTCCTCCACTAACGAGGTCACCGACGTCAACTAGAGGCCTTCCTTCAATAGGCGAAGGCCAACCACCCTTTTATAGTTTCACTCCTTTTGACGGGCTTAGGAGACAACCCTTAAAGAAATTTTCTCTCCTCTCTTTACAACTTAGAACTTGGAAGAACAGAGGGAGAAGAACTTTTGGCCTTTACAACAATTTTGAGCTATAAGAATCACATAAAAGGATCAAGATTTCGGTGTTAGTTCACTACCTTTTAGTGCTGAATGGGTGGGGTATTTATAGGCCCCAACCCAGTTCAAATTTGGAGCTCAAAACTGTCAATTCCCGGAATTCCGGGATCAGGCGGTTGCACCTCCTGACTGGAGCGGTTGCACCGCTTGGCAGAGCTCGAAGACTAAGCCTCTGGGCGGTGCTACCTCCTGTCAGGGGCGGTTGCACCTCTTGACAGAGCTCGAAGACCGAGCTCAGGCGGTTGCACCGCTTGGCAGAGCTCGAAGACTGAGCTAAGGCGGTGCTACCTCCTGTCAGGGGAGGTTGCACCGCCCAGTCTCGCTTGGAGACTGAGCCCCAAGCGGTGCCACCGCCTGGCTGGAGCGGTTGCACCTCCCAGTCTCACTCGGAGACTGAGCCCAAGCGGTGCAAACTCCTGCCTTGGGCGGTTCAACCGCTTGGCAGAAATCAGGGTCCGAATGGGTTGATCCATTCGGCCCAATTTGGGTTTTTCGGGGGCCCAATTGCCCCAAGATTAAGTTAATGGGATCACCTCCCATTTCTAACTTAATCAATATGCTAACTACGATTTTTCCTAAGACATTTACTGCAGTTGGCTCCGGTGCGTCAATCGCTTCTTCCGGCGAGCTTCCGGCGAACTTCCGTCGATCATCCGATGAACCCTCGGTGATGCTCCTGCGGACTTCCGGCAAACTCCTGGACTTGCGACGATTCACTTGGTGAGTTCCGAGACGAGCTTCTTTGGCAAGCTTATGGACTTCTCGGATTTGTTCCCGTAGAACCTCCGACGACTGTCCGAACTTCCGTCGAACTCTCGAACTCCCAACGTGATCATTGTCTTGACTTCGGCGCAACTCCTGCTGCATGTCTCACTTTCATCGTAGTTAATCCTGCACACTTATCTCAACATATAGATTAGATAACAAATGACAATTGACTTCATCATCAAAATCCGAGATTCAACAATCTCCCCCTTTTTGATGATGACAATCAATTGATAATGGAGTTAACCTTAACTCCCCCTGTCTATATGTCATACTTGAGATAAGTCATTCTTGAATTCAAGACCTAAGAATTCAAGCAACATATTGATAAGTTAAATCATTTGAACTTATCAATACTCCCATCATGATTCCCATCATGATGTATCTCTCTGAAAATGATGTCAAGGCTTGACATTCATTTTTAAATTTTACATAACAATTTTGAATGATGGTAATTGTAGCAATTCATCATATTGTAAGATATCAACATGTAAAGCTGTGAAGTAAGATTTCGATATCATTACATGATGTACACATTTCAAATATTTTAGCAAGTGTTGCATTTCTTCACATGGTAAGATATCAACTCAAGGCATAATGCAAATTATGGCATCTGTTCATATATCTCTTGGTGATGCAAGCATGGCATAATCATAGTGTTTAGAGCATTAATTCATATATTTCTCCCCCTTTGTCATCAACAAAAAGCATGGTAGTTGTGATACCAGCAAATTATCAAGCATATAAAGGAAGGCATGATACATAGATTGCGTTGAATACTTCTTCCTCTTTTTCTTATAATCTTATTTATGAGTTTACTTCGAGTCAAGATATGTGTGTGAAACAGCTTTTTGCAAGTAAAAATACTATCATCCATATTTCAAGATGGAATTCATAAGCAGGAATCATTTCATCAAATCCATTTCAAAAAAATATTTTTCATAAGAGTGTATGAAAAAATTTGATTTTTAGCATTCCAACTATTTAGCGAATCCGAAAATGAAATGAACTCTTTCATGCATTCGGACAAGACTATGCTACAGATTTTCAAATACAATCATGAAGACAAAACATTTCAACACATGTTATGTAATGGCAATCAAGTGATTTGATCATTCAATAAAGTCCAAAAAATAATTTTAACTAGTTTATCTATTCGGACACATCAAAATTCCTAATTCTCTTCTTATGAAATCAAATTATTTTTCACTTAGAGGTTTTGTAAAAATGTCAGCTAGTTGATTTTTAGTATCAATGAACTCTATGGTTACGTCATGATTAGTAACATGATCTCGTATAAAGCGATGTCTAATATCAATATGTTTTGTTCTTGAGTGTTGTATAAGAACTTAGTTAAGCATATTGCACTTGTTTTATCACATTTAATGGGAATATTTTTAAGATTAACTTTGTAATCTTCTAAGGTGTTTTTCATCCATACAACTTGCACAGCATGCACTTGCTGCAATATATTCAGCTTCTGTTGTTGATAGTGCAACCGAGTTTTGTTTCTTAGATGACAAGGAAACAAGGGCATGTCCTAAAAATTGACATGATCCTGATGTGCTTTTTCTATCTAGTCTACAGCCAGCAAAGTCCGCATCAGCATAAGCAATTATCTCAAAATTCTCTGATTTTGGGTACCATAATCCTAGATTTGTGACACCATTAAGATATCTAAGTATTCTTTTAACTGCTTTGAGATGAGATATCTTAGGGTTTGATTGAAATCTAGCACAAAGTCCTACACTGAACATGATATCTGGTCTGGTTGCAGTGTGGTAAAGTAAACTTCCTATCATACCCCTATAAGTTTTTTGATCGAAGCTTTCTCCACTTTCATCAATTTCTAACTTAGTGGAGGTGCTCATAGGAGTGTTAATAGCCTTTGAGTTGTTCATATTAAACTTTTTTAATAAATTCATAGCATATTTAGTTTGACTAATAAAGATGTCATTGTTTAGTTGTTTGATTTGTAAGCCTAAGAAGAATGTTAATTCTCCCATTAAGCTCATTTCGAATTCAAGACTCATAGTTTTAGCAAAAGATTCACAAAGAGATTCATTCGTAGAGCCAAAGATAATATCATCAACATAAATCTGAACAATGAGAAAATTATTTTCAAAATTCTTGATGAACAATGTAGTATCAACCTTGCCTTTTGTGAAATTATTTTCGATAAGAAAAGAACTAAGTCTCTCATACCAAGCCCTTGGGGCTTGTTTTAAACCATAGAGAGCTTTGGTTAATCTAAACACATGATTAGGGAGGCTATTATTTTCAAATCCAAGAGGTTGTTCAATATAAACTTCTTCGGAAATGAAGCCATTAAGAAAAGCACTTTTAACATCCATTTGAAACAACTTAAAATTATTAATACTAGCGTAGGCAAGGAGCATCCTTATGGCTTCCAATCGAGCCACAGGAGCGAAGGTTTCTTCGTAATCGATACCTTCTTCTTAGTTGAAACCTTTAGCCACTAATCTAGCCTTGTTTCTAACCACGATACCATTTTCATCTTGCTTGTTTCTAAAGACCCATTTAGTACCAATAACTAAATGGTCATTTGGCCTAGGAACAAGCTTCCACACCTCTTTTCTCTCAAATTGATTCAATTCATCTTGCATTGCGATAATCCATGAATCATCTTTCATGGCTTCGTCAACACATTTGGGTTCAATTTGGGAGAGAAAGGCGACGTTCGCACAAAAATTTTTAAGAGAAGATCGTGTTTGAACCCCCTTTGACGTGTCTCCTAAGATTAGCTCCTTGGGATGAGCATCTACATACTTCCAATCCTTGGGTAAGGATGTTTCGGAAGTGGATGCATCCAAGTTGCTAGTTGGAGAAGGGGTTTCATTTAAATTCAAGGAATCAAAATTAACATCATCATCAAAATCATTTTTCCTGATTTCGGAAATCTCATTGAAAACAACATGGATGGATTCTTTGATAATTAAAGTTCTTTTATTGAAGATACGAAAGGCTTTAGAAACAGAAGAATAACCAAGAAAGATTCCTTCATCGGATTTAGCATCAAATTTTCCTAAGTTATCCTTTTCATTCAAGATAAAACACTTACACCCAAAGACTTTAAAATATGAAACATTGGGTTTTTTGTTGTTCCATAACTCATAGGGAGTTTTGGTGAGTAGGGGTCTTACTAGAACTCTATTCAAAATATAGCATGCAGTATTTACGGCTTCGGCCCAAAAATATTTGGGTAGGTTGTGTTCATTCAACATGGTTATTACCATTTCTTGTAAATTTCGATTTTTTCTTTCTACTACTCCATTTTGTTGAGGATTTCTAGGAGTAGAGAAATTATGGTTTTATCCATTGAGTTCATAAAATTCCTGGAAATCATGGTTTTGAAATTCACCACCATGATCACTTCTAATTGACGAAATCATATAACCTTTCGCATTCTGAACAAGTTTACAAAACTTGGTAAAATATCTAAGGCATTCACTTTTCTGTTTTAAGAAGTAAGTTCATGTGTATCTGCTATAGTCATCCACAATGACGAAGGCGTATTTGCTACCTCCTAGGCTTGATGTAGAGATTGGTCCGAACAAGTCCATATGGATCAATTGTAAGGGCCTAGAGGTGCTTATTTGATTCTTAGATTTGAAACTACCCTTAATTTGTTTACATAATTGGCAAGCATCGTATACATTATCTATGATGAACTTGATATGAGGAATTCCTTTGACAAGTTCTTTAGATGATATTTGAGTGATTAGTTTCATGTTAGCATGACCTAATCTTCTATGCCATATCCAAGCATCCTCATTCAAAACAGAAAAACATATTTCATTACACAAATCATTGATGTCAATAGTGTATACGTTATTTTGTTTCAATGTAATCATAGATATGTTTTTGTGTGGTTTTTCAATGATGCAAGCATTAGATTCAAATCTGACAATATATTCTTTATCACATAATTGACTAATGCTCAAGAGGTTATGTTTTAAACCATCAACTAACAAAACATCTTCAATAAAGAAGTTGGATTTGTTACCTATGGTTCCTTTACCAATGATTTTACCCTTGTTGTTGTCTCCGAAGGTGACATAGCCTTCGTCTATGCTAGTGAGCTTAGAGAATTGAGATGGATCTCCGGTCATATGCCTTAAGCATCCACTATCAAGGTACCATCTCTTGCTCCTAGCTTGCGATGGTTTAGTTTTCTATAAGAAAGGATGATTTTTAGGTACCCATTTGCTTTTGGGTGCCTCACAAATAGATCTACATTGTCTATCATGTTGTATAGAATTTATCATGGTTCCTTTAGGAACCCAGATCAATTTGTTTGGATTAATTTTCTTGAATGGACAATAATGCGTCTTTTGTCCAAATTTGCAACAAAAGTTGCATTTGTTTTGGTGTTGAACATGTAAGATAGGGCCTTTAATGAAGGTGGTTGGATTTTGGTGAGGACTTCTCACAAATCTAATTCCACTTCTTTTGGGAACGTGACCTTTGTTTGCAAGGATCATGTTCAATGACTTGCTACCAACCTCGAATTTATTCAAGGTGTCCTTAAGGAGCAAGTTTTCCTTTTGGAGAGTTTCTAGATCATGACATTTGATGCATGAACTTAAACTATCATGATATTCAGTTTTTAACTTATCAAAATTACAAGTAAGACTATCATGCTCCTTTTTTAGCAATTTGTATTTTCTATTAATAATCTTGCATTCATCAAATAAGTCATGGAAGGTATTTAATAATTCATCAAATAATAAATCTGCATCTATTAAATTTGTTACCTCATCTCCAATGGCCATTAAGGCGTAATGAGCAACTTGCTTGGTGTTGGACTCCTCTTCTTCGGACGCGCTCGAGTCATCCCACGTTGCTTTGAGCGCCTTCTTCTTTGATGTTCTCTTTTTGGCTTGGGGACAATCACTCTTGTAGTGTCCCGGCTTTTTGCATTCATAGCAAATAACTTGGTCCTTCTTGGGTTCAAGTTTATTTTTTGCGTCATTCTTAAACTTGTTTCTTTTAATAAATTTTTAAATTTTCTTGTTAGAAGTGCCAAGTCATCATCACAGTCCTCATCACTTGAGTTTTCTCTCAAGTGGCCTTCTGAAGTTTTAAGTGTCATATCCTTCCTGTTCTTTGGAAGGATGTCTTCTTGCTCTTCATGAGCTTTACAAGTCATCTCGTAGGTCATTAATGACCCGATTAGTTCTTTAAGAGGGAAGTTACTTAGATCTTTTGCCTCTTGAATAGCAGTGACTTTAGGATCCCAACTCTTAGGAAGGGATCTTAGAATCTTATTTACGAGCTCAAAATCCGAAAAACTTTTTCCGAGTCCTTTTAGACCGTTGACGACATCCGTGAAACGGGTAAACATGTCGCCAATGGTTTCCCTCGGTTTCATCCAGAAAAGTTCAAAAGAATGTAACAGAAGATTGATTTTTGACTCTTTCACTCTACTTGTGCCTTCGTGAGTCACTTCGAGTGTGTGCCAAATATCAAATACGATTTCACAAGTTGAAACACGGTTAAACTCGTTTTTATCAAGTGCACAAAATAAGGCATTCATAGCCTTTGCATTAAGAGCGAAAGCCTTCTCCAATTCATTCCAATCGATCATTGGAAGAGAAGACTTCGAAAATCTGTTTTCGACAAGATTCCAAAGTTCAAAATCCATAGAAATAAGAAATATCCTCATTCGGGTCTTCCAATAGGTGTATTCCGTCCCACTGAACATGGGTGGACGTGTAATAGAATGGCCCTCTTGGTTTCCGACGTATGCCATCTCTCTTGGGTTTTAATCCGTTAAAGAGTTAACCCTGCTCTGATACCAATTGTTAGGATCAAGAGCACTAAGAGGGGGGGGTGAATTAGTGCAGCGGAAAACTTTCTACGATTAAAACGAAACTGCGTTCGAACGATAAAAACGATTTCTGTTTGAAAGCCGATTCTAAGATTACTTTAACTTAAGATCAAGCAAGATGATGTTAAAGTCAATCTATGAAGGCTGTTTGCAGTTATGATGAAAACCAGAATATAAGCGCATATGGATCAATTGTAAGGGCCTAGAGGTGCTTATTTGATTCTTAGATTTGAAACTACGCTTAATTTGTTTACCTAATTGGCAAGCGTCGCATACATTATCTTTGATGAACTTGATATGAGGAATTCCTTTGACAAGTTCTTTAGATGATATTTGAGTGATTAGTTTCATGCTAGCATGACCTAATCTTCTATGCCATATCCAAGCATCCTCATTCAAAACAGAAAAACACATTTCATTACACAAATCATTGATGTCAATAGTGTATACGTTATTTTGTTTCAATGTAATCATAGATATGTTTTTGTGTGGTTTTTCAATGATGCAAGCATTAGATTCAAATCTGACAATATATTCTTTATCACATAATTGACTAATGCTCAAGAGGTTATGTTTTAAACCATCAACTAACAAAACATCTTCAATAAAGAAGTTGGATTTGTTACCTATGGTTCCTTTGCCAATGATTTTACCCTTGTTGTTGTCTCCGAAGGTGATATAGCCTTCATCTATGCTAGTGAGCTTAGAGAATTGAGATGGATCTCCGGTCATATGCCTTGAGCATCCACTATCAAGGTACCATCTCTTGCTCCTAGCTTGCGATGATTTAGTTTTCTATAAGAAAGGATGATTTTTAGGTACCCATTTGCTTTTGGGTGCCTCACAAATAGATCTACATTGTCTATCATGTTGTATAGAATTTATCATGGTTCCTTTAGGAACCCAGATCAATTTGTTTGGATTAATTTTCTTGAATGGACAATAATGCATCTTGTGTCCAAATTTGCAACAAAAGTTGCATTTGTTTTGGTGTTGAACATGTAAGATAGGGCCTTTAATGAAGGTGGTTGGATTTTGGTGAGGACTTCTCACAAATCTAATTCCACTTCTTTTGGGAACGTGACCTTTGTTTGCAAGGATCATGTTCAATGACTTGCTACCAACCTCGAATTTCTTCAAGGTGTCCTTAAGTAGCAAGTTTTCCTTTTGGAGAGTTTCTAGATCATGGCATTTGATGCATGAACTTAAACTATCATGATATTCAGTTTTTAACTTATCAAAATTACAAGTAAGACTATCATGCTCCTTTTTTAGCAATTTATATTTTCTATTAATAATCTTGCATTCATCAAATAAGTCATGGAAGGTATTTAATAATTCATCAAATAATAAATCTGCATCTATTAAATTTGTTACCTCATCTCCAATGGCCATTAAGGCGTAATGAACAACTTGCTTGGTGTTGGACTCCTCTTCTTCGAACGCGCTCGAGTCATCCCACGTTGCTTTGAGCGCCTTCTTCTTTGATGTTCTCTTTTTGGCTTGGGGACAATCACTCTTGTAGTGTCCCGGCTTTTTGCATTCATAGCAAATAACTTGGTCCTTCTTGGGTTCAAGTTTATTTTTTGCGTCATTCTTAAACTTGTTTCTTTTAATAAATTTTTAAAATTTTCTTGTTAGAAGTGCCAAGTCATCATCACAGTCCTCATCACTTGAGTTTTCTCTCAAGTGGCCTTCTGAAGTTTTAAGTGCCATATCCTTCCTGTTCTTTGGAAGGATGTCTTCTTACTCTTCATGAGCTTTACAAGTCATCTCGTAGGTCATTAATGACCCGATTAGTTCTTTAAGAGGGAAGTTACTTAGATCTTTTGCCTCTTGAATAGCAGTGACTTTAGGATCCCAACTCTTAGGAAGGGATCTTAGAATCTTATTTACGAGCTCAAAATCCGATAAACTTTTTCCGAGTCCTTTTAGACCGTTGACGACATCCGTGAAACGGGTAAACATGTCGCCAATGGTTTCACTCGGTTTCATCAAGAAAAGTTCAAAAGAATGTAACAGAAGATTGATTTTTTACTCTTTCACTCTACTTGTGCCTTCGTGAGTCACTTCGAGTGTGTGCCAAATATCAAATACGATTTCACAAGTTGAAACACGGTTAAACTCGTTTTTATCAAGTGCACAAAATAAGGCATTCATAGCCTTTGCATTAAGAGCAAAAGCCTTCTCCAATTCATTCCAATCGATCGTTGGAAGAGAAGACTTCGAAAATCTATTTTCGACAAGATTCCAAAGTTCAAAATCCATAGAAATAAGAAATATCCTCATTCGGGTCTTCCAATAGGTGTATTCCATCCCACTGAACATGGGTGGACGTGTAATAGAATGGCCCTCTTGGTTTCCGACGTATGCCATCTCTCTTGGGTTTTAATCCGTTAGAGAGTTAACCCCGCTCTGATACCAATTGTTAGGATCAAGAGCACTAAGAGGGGGGGGTGAATTAGTGCAGCGGAAAACTTTCTACGATTAAAACGAAACTGCGTTCGAACGATAAAAACGATTTCTGTTTGAAAGCCGATTCTAAGATTACTTTAACTTAAGATCAAGCAAGATGATGTTAAAGTCAATCTATGAAGGCTGTTTGCAGTTATGATGAAAACCAGAATATAAGCGCAAACTGAAATACGACGTTCGTACGAAGAAACTGATTTACGTCTAAATGCTGATTCGTAAATCACTTGATTAGGCGAGATGCAGTTTAAATAAGGGTATAAAGGCAGTTTGCAGTTATGGTAGAAATCAAGACATAAACATAATCTGAAATATGATGATCGTACGAAAAAGCAGATTTACGTCTAAACGTTGATTCGGAAAGTGCAAAGCTTGAAACCCGATCGTATATGCGCAGAAAGTAGTAAGCTTCAGAGGAGGTTTGCAATAAAGATAATATGCTCAAAGTAAATACAAACCGAGATTTAGAGTGGTTCGGTCAATCTTGACCTACTCCACTTTTGGCTTCCTCCACCGACGAGGTCACCGACGTCAACTAGAGGCCTTCCTTCAATAGGCGAAGGCCAACCACCCTTTTACAGTTTCACTTCTTTTGACGGGCTTAGGAGACAACCCTTACAGAAATTTTCTCTCCTCTCTTTACAACTTAGAACTTGGAAGAACAGAGGGAGAAAAACTTTTGGCCTTTACAATAATTTTAAGCTCTAAGAATCACAGAAAAGGATCAAGATTTCGGTGTTAGTTCACTACCTTTCAGTGCTGAATGGGTGGGGTATTTATAGGCCCCAACCCAGTTCAAATTTGGAGCTCAAAACTGTCAATTCCCGAAATTCCGGGATCAGGCGGTTGCACCTCCTGATTGGAGCGGTTGCACCGCCTGGCAGAGCTCGAAGACTGAGCCTCTGGGCGGTGCTACCTCCTGTCAGGGGCGGTTGCACCTCTTGACAGAGCTTGAAGACCAAGCTCAGGTGGTTGCACCTCCTGACTGAGGCGGTTGCACCGCCTGGCAGAGCTCGAAGACTGAGCTCAAGCGGTGCTACCTCCTGTCAGGGGAGGTTGCACCGCCCAGTCTTGCTCGGAGACTGAGCCCTAGGCGGTGCCACTGCCTGGCTGGAGCGGTTGCACCTCCAAGTCTCGCTCGGAGACCGAGACCAAGCGGTGCAACCTCCTGCCTTGGGCGGTTCAACCGCTTGGCAGAATTCAGGGTCCGAATGGGTTGATCTATTCGGCCCAATTTGGGTTTTTCAGGGGCTCAATTGCCCCAAGATTAAGTTAATGGGATCACCTCCCATTTCCAACTTAATTAATGTGCTAACTACGATTTTTCCTAAGACATTTACTGCAGCTTGCTCCGGTGCGTCAATCGCTTCTTCCGGCGAGCTTCCGGCAAACTTCCGTCGATCATCCGATGAACCCTCGGTGATGCTCCTGCGGACTTCCGGCAAACTCCTGGACTTGCGACGATTCACTTGGTGAGTTCCGACGAGCTTCTTTGGCAAGCTTATGGACTTCTCGGATTTGTTCCCGTAGAACCTTCGACGACTGTCCGAACTTCCGTCAAACTCTCGAACTCCCAACGTGATCATTGTCTTGACTCCGGCGCAACTCCTGCTGCATGTCTCACTTTCATCGTAGTTAATCCTGCACACTTATCTCAACATATAGATTAGATAACAAATGACAATTGACTTCATCATCAAAATCCGAGATTTAACAATCTCTCCCTTTTTGATGATAACAATCAATTGATAATGGAGTTAACCTTAACTCCCCCTGTCTATATGCCATACTTGAGATAAGTCATTCTTGAATTCAAAACCTAAGAATTCAAGCAACATATTGATAAGTTAAATCATTTGAACTTATCAATACTCCCATCATGATTCCCATTATGATGTATCTCTCTGAAAATGATGTCAAGGCTTGATATTCATTTTCAAATTTTACATAACAATTTTGAATGACGGTAATTGTAGCAATTCATCATATTGTAAGATATCAACATGTAAAGCTGTGAAGTAAGATTTTGATATCATTACATGATGTACACATTTCAAATATTTTAGCAAGTGTTGCATTTCTTCACATGGTAAGATATCAACTCTTGGTGATGTAAGCATGGCATAATCATAGCGTTTATAGCATCAATTCATATATTTCTCTCCCTTTGTCATCAACAAAAAGCATGGTAGTTGTGATACCAACAAATTATCAAGCATATAAAGGAAGGCATGATACATAGATTGCGTTGAATACTTCTTCCTCTTTTTCTTATAATCCTATTTATGAGTTTACTTTGAGTCAAGATATGTGTGTGAAACAGCTTTTTGCAAGTAAAAATACTATCATCCATATTTCAAGATGGAATTCATAAGCAGGAATCATTTCATCAAATCCATTTCAAAAAAATATTTTTCATAAGAGTGTATGAAAAAATCCGATTTTTAGCATTCCAACTGTTAAGCGAATCCGAAAATGAAATGAACTCTTTCATGCATTCGGACAAGACTATGCTACAGATTTTCAAATACAATCATGAAGACAAAACATTTCAACACATGTTATGTAATGGCAATCAAGTGATTTGATCATTCAATAAAGTCCGAAAAATAATTTTAACTAGTTTATCTATTCGGACACATCAACATTCCTAATTCTCTTCTTATGAAATCAAATTGTTCTTCACTTAGAGGTTTTATAAAAATATCAGCTAGTTGATTTTTAGTATCAATGCACAAATTGTTCTTCAATATGTTTTGTTCTTTTGTGTTGTATAGGATTCTTAGTTAAGCATATTGCACTTGTGTTATCACATTTAATGGGAATATTTTTAAGATTAACTTTGTAATCTTCTAAGGTGTTTTTCATCCATACAACTTGTGCACAGCATGCACTTTCTGCAATATATTCAGCTTCGGTTGTTGATAGTGCAACCGAGTTTTGTTTCTTAAATGACCAGGAAACAAGGGCATGTCCTAAAAATTGACATGATCCTGATGTGCTTTTTCTATCTAGTCTACAGCCAGCAAAGTCCGCATCAGCATAAGTAATTAACTCAAAATTCTCTGATTTTGGGTACCATAATCCTAGATTTGTGGCACCATTAAGATATCTAAGTATTCTTTTAACTGCTTTGAGATGAGATATCTTACGGTTTGATTGAAATCTAGCACAAAGTCCTACACTGAACATGATGTCTGGTCTGGTTGTAGTGAGGTAAAGTAAACTTCCTATCATACCCCTATAAGTTTTTTTATCGAAGCTTTCTCCACTTTCATCAATTTCTAACTTAGTGGAGGTGCTCATAGGAGTGTTAATAGCCTTTGAGTTATTCGTATTAAATTTTTTTAATAAATTCATAGCATATTTAGATTGACTAATAAAGATGTCATTGCTTAGTTGTTTGATTTGTAAGCCTAAGAAGAATGTTAATTCTCCCATTAAGCTCATTTTGAATTCAAGACTCATAGTTTTAGCAAAAGATTCACAAAGAGATTCATTCGTAGAGCCAAAGATAATATCATCTACATAAATCTGAACAATGAGAAAATTATTTTCAAAATTCTTGATGAACAATATAGTATCAACCTTGCCTTTTGTGAAATTATTTTCGATAAGAAAAGAACTAAGTCTCTCATACCAAGCCCTTGGGGCTTGTTTTCAACCATAGAGAGCTTTGGTTAATCTAAACACATGATTAGGGAGACTATTATTTTCAAATCCAAGAGATTATTCAATATAAACTTCTTCGGAAATGAAGCCATTAAGAAAAGCGCTTTTAACATCCATTTGAAACAACTTAAAATTATTACTACTAGCGTAGGCAAGGAGCATCCTTATGGCTTCCAATCGAGCCACAGGAGCGAAGGTTTCTTCGTAATCGATACCTTCTTCTTGGTTGAAACCTTTGGCCACTAATCTAGTCTTGTTTCTAACCACGATACCATTTTCATCTTGCTTGTTTCTAAAGACCCATTTAGTACCAATAACTAAATGGTCATTTGGCCTAGGAATAAGCTTCCATACCTCATTTCTCTCAAATTGATCCAATTCATCTTGCATTGCGATAATCCATGAATCATCTTTCATGGCTTCGTCAACACATTTGGGTTCAATTTGGGAGAGAAAGGCGGCGTTCGAACAAAAATTTTTAAGAGAAGATCATGTTTGAACCCCCTTTGATGTGTCTCCTAAGATTAGCTCCTTGGGATGAGCATCTACATACTTCCAATCCTTGGGTAAGGATGTTTCGGAAGTGGATGCATCCAGGTTGCTAGTTGGAGAAGGGGTTTCATTTAAATTCAAGGAATCAAAATTAACATCATCATCAAAATCATTTTTCCTGATTTCGGAAATCTCATTGAAAACAACATGAATGGATTCTTCGATAATTAAAGTTCTTTTATTGAAGATACGAAAGGCTTTAGAAACCGAAGAATAACCAAGAAAGATTCCTTCATCGGATTTAGCATTAAATTTTCCTAAGTTATCCTTTTCATTCAAGATAAAACACTTACACCCAAAGACTTTAAAATATGAAACATTGGGTTTTTTATTGTTTCATAACTCATAGGGGGTTTTGGTGAGTAGGGGTCTTACTAGAACTCTATTCAAAATATAGCATGCAGTATTTACGGCTTCGGCCCAAAAATATTTGGGTAGGTTGTGTTCATTCAACATGGTTATTGTCATTTCTTGTAAATTTCGATTTTTTCTTTCTACTACTCCATTTTGTTGAGGATTTCTAGGAGTAGAGAAATTATGGTTGTATCTATTGAGTTCACAAAATTCCTAGAAATCATGGTTTTGAAATTCACCACCATGATCACTTCTAATTGACGAAATCATAGAACCTTTCTCATTCTAAACAAGTTTACAAAACTTGGTAAAATATCTAAGGCATTCACTTTTCTGTTTTAAGAAGTAAGTCCATTTGTATCTGCTATAGTCATCCACAATGACGAAGGCGTATTTGCTACCTCCTAGGCTTGATGTAGAGATTGGTTCGAACAAGTCCATATGGATCAATTGTAAGGGCCTAGAGGTGCTTATTTGATTCTTAGATTTGAAACTACCCTTAATTTGTTTACCTAATTGGCAAGCATCGCATACATTATCTTTGATGAACTTGATATGAGAAATTCCTCTGACAAGTTCTTTAGATGATATTTGAGTGATTAGTTTCATGCTCGCATGACCTAATCTTCTATGCCATATCCAAGCATCCTCATTCAAAACAGAAAAACACATTTCATTACACAAATCATTGATGTCAATAGTGTATACGTTATTTTGTTTCAATGTAATCATAGATATGTTTTTGTGTGGTTTTTCAATGATGCAAGCATTAGATTCAAATCTGACAATATATTCTTTATCACATAATTGACTAATGCTCAAGAGGTTACGTTTTAAACCATCAACTAACAAAACATCTTCAATAAAGAAGTTGGATTTGTTACCTATGGTTCCTTTGCCAATGATTTTACCCTTGTTGATGAGTCCTATTACGAGTTGAGGTTTAGAAGCCCTATAAATAGTCATGGATTCATCCTTTTTTCTCAAGGAATAGATGAATCTTTTTAGCAGCCTTTGAGCAGTAACTTGGAGGAAGGAACCCCTATAGAGTTCTAAGGAGGTCGATCCCCTAAAGATATCAATCCCAAGCTTAGAATTCGCTAGGGTTCTATCACTTGGTATCAGAGCAGCATTCTTGGCGTCTCACTACCCTTCTATAGCCATCCATCATCCCTCCATAGCTACCTAAAGTAGTTCCCACAATTGCTTAAAAGATCATCACCGAATTCCGCCGTCATCTCCACCAGCGCGGATCATTCTTTGATCTCCCCGTGAATTGCAATAGGTTCTAGTTTACATTACTACTGCTGTAATTTAGTTATCCTTAATCAAAAATCCAAAAAAAATGTTTCTATATTGCTGCATAAACTTTTTGTTGTAAAGTTTTTATCTCTACGATGAAAGATGCACTGTAGAATTCCAACTGCATAGCATAGATTGTTTGATCTTGCTACTGCATTTTTTCTGTCCAAATCTCTACAAAATTTTTACGATAGCTTTGACACTTCCTAACAATTGATTTTCCTTTAGTTTCGTTAAAAAATTCTCAATATAAACTACTGACCTTTCACATCCAAACTGCTACACTTTAGACGTAAAAATCTACTGTAGTACCTTTCCGTGATCCTTAATTTTTCCAAACCTTCCACCACCCCATGCCATTAACCCATCAATAAAAAAAAGACAGGGACATCTCTTATCTACAGGCATATGCTATGGCTTCTAAAGATCCAATTGATGCCAAATTTGAAGCATTGGAATCTCGGATTGAATTGTGGCTTGAATCACGCTAGGAGGACAAATTGTGCGCTTTGCTTGCAGAATTCAGAATTGGACAACCGTCGAGTCCAACCAAATTTCAGTAAGGAGAGAGTTCAAAGAGGCCTCTAGAGAAGTAGGGACAGCCCTCGGACATGCTTTAGCCATGCATGAGGGTGGACTTCCCGCGATGGGAAGAAGGACACCCGACGGGGTGGATTTTACGCGCCGAACATTACTTTAGCTACTACCAAATGTCGGATGGTGCTATGGTGGAAATTGCTGTCATCCACCTTGAAGGAGATTCTATTCAATGGTACAATTAGCTAGAATATAATCATGGGGCTCCGACATAGAATCAATTTAAGAACACAGTGCTGAATCATTTCGGACCTACGGAGTATGAAAATATCGATGGCCAACTTGCAAAGATTCAACAAACCTCTACGATTCAAGCGTACCAAACCAAATTTGAGAAGCTATCCTACCTTGCTTGTGATTGGACTAACTGTTAATTGTTAGGAACATTCATCGAAGGACTCAAGCCAGAGATAAAAGGGGAGGTTAAGGTGTGGCAGCCACGTACTGTGACAGCTGTGATTTCTTTCGCCTGAATACAAGAAGAATGGCTCAACCAAGATGCTCGGAGGATGAAAACCTCTCCTAGGACCATGACATATAAACCTCCTTCTGCTCCCAGCCATCCTTTGCTGCTAAAAAAATTGACAAGAGAAGAACTACGTGATCGATCAGCAAAGGGTCTTTGTTGGCATTGCGATGAGCCGTGGAACCGCGATCATTGCAGCAAAAGGGGTCGCCTCCTACTGATTGAACCTCTAGAAGACATGGAGGAGGAAGCCCAGGAGTATGAGGAAGAGGTTGCGGATGAAGAATAGTAGCCGATTAATATTACGATGTATGCCCTTGCCGGTTACGTGAACCCGCAAACGATGAAAGTGGGAGGACTTCTAAAGCAACAACCTATCACTATTCTTTTTGACACTTGGAGCACTAATAATTTTATGAACAACAAGGCTGCTGTCTGGATGGCCTTATCTAGTGAGAATTCTAGCAGGTTTGATGTTAAGGTCACCGACGGACGAATTTTGAAGTGTGATCATAGGTGCCCGCAAGTGAAACTGTTGCTACAGGACCAAGAGATAATTACATATTTCTTCCTCCTCCCTCTTGATGATTATGAGGCTGTGCTCAACATCAAATGGCTGATGACATTAGGTGATATTTCTTGAATTTTTATGAAACTAATTATGAAATTTTACAGTAAGAGGAAACAAATAATACTGCACGGGAAATGTGGGGGCGACGTAACAACAATTTGCACACAACGAATGGAGAAGGTTTTACATAAAGCATGTAGTGGCTTTTTTGTACAACTTGAGCAGCAAACTAAGAGAGAGCCAATAGAATTTGAAGATCCAAACCTACTTCCTATTGAATCTTGGATTTTGATGATGAAACCAATTGATGAGTGTTTATGATTTAATCTGCATTTTGAGTGACGCGGGATGCTTCGATTAGGATGAGACAATTAAAGCAGGAAGAAGCATGTAGCGGATCGGTCGATGTATCGATAGAAGGCTTCAAGCCATGGATTCGGGCATCGGATCAAGAAGAGCATATATTGCACCAAGGATATCGGAGTTACGAAGACAATTGGCCGATTGGGCAATTAGGCTGCAAGAGAGGACGATGCGCCGAAGAATCGGACGAAGCATCGAGGGACCAATGACATGCCGGATAACATGATTCATGCTTAGTATTAATTGTCTAGGTTAAAGTGTATTTTACACATGTAGGATTAACTACGATAGCAAGGCATGAAGCAAAATGAAGTCCCGGAGTCAAGGACGCGATTTCGTTTGGAGTTCGAGAGTTCGTTAGAATTCCAAACGTTCGTCGGAAGTTCTGTAGGAACCAGCCGAGAAGTCTCGAAGCTTGCCAGAGAATCTCATTGGAACTCACCAAGAAGATCGTCGTGAAGTCCAAGAGCTTATCGGGAGTCCGCTAGAACATTGCCGAGAGATCGTCGGAAGTTCGCCGGAAGAACGCCGGAAGCTCGTCGGAAGAAACCAAGACCTATGGACTTGTTTAGCTTAAGTATGCCTTAGATTTCGTAGTTAGCATGTAATTGGGATTGGATTTGGGCCAACCCAATTATGGGCTAGTTCGGTCCATGTAAGGACTGTGTTGGGCCCAATGAAAGGTTCAAACAGTGACCCAAGAAGTGGCACCGTCGTGGCACAATCTTCAAGACTATGTCAGGTGGTGGTACCGCTAGTCTGGGCGGTGGTACCGCTCAATGGCAGGGAGCCAGGTGGTACCGCTTAAGTGCAGTGTCAATGTCAGACTGACACTGGCGATGGTACTGCCCAGCACAGGTGGTGGTACCGCCCGGACCTAGGAAACCTGGGATAAGATGTATTTAGGCTCCAAGTTTGAATTAACTTGAGGCCTATAAATATTCCTCTCATCCCTGATTAAAATATACAAGCATAGAGAATTTAAAAGTGAAGAAATGCTGTTGCAATCACTTGAGAAATCTCCTCCTCTAAGTCTAAGTTTAGAATTCTATTTAGGAGGAGTGAGTGCTTGTAAGGGTTGTCTCCTAAACCCGGTAAAAGGAGAAGAGGGGTGTAAGAAGGAGGTTGATCTTCGCCTATTAAAAGAAGATTGATAGTGGATGCTGGTGGCCTCGACGGAAGAGGAATCAGTGAAGTGGATGTAGGTCACGACGACCGAACTACTCTAAAATCTGGTTTGCATTTCTTTGAGCAATTTACTTTAACTGTAAACCTCCTTACTTGCTCTTTACATCGACTACTCTCTTACGTATGCTTTCAAAGTTATTATTTTTACGAAACGATTTTTCGTCGGAAACAGATTTAATTGAAACGAAGTTTTAAACCAATGTTATTTTACCACTGCACTAATTCACCCCCTCTTAGTGTTGACTCTGTTCCTAACAATTGGTATCAGAGCCTTGTTTTCTTATTTGGTTTAACACCTAAAGAGAAATGACTCTTTTCGGCTTTCAAGAGGCTCACTATCTCATTCATCCTCCCTTTTTCAATGGGACAGACTATACTTATTGAAAAAATTGAATGAGAGTTTTCTTGCTTTCATTGAATCTCGATTTATGGCACATAGTCAAATTTGGTTTTCAAAGGTCTTCTCTTCCAATGAACCATTTGAATGATTTGGAGAAGAAGACGTTTTCTCTAAATGCTAAAGCTATGAATGTTCTATTTTGTGCCTTAGACAAAACGAATTCAATCGGGTTTCTTTGTGCGAAACGGCTTTCGATATTTGGCACATTCTCAAAATCACACATGAAGGCACGAATAGAGTTAAAGAGTCTAAAGTCAATCTCTTATTGCATGATTTTTGAACTTTTTCGAATGAAGCCTAGCAAAACCATTATTGACATGTACACCCATTTTATGGATGTTGTCAATGGTTTAAAAGCTCTTGGCAAATATTTTTCGAATTTTGAACTTGTTAACAAAATTTTACGATCGTTTTCTAAGAATTGAGATTTGAAAATAACGGCTATATAAGAATAAAAAAATTTAAATACTTTTTTGATCGAAGAACTTATCGGGTCTCTAATGACCTATAAAATGACGTGTAATGCACGTGAAGAACTTGAGAACCACTTTCCAAAGAATAGGAAGGATTTCATACATCGAACAAAAGAAAACCACTCGAGCATAAGCTCAAATGATGGTGAACTTGAACTCATCACTATGAAATTTAAAAAGTTCATGAAACAAAAATTAAAGAACAAAAATAATGCAACTACTTGCTATGAACGCAAGAAGAGGGAAGAACTTTGGGATGAATCGAGCTCCTCTAAAGACGGGTAGAAAATCAACAAAGGCGAGGTGGCAAATTACGCCTTAACGATTTTCGACGATGAGGTAATCAAAATACCCTTAATTTATTTTGAAATTACATAATATCTTTTTAAGAGTTATTTTTAATTTAGGTTAATTCTTTTTCTTGAAAATTGCATGTTTAATGAAAATGCAAAAATAAAATTAGATCATGCTTACCTTTCTAGTGATTTTAAAAATTACATGTTTTATGATAAAAAAACAAAATGATTTTGATTAAAAATACCTTATAAAATCATGCTTGATGAAATAATATAATGATGATTTGATATCATGCTTATTGAGTTTATATTTAGAAATGATGCATGATGATCTTTGTGATTTTTACCGTAATGAAAGTTACTTTTTCGATTTTAAAAATGATGCATGTTTTGATTTGGCATAAATGAAAAAGACATGCTTAAATGAAATAATGTAAATATTTTGCTTGATAATTTTATATTTAAATTATGCATGAGACGTTGAAGTTATTCATGATGAAATGTTGCTTTTTCAGTTTTAAACAAGATGGATTGTTTTCATACAAAAACTTGAGCATATTGATTTGAAGTCATGTTTAATGGTTTTATAATTCGAAATTATGCATGATTAATCTTACGATTTATGGATTATCGATTTTTTACTATAATGAAAGTGGCTTATTGATCTTTGTCGTAATAAATCTTACACTTTCGTTTTAAACAATGATATATATATTTTCATTTGGTATAAAAAAAAGAGACAAAGGCATGCTTCTATGAAATAAATCACATGAATTGAAACAACTAAAAAGATAAAAATATTTTTCTTGAAATTTTTTTTTTCTCTATCTTATCAATTTTTCACTAAGAGATTGATAAAGTTGTTTATGTCATTTTGAATCTCTTGAAAGTGATTTTGATGATTTGAATGAGTTTCATCTAACCATAATTTTTATCTTGATTTCTCAAAATTATAACTTGAAAATTCTTTTTATAAATTAAGATTATCTACTATGATTCTTTCTTTTCACTATTTGAGTTATTAAAAAAGAATCATAATATGTCTCTTGATATTCACAATTTATCTTCATTATTTATGCATCTCATCACTAAAATTCTCTTGATATTTTTCATGTGATGATATAAAATTATGCATGAAATACTCTTGATATTATTTTGATGCATACAAATGTGAAGTTATGATCATGGTAGGATGTAATGTAATTTGACTTTTTGATACCATCATGATTTGAAATATTTATGATTTGTATATCGTATGATATGATTGAATCATTATTGTAAAAGAAAAAAGAGATTGTTGGCTTGCACATTGCAAAAGAGAACAAAAAATTATATGCTAGCTTGAATGATAAATATGAGATTATGTTTATAATGCAAATTTATTGTTCTCATAATATGAAAATTGATGTAAAGGGAAAAGAACTACACAATTGTATTCTTCCCCTCTTTTTGCCAATGACAAAGGTGGAGAAAGAGTTGCTAATGTGCACATCTCAAAAAGAAAGATGCTAGCTTGCACAATTCAAGAATGAAGCAAATTTGAAAATTTGCTAACTTACGCATCGCAAAGAAAAGCAACAATTGCTAGTTTGCACATTATAAAGAGAAGCAAAATGCTTGCTTATCTTGAAAGATGCAAAACTTTGCCAACTTTCATATGCGTAAAATTTGCTAGCTCATAAATTGTAAGGGAAAAAACTTACAACTTGCACATTACAAAAGAAAAGCAAACATGCTAAATTTGCACATCTCTAATTACTGCTAGCTTGCATGATGTAGAACTTGCTATCTTGAACATTTCAAAATTGCTAGCTTGCATGTTTTAAAATGTTGTAAAATTATTGCTAGCTTGCATGATGATAAAACTGAAGATGATGTTTATTATGCAACAATTTGAACTTGTATGTTTAAACACTTGATAGTGGTACTTCTCCTTTTTATTGATAACAAAGGAGGAGAAGTATGATGTTATGCATAAGTTTATGATAATACGTTGCTTGGATTTTTGAATCCAAGAGTTTCTATCAATATGGCATATTGATAGGGGGAGTTTGTTTAAACTCCGGGAGTTTAGTTATCTCTGTCATCAATTGGTTGTCATTATCAAAAAGGGAGAGATTGTTGAATCTCGGATTTTGATAATGAAACCAATTGATGAGCGTTTATGATTTAATCTGTGTTTTGAGTAATGTAGGATTCTTCGATCAAGATGAAACAATTAAAGCAGGAAGAATCATGTTGGGCCGGTGGAACATGTCAGATGATTGGACGTCGAGCCAGAGGATCGATCGACATATCGACAGAAGGCTTCGGGCCATGGATTTGGGAATCGGACCAAGAAGAGCGGATATTACACCAAGGATATCAAAGTTGCAGAGTCAACTGGCTGATTGGGCAAGAGAGGACGATGCACCGAAGAATTGGACGAAGCGTCGAGGGACCAATGACATGCCGGACAACATGATTCATGCTTAGTATTAATTGTCTAGATCGAAATGTGTTTTACATGTGCAGGATTAACTATGATAGCAAGGCATGAAGCAAAATGAAGTCCCGGAGTCAAGGACGCGATTTCGTTGGGAGTTTGAGAGTTCGTCGGAAGTCCAGACATTCGTCGGAAGTTCTATAGGAACCAGCCGAGAAGTCTCGGAGCTTGCCAGAGAAGCTCATCGGAACTCGCCAAGAAGATCGTCGTGAAGTCCAGGAGCTTGTCGGGAGTCCGCTAGAATATTATCGAGAGATCGTCGGAAGTTCGTCGGAAGATCATCGGAAGCTCGCCGGAAGAAACCAAGACCTAGGGATTTGTTTAACTTAAGTATGCCTTACTTAGATTTCGTAGTTAGCATGTAATTGGGATTGGATTTGGGCCAACCCAATTATGGGCCAGTTGGACCCATGTAAGGACTGTGTTGAGCCCAATGAAAACAGTGACCCAAGAAGTAGCACCGTCGTGGCGTAATTTTTTAGAATGTGTCAGGTGGTGGTACCGCTAGTCTGGGCAGTGGAACCGCCCTTAGCAGGGTGCTAGGTGGTGGTACCGCCCAATGACAGGGAGCCAAGCGGTGGTATCGCCAGACTGACACTGGCGATGGTACCACCCAGCACAGGTGGTGGTACCGCTCGGACCCAGGAAACCCGAGATGAGATATTTTTAGGTTCCAAGTTTGAATCAACTAGAGTTTAAAAGTGAAGAAACGCTGTTGCAATTACTTGAGAAATCCCCTCCTCGAAGTCTAAGTTTAGAATTCTATTTAGGAGGAGTGAGTGCTTGTAAGGGTTATTTCCGAAACTCGGTAAAAGGAGAAGAGGGGTGTAAGAAGGAGGTTGATCTTCGCCTATTAAAGGAAGATCGATAGTGGATGTCGGTGGCCTCGACGGAAGAGGAATCGACTAAGTGGATGTAGGTCACAACGACCTAACCACTCTAAAATCTGGTTTGCATTTCTTTGAACAATTTACTTTAACTGTAAACCTCCTTACTTGCTCTTTACATCCACTACTATCTTACGTACGCTTTCAAAGTTATTATCTTTATAAAATGATTTTTTATAGGAAACGGATTTAATCGAAACGAAGTTTTAAACCGACGTTATTTTACCGCTGCACTAATTCACCCCCCCTCTTAGTGCCGACTCTATTCTTAACACTTCATTTGCTTGCTGAATTTTTATATATATTTGACAAACCGCGCAACCTACCTCCTACCCGTCGGCATAATCATTGTATACCGATTCTTCCGGGCAAACCTCTAGCAAATACTCAGCCATATCAGTATCTACATCTCTAGAAGGATGAAATATAAATGATTATAAAAGAGATACTTGAAACAGGAGTTATTCGGCCAAGTTACAACCCCTACTCTTCATCGGTACTCCTTGTACAAAAGAAGGATGGAACATGATGAATGTGCGTTGATTACCGAGCTCTCAACAATATAACCGTCAAGGACAAATACCCTATTCAAGTAGTAGATGAATTACTTGATGAATTAAAGGGAGCACGAGTCTTCATAAAGCTGGACGTTCGATCCAGGTATCATCAAATATGAGTGTGCGAAGAAGACATACCGAAAACTACATTTCAAACACACAACGACCACTACAAATTTTTGGTAATGCCCTTTGGTCAAACCAATGCTTCCTCCACCTTCTAGAGCCTTATGAATGATATTTTCTAGAATTATCTTAGTAACTTTCTGCTAGTTTTCTTCGACAATATCCTTATTTACAGCCCTTCTCTTGAAAGTCATTTTTAGCACTTACGACTTGTTTTGACGATTTTGCGAGAACATCTTCTTTTTGTCAAAAAACTGAAGTGCAACTTTCTTCAATAGAAGGTGGAATATCTTGGGCATATCATATCAGAAGAAGGTGTGGCGGTGGACCCCTCCAAAAATGAAGCAATGTAGAACTGGCCGACCCCAAGAAACATAAAATTACTACGCGACTTTCTCGATTTAACAGGCTACTACCGCAAGTTCGTGAAAAACTATGGAAAGATCAGTGCACCCCTTACTTCCTTACTGAAAAAAGATGCTTTCCAATGGCTAGACAAAGCCACCACCGCCTTCGACGTACTTAAAGATGCCAATGACTGTAACGCTTGTACTAGCACTACCCGACTTTAGTAAGACTTTTGTTATTGAAGCCGATGCCTCCGGAGTCAAAATTGGTGTTGTCCTATTCAAGATGGTTGCCCCCTCGCTTATACCAATAAGGCATTATCCCCTTCCCATCTCAAGATCACTATTTACGATAAGGAGATGCTCATGATTGTTCATGCGGTGACTAAATGGAGACCGTACTTGATCGGACGACGCTTTCGAATCAAGATCTACTATAAAAGCCTAAAATATTTCTTGGAGCAAAAGATATCTTTCCCCAAGCAGCAAAAATAGATAACAAAGCTTCTTAGATATGATTATGAAATAACTTACAAAAAGATGAAAGAGAATGTTGCTGTAGATGCGCTTTCGTGGCTACCCAAGCAAGCTGAATTTTCAACTATTTCACTTCCGACCAGCGACTTCCTTAAGGATATTAAGAGGGAATGACAAGAAGATCCAGAAACTAGTAAGATCATAAAAAAATTAGAGGAAGTGCCAAGCTTTGTGGCTCATTATAGTTGGGACTCAAAATAATTGCGCTATAAGGGACTCATTGTGCTTGTGCCAAATTCTACTTGCATAAAGACTATCCTTCAAAAGATGCATTCCACACTGCGACCGGGCACTCCGAGTTCCTTAGAACCTATAAGATAATTAAGAAAAAATTTTATTGGGTAAGGATGAAAAATATTATTGCTAAATTTATGGCACAATGTGATGTATGCCAACGACATAAAGGCGAGACAATGGCAAGTCCTGGAAAGCTGCAACCTCTACCCATCCTGGACTCACTATGAAATGATATATCAATGGACTTCATCGAAGGGCTTCCCTCATCACATGGAAAATTACATAGGATATCTTCCCCCGAGCAGCACTTTAGTGCCTACACTACTTCCCTCATCACAAAGCTTCTTGGATATCAACCCAGAAGATATCTTCCCCCGAGCATCAATTTAGTGCCTACACTACTTCTAGTATTGCTCGAATCTTTATGGAGAATATTGTAAAATTTCATGGGATGCCGAGATCTATTATAAGTGATCGTGATAGGGTCTTCACGAGCAGATTTTGGATAGAGTTATTCTAGATATAGGGTACTAAATTGAAAATGAGTACGATATATCACCCACAAACCGACGGCTAGACTGAAGTGGTGAACAGGTGCTTGGAGACATACCTCAGATGCTTCACTAGTACCGACCAAAAGAGTGGACAAAGTGGCTTCCCTAACCAAGTAGTGGTATAATACAACTTATCATTCATTCACAAAATGTACTCCCTATGAGGCTATGTATGGCCGACCTCCCCCTATGATCCCAAAATATATATTGGGCACCTCTAAAGTAGAACAAGTAGACAGGGAACTACAGGACAAAGACAAAATGCTGAAGTTGCTAAAAGATAATCTCACTACAGCTCAAGCAAGGATGAAACAACAATATGATCAACACAAAGGCGAAAGAGAATTTTCAGCAGGAGATTGGGTCTTCCTATGACTCTAACCATACAAGCAAACATCAATCTAGACCAAAGTATTTATGAAGATTTCACCTCGGTTCTATGGACCCTACCAAATTTTGGAGTGCATCGGAGCGACAACATGCAGATTGGACTTACCCGCCATCTCCCGAATCTATCCAATCTTCCATGTGTTGTGTTTAAAGCTCAAGCTAGGACAAAACGAGACAACCCAAAGCCATCTACCAAATATGACTACCCAAGGAGAACTCCAGATCCAACCGAGTGCCTTTATTGATCGACGGATCATGACTCGACGACGACGATACACTACTGAAGTGCTAATATGGTGGGTGAACCTACCAACATAAGATGCCACTTAGGAGAACTATAACGACTTGAAGATCAAATTCTTATAATTCATGGATCATCAATCTCAAGGACAAGGCTGATTTGAAAAAAGTGGGTCTGTTAGGACTCTAGCTAGGAGAGTCCTAATTGAGTTTCATTAAAAGAGGCATTCACGTAAAACCTACATAGCCGACCTCTATTAAAGAGGTGAAGAGGTCGGTTAAGGTTATGATTAGTTTAGAAGTTGTTTCTTAGAGAAACATTAGGAGTTGGTTAGAAGTAGGAGTTTTGAGTAGGAGTTCTATTAAGTTATCTATAAACTTTAGAGTTAATTTATATACTGTAAGTTAATAAACAACTTTTTCCAAAAATTCATCATTCTTTTGTTATTTTCTCTTACATTTAAATTTAAACATATATATATATATATATATGTTATTTCTATGAAATTTAAAAAATATGTATGTGAGTTTACAATCAATATTGGTCTTAAATTTAAAATATTATTAATATATTTTAAGAGAAATCTTGTGATGGAAAGATATTTAAGAGCATTTTCTTTAGGTATTTCATATTTTGATCTTTTTTAAATTCAAACTAATAACTAATAGCTATGGTTCAAATTGAAATTGATAATTAATATTATTAAAATATGTTATGATGGT
Organism: Musa acuminata AAA Group; assembly: GCF_036884655.1. NCBI lineage: Eukaryota > Viridiplantae > Streptophyta > Magnoliopsida > Zingiberales > Musaceae > Musa > Musa acuminata. Next base: position 24,384,295 of record NC_088357.1, read on the forward strand.
AAGGATTTTAAAAGAATTTTAGCTATTTTATATTTCTAATAATTTTAAATCTTAAATGAATAACCATTGATAAGTATGATTGATAATGATCAAAGTAAGTATTTTCTTGGATTTATTGTAATGGGAAGAATATATATATATATATATATATATATATATATATATATATATATATATATATATATATATATATATATATATATATATATAATGGGATGTATTAAAATATAATCTATTTAATCTTAGCTTATTAGATCCGTAAAAATGAAAATTATATATAAAAGATTTAAAGATTTAGAGGGATATATATGCAAGTCAGATTTACGCAGACCAATTACGAAAGATTTAGATATCGCGTTCTATGTAAAGCAAGTACAAAAATTTAGGAGGAACGAACTTTGGAAGGATAGATTTGTAAACAACTCCAGTCATTTAGAAGGCTCTTTGTCGCTAAAACCCTAAACGCTCATCGTCAGCACCTCTCCGCCGCTCGAATATGTGGTGGCGCCGCCTGGCCCTCTCCGGGGGCCTCCTCCCCTCCTCCCGCCTCGCTGCCGTCCCCGAACCCGCTACCCGCAAATACGGGCTTATTCCCATGGTAATTGAGCACTCCTCCCGTGGCGAACGCGCGTACGACATCTTCTCCCGTCTCCTGAAGGAGCGCATCGTGTGTATCAACGGCGTCATCTCCGACGACACCGCTTCCGTCGTAGTCGCCCAGCTCCTCTTTCTCGAGTCCGAGAACCCCTCCAAGCCCGTCCATCTCTACATCAACTCCCCCGGCGGCGCCGTTACCGCTGGCCTTGCCATCTACGACACGATGCAGTACATCAGCTCCCCGGTCTCCACCCTCTGCCTCGGCCAGGCCGCCTCAATGGGATCCCTCCTCCTCGCTGCCGGAGCCCCTGGTGAGCGCCGCGCCCTCCCGCACTCCCGCGTCATGATCCACCAGCCCTCCGGCGGCGCCTCCGGTCAGGCCACCGACATCGCCATCCACGCCAAGGAGATTCTCAAAGTCCGTGAGCGCCTCAACGCCATCTACGCCCACCACACGGGCCAGCCCATTCAGCGGATCGAGCAGTGCATGGAGCGTGATATGTTCATGTCCCCTGAGGAGGCCAAGGAGTTCGGACTGGTCGATGAGGTCATCGTGCACCGGCCTCTGGCCCTAGTTGCCGATGCTGTAGCTGAGCTTGGGAACACTGACGAAGGACAAAAAGGTGGTGATGGTGATGGAAGTGGTTCGAACAAAGGGAAGGGCGAAGGATCTGGATGATCTCTGACACTGGCCTTTAATCTTTTGCTCACTGGCTGATTTAGGTATGTCCTACTGTTTCTGCTTCCGGATGTTTTGATTACAATTGATCTCGAGCTTAATATTGGGGATAATAGATACCTCTGTAAGGGAATTATTTATTTTGAACATGATGAATATTTTCTGTTTGGGTACCTCTTTATCAATAATATGCAAATTAAAATCATTTTGGCATTGTATTATGTAATCCAGCCGACAATGGTTGCGATGAGAAGCTTTGATTCTTGTAATTCCCCCTTTAGTATCATATGAAGAGGAGGGCTTAGTTTGTAGCTAAAAGTTCGACCTTTTCATCTTAATTGAAAAGTAATTATGTTTGGAAGAATATAGCTCTTTTATTTGTTGTTTATAGATTTTTTTTTTGACCTTTTTTGCTGTTGGATTTTATGCAATCTCACCTTCCTCAAAGGACGTTTCATTTGGGTTAGGGTGTATGATAATTACATGTAGGTGTAGTTGATTGTTGGTAGAACATGCTGACCTTATTCAACTGAATGAATATTGCATTTTTCTGAAATCTGGTGTGGTGTATATTGTAAGACTTTGGGCCTTGAGCAATGAAGTCTTCAACTGATAAAGCAACATGAATCATTTTAGGTAAATTTTAAAACCCCTTGATGGAGTGGCATATATTGTTTCTTTGCCTTTTTTTTATTGTGGGAAGAATACCAAATATGCCTTATCCTCTGTTTTCTTGGGTGAACTTTGATACCTCACCTCTTTTTTATTGGGTGAAGTTATCAATTTTGTTTGTTGAACCAAACCTAGAATAATTTGATTTAACTTGCTCTAGCAATATTTGGATTGATAAAACCTCATGTCACTCACCCTGACCTGATTGAATGATTCAGAGTTTAATATGATTGAGTCAATTATAACAATTTAAAACAATTTGTGAAATTTTATCTAATAAAACAGATTTCAAGATGACTTAAGCGTCTCATGCTATAACAAGCGATCAAATCCATGATAACACGAATATAGGAAAAGACCTTATGCAGAAGCATCTGCGAAGAACTGAAGCTTGTTTTTTGCCAGTTTATCACTGTTTGAAAATATGAACACTGGACCCATTCTAAAGAGGTGGACGCATGCCTGTTGGTTTCATCTTTGCCGGTAGGCATATAACTTATGTGTAAATGGATGGATATTCTCCCTTTTATTCCCACAAGAGTGTTGTCTTGAAAGTAGACATGACCGAGAAGTAGGATTAGGGAAGTCATGGGTGAGGGAATCGATAATCTCAAATAAATCTGTTGGTTTGGTTTCATTTGATTTGGAATCCTTCTATTTGATCCCAATCTTAGCTTTTAATTGGCAGAGTCCCATTGGTTTCCACTAAATCTTCATCAGTTCTTGGTGGGATCCAACATGAGAAGTGCCATCTATCGGTAAAATTTGAACCAGGTCAACCAATATTGTTTTTGCAAAGAGAAAACCTTCTGTAGCGCCGAGGCTTGTTTGCTTAGCATGTTAAAGGTGCAACAATTGTGGTAGTAGGTTCATGTAAAAGATTGAGGCAATTTTTATTGACTTATCTATTATTAACATGATATATGAATATGTTTCATAGGGTTTGTTATTTTGATAGTTAAGTTTATGATACATATCTTGCGATGTTTGTTATTCAATTTAGTTAGTTGATAATGTCCATATGAACTAGCTAACTGTCATCCTATAAACCCAATTAATTGAATGACATAAGGAATGATGTCAAACAATCAAATTCTGTCTAAATTTTCTTATTTTTCTATTAATTTATTTTATTCGTTTTAAAATCACATGTGATTGCAGGAATAAAGCTTAGAGCAAAGTTGTCAAAATTGTTAGGATCTTAATGGCGCTAAGAAGGGGGGTGATTAGTGTTATAGAAATTTTTTAATCGACTTTAAAGTTTGATTGTAAAATCCGTATCGAAAACACGATTAACCAAATACTGAATACGAGGAAGGTTTTCGAGTAAAGTGAATAATAATAAGCCATCACAAACAAAAGTCACGAGCAAAAGAAGGAATACAAACCGATTTATAGTGGTTCAGTCTTCCCGACCTACGCCCGCTCCTGATTCCTTGTCTCTCAAGGCTATCGATTTTTATTACCGATCTTCTTTCTAATGGACGAAGATCAACTATCCTTGTTACAGCTTTTCTACTCTTTACAGTCCTAGGAGAGAACCTCCACACTCACTCTTTTACAAGAGATTTCTTACCTCTTTCAACTTAGTATCACAACTAAACTCAAGAGGGAGGAAGAGACTCAAAACAATGCTTAAAGAGAGAGCTATTACATTTCACAAACTCAAGAATAGATGCTTCATCAACCAAGCCTGAGTAGGATATTTATAAGCTTCAAAAGGCTTTAAAAATAAAGATAAAAAGTTCAATTCCCCAAAATTTTGAGGTACGGGCGGTGTTACTACTAACACTCGCAACTTTTGGTCTTTGGCTATACTATCACTACAAAATTTGAATTTTTGGTGGTACTATTGCCCCCCAAGCGCTGCTACCGTCGCCATAGGTGGTACCACCGTTGGAAAGCCTTGTGCTTGTCAGTTGACTTAAGCGGTACTATCGGTTAGGCCTGGCGGTATCACCACTCAGGCCTGCTTTAGGCCACCAGTTTGGCCTTTTAACAGGCCTAATTCGGCCCAACTTTAAGACCAATGGCTTTCTTGACAAGTTGGCATTGTTTTGGCTCAATACCAACTCAAATTGACCTAAAATGACCTCGATCAAGATTTTAACAAATCAACCACATATATAGAACATTTACGAAGCTTTTGGCACGTTGTACGCTCTTTCGGCATGTTGTTCGATTTTTCGGTAATTTGTTTGAACCTCCGACACATCGCTCTTTTCTTAGGTATATCGCCCATTCTATCGACATGTTGACTTTCCCATGGCATCCAATCTTCTGACGCAATATCTGATTCTTTCGGTACGATGTTTGAATTTATAGCACAAAGTTCGATCTTTAGCACGTCGACTAATCTTTCGGCTCGACGTCTAATTTTCGTCACGATAATTTTTCAGCATAAAGTCCGACTCTCTTGTTTGATAGTTGGCCCTTCGGTGATCAAAGTCCGTGATCGAAATATTTTCTGCGTCACTTATTTCAAAAATATATTAATCCTATGAACTCATTGATTGATTTTATCATCAAAATCCGGATTCAACAAAAATAACTAGCAATATGGAAATGAAACTTTGAACGCCAACCTTAAAAACCCAAATAATGAACTACAGAAAAAATAATGCTAAGCAATTCAATATTGTTTAACTTTTATCTTTCTTCTGTAACTTATTATTTTTGTTTTAAGAACACATGCAATTGTATGCGTTGAATTTGGAGCAAGTTGTGAAAATAACTAACAGTATAAAGTGAAACTTTGCACACCAAACCCATTAGAAAACAAACATGAGCATTCAAAACTTTACTATTATAACACGTGCTCCGTTATCTATGTTGAGGCATTCTGATGGTTAGCATGATGTTCTGTGGTTGATAAGTCTCAGATTTGAGTCAATATAAGATAAGAGTGTTTTTGTTTTAGTAAGTATCACGTGTCTTTGTACATAGATTCTCATGACGAAAGAAAATTATTAAAATGCTAGTGCCTGGTTCATTTATGTGGTACACAAGTGGCAGAGATAGGCTAATTATTTTTTAGAATTAAAGAGATGTTGATTTTTTATGTTTTTTGGCCCTAAACTTTCTCTTTTATTCTTTCTGATGTCTTCATTCATTTTATCCCTTTGAATTTGCCCAACTATAGACTTACCCTTATTGTCTACCAGAAGATTCCTACTGGCCCTTTAACTGATATGCTAACTGTTTTGCTGCTGAAGATGCATCAGTTAATACTGGTGCTTGTTGATGTTTTAAATTTTGGAGAAAACAATGAATAATTACATATATCAAAGGATGAAGCTTATTATTGATATTTGTAGCACTGATGAAGGTTATGATGAGTAGGATTGACCATATGGCAAAGCAACCAGAAAGGAATTGGGGCATGACCATGGTAAAATAAATGCAACCAACAGCAATTAATAAACAGCAATCAATACTATTGACAATTTTACATAATCAGATTCAATTGAAGCATTTTCTGAAGTAGAAGATGTCCCAGTTCTAAAGAATCGTTTATTGAAGATCCATCAAGATTTCTATTTATGTAGTTGATTTTGGGATGATGCAGTAGATCTATTTGGGGACCTTTTCATGGTCGAAATCCTCTAGACAATCCTTTATAGCAACTCCTCTATAGTCTGTCCTTCTAAAGCTTTGATCAAGAGAAAGCAATGGGTTTCAATCATCAGTTGTTCTGTAATTCTGACAAGTTTTGAAGGTATCAAATTGTGTTATGGTCTTACGGATGAGTCTGCCTTAAAGAAGTGATTGAATATATATTTTGGTCAGGTCTGAAATGAATCCAGTTCAGGTTTTTAGATCTTATCATAACAGGCTTATCCTTCCTTTTTTTGCTCTTGGAACTTCTGCTAGGATTTGTATTGTTATTTTGGGCTTGTAATAGAGATGACCATAAGCTCATAGAGGGTAAGTCCATAAAATTACCTGTCATCAATCAAAAGTATTAAATTCAGACCACTAGTTCTATTCTTATTTTGTATTAATTATCAAAGTGTTAGTCATGCAAGCTGCAATTTATCTAAATCATACCAGCTTGAGTTATATTAACACTGATCACAAGGTGCCACCTGCATTGATTTTTCTCTTTTTTTAAAAAGAATATTAACCGCATGTTTGTAGATTAATTATCTTTCTAATGTGTACTATCCTTTATCTCATAATCTATTATTAGAACCTATTGCAATGCTAGTGGATTCATCCTCTTTGTTAAGGGCAATTCAGATTAGCTACCAAGGAATAAGGTTATCCTTATCTCATAATCTATTATTAGAATCTATTGCAATGCTAGTGGAATCATCCTATTTGTTAAGGGCAAATCAGATTAGCTACTAAGGAATAAGGTTATCCTTATCTCATAATCTATTATTAGAATCTATTGCAATGCTAGTGGAATCATCCTATTTGTTAAGGGCAAATCAGATTAGCTACCAAGGAATAAGGTTATCATAATAAAGTTTCATCTATGGGGCACCATAATGGAGCATCCTTGGTGCTGTTTTGAGAGGGAATGATCTCTAATATAAGGAATTCTTGGAAGAATATCAATAGAAGAGTAAATTTACACACATGAAAGTTTTTAAAAAGTCAACTGTTGGTTATCATGCCAATCTATTCTATGACCATTATAAGGAACTAAGATAAAGAAACCTGTTCTCCTATTTCATAACCTTTCAAGTCTCAGAATGGAGTTTGTACAAGAAAATGCAGATGAAGTCACTTGTGAATTTCTGTCGGAACTTCTCTGCATCATGATTCAGTTTTCTTTTCCTATTCCTACATTGAACATTGACAAAGAGAGCAACAAAGGTGTAAGAAACAATTAAAATGTAATTGTTTGCTTTATATTCTTATTAGCAGAGTGAAGTATTGCTTGTGATAATATTAGGATCCAGTGAAATTTGTCAATGTGAAATAAAAATGGAAAAAGAGAACATGATACTGAAAGAATGAGATGTTCCTAGCGATGTAATTTGATGATGAAGATGCTGTGTTCGTATTTTGCAATTAGATGAACTAGGATTGACATGGAGGCTCAAGTTCAATCATCTTAAACAGATGAATGGTGCAACCCTTGAGCAACAGAATTCAATCCTGGCTTACCCACCCAAAAATTGGTCAGTCTAGTTTTGCATAGTTTTCTTGGCATCTGCTGATATTTTGTAGATAGAAGAATACTGAGAATTGATTAAGGGATTCTAATGTTCGGTCATTACACAATGGGAATTGGATTGAAAATGCATGTGGAGCTACAATAGTTCATACGCCTTGAATCGGTAGGTTGCTAGATGCTGGCACACATGCAATTGATTGATTCGATCGGAACAACTATGTCATGCATGCTTCTGAGATACATGATTATAGGACACATTCATAAGGAAAGGTGGCTGCCTATAATCCACGCCCTTGCCTTATTCCTTAACCTTAGATTTGCAAGTCCCTGATGGACTATGGAAATTGATATAAAATGGTTGTTTTCATGGATAAAAAGTACTGCAATCCTTTAATACACCAAGGTGTTCATTGAAAGATGCAATGGAGACAAATTTTAACAATATATGATGAATTTTCTTGGCTCGCAGGCCTTTTATCCCCTCCCTGTTTTTCCTGTGGTATTGCTTTGCCCCCTCTTTTTAACAATATATGATGAATGCTGCGTCTCTTTTACTGAATAATGTATTTTGCTTACTGAAATCCTTTCTTTTATTGTATAAATCCAAGAACAATATGTCCGTTAACATTACATCTGTTGCATTGCATTATTTTCGTGTTGTGCTTGCTGGACATTTCAAGTTAATTAATGATGCATCTGTTGCTCTCTTTGGGGACCAAGGCACCCAACACCATCACTGATGCCTTTTGATCGAAGACACAACAGTTAAATGACGACTGGATTTATCTTTCTTGTTCCATCTCGAGTCGAAAACGTTAAATGTGTCCCCTTATTTATTTTTTGTGCATTTGCAATTTAAGAACAAATAAGAATCTTTGTAATTTCAATAAAGGAAGATTTTTTTATGTTATTTTTGGGTTTTTTTAGAAGATAAGGCGAGTAATCGATTTGAAAGATTTTATTATCAAAGCAACGATAGATTGACATGCACAACAGCCACACGAAAACACAAACAACACGTTACTTGGCAGTAAGCATATATAACAATCAAGATTCGTTAACCATTTAAACATGGTATGTTATTAATTACCCTTACGAGTCCTGTTAAGTGTAGATGGCAGAAACAA